>NC_044034.1:269516981-269824509 GCF_901765095.1 Microcaecilia unicolor | reverse complement strand
CAAAAGTTTCTAGAAGTTGTAGAACGCTCTGCAGCATCTACACCGGGGCTCTGTTGGTGACGTTACCCCCCATCTGACATGGAGGGGCAATACTTGTCTTTCTGGCCTTGGAGAATACCTGCTACAGGTGAGGAACTTTGCTATATGATCCCCAGTGGGACTGCTCCTACTACAAATTAAGGGCATGCTCCTACTACAAATTAAGTGAAGTGATTCTCTATACACACAATATATATGCTTTTCTGTCTGGAAGACTTAAGAAGTTTTTGTCTACATTTTGAATTAAAAAATGTGTTTGGAGGTTTTTTTTAAGACCAAAGTGTAACGGTATTAAGCACAAAGATCTTCAAGAAATATGATGAATTGTGTGTTTATATCATATGTTTTATAGTCCTATTAGAGAAGCAAGCATGTCCTTCAAGTAGCTTAGTGGTTGGTGCATTGCACTGTAGAGAAGGGAACCCAGGCCCATAACCCATTCTAACTGCTAAACTTGTGGTGGAAAGTGTGAGCCCTCCAAAACTCACCAAAAACCTACTGAACCCACATATAGATGACACTTACAGACATAAGGGCTATTATAATGGTGTACAGTTGAGTACAGTAGATTTTTGGTGGGTTTTGGATGATTTACCATACAAGGGGGTAATGGTGAGAATTGTACCTGGGATCTTTTATGTGAGGTCCAGTGCATTGCCCCCTAGGGGGCCTCACTGCTGTGCTGGGATGTCTGTGTGGCCATTCTACTAATAATGCTGGCTTCTCCTACATTCCAATGGCTTGATTGCGTTTTTCACTTGAACTTTTTTTTTGAAAAGGGTCCAAAAAGACAGACGTACTGAGCACAACAACTTCTAGCAAATGGCCATTTAAAAAAAAAAAATGGACATTTTTTCAGGTTCAAAAATGGCCATGTTCACTGCTGGATTTTTGGACATTTTCCACAAAATATCCAAAGTTGGATTTAGATGTCATATTGAAAATGCCCCTTCACGTCAACTGTCTTACCTTTATCCACATATTTATTCAAGCCTTTAAAGAAATGAAGCAAATTGGTGAGGCATGACTTCCCTTGGCTGAATCCATGTTGACTCTGTCCCATTAAACCATGTTTGTCAACGTGTTCAGTAATTTTATTCTTGATAATAGTTTTCACTATTTTGTACAGCACTGCGGTTAGGCTTACTGGCCTGTAATTTCCTGGGTAACAGTGGCATACCAACGGGGGGCGGTGGGGGCGGTCCGCCCTGGGTGCACGCCGCTGGGGGGGTGCCGCGCGTCTGTCAACTTCACTTGTTCCCTGCTCCCTCTGCCCCGGAATGGGTTACTTCCTGTTCCGGGGCAGAGGGAGCAGGGAACGAGTGAAGTCGACAGGCGTGCAGCACCCTCCCCAGCAGGTAAAGATGCACCCGGGGGGGGGGGTGTCGTTTCACCAGGAAAAGGTGTCCGTCATTTTGCCGCTGGGGGGGGGTGCCGCTTGTCTGTCGGCAATGCTCGTTCCCTGCTCCCTCTGCCCCGGAACAGGAAGTAACCCATTCCGGGGCAGAGGGAGCAGGGAACGAGTGTTGCTGACAGACACGTGGCACCCCCCCAGCAGGTAAAGATGCACCTGGGGGGTGTCCGTTGTTTCGCCGGGGGGGTCATGCTGCATCTGGGGGGGGGGGCGCATCGGCAATCCGCCCCGGGTGTCTGCTGGGTAACCCTGAAACCCTTTTTAAAAATCGGTGTTACATTGACCACCTTCCAATTTTCAGGTACTATGGCAGATCAGCAATTTCATCTTTGAGTTCTTTCAGTAATCTAAGATGTATGCCATCTAGTCCAGGTGATTTACTATTCTTTAATTTGTTGATTTGGCTCAGTACATCTTCCAGGTTCACCAAGATTTCTTTTAGCTCCTCTGCATCATCACCCTTGAAAACTATTTAATTCGGTCTCTCCACTATGACTATGTCATTCCTGAGTGCCCTTTTTACTCGTTGATGATCCAACGGTCCTACAGATTTCCTCACAGGCTTTCTGCGTCTGATAACCCTTAAAAAGTTACTACTATGAGTTTTCACTTCTTTAGCAAGTTTCTCTTCATTTTCTCCTTTAGTCTTTTTCTATCAATGTTTTACATTTAACTTGCCATGCTTATGTTGGTTCTTGTTTTTATTCAGATCTTTTTTCTATTTTTTGAAGGATGTTCTTTTGGCTTTAATAGCCTCTTACACTTCTTCCTTTAACCATGCTGGTTGTCATTTGTTCTTCTTTCCACCTTTATTAATATGTGGAATACATCTGGTCTGGGCTTTCAAGATGATATTTTTAAACAACGTTCATGTCTGATTTAAAGTCCTAACCTTAGTGGCTGATCCTTTTAGCTTTTTACAAACCATTTCCTCATTTTTTCACAGTCGCCTTTCATAAAATAAATGCTGTTATAGTAGATTTCTTTAGTGACTTCACTCGTAATGAAGTCAAATTTGATTATGTTATAATCACTGTTTCCCAGCGAACCCAACACTGTTACTTCTCATACTAAGTCCTGCATTCCACTTAGGACTACATCTAAAATAGCTTCCCCTCTTGTCGGTTTCTGCACCAGTTGCTTTAAGAAGCAGACATATATTTCATCTAGGAATTTTACCTCCCTAGCACTCTCTGTTGTGACATTTATCCAATCAATATTGGGGTAATTGAAATCACCTATTATTATATTTTTTCCAGATTTGCTACCTTTCCTAATTTCTGTTAACATTTTTTCATCTGTCTTTTTGTTCTGGCCTGGAAGATGGTAGTATAGCCCTACCAGTATATTCTTTCCTTTTACATATCCATAAGGATTCCGCATTGCTATCTGTTTCCTGCAGACTCCAGAACAATCATGACTTTAGTTCAACTGCAGTAAAGGGGTAATTTGTGAATGTAATTTAATTAATGCATTTTAATTTGTTTAGTCCAAGCTTTAACACATCAAAATTTACCAGCTTGTTTTAATTGTCTTTGTTCCTCTATTGTACCACTGTTGAAAGTTTGCTAATACCCCACCCTCCTTGAGTTCCAATGAAAACCATCAACTTGGTGAAACCAAAGAAATCCTGTAAACTGTTGTGTTCTGGTCTAGGGCGGTTGATTTATTTGGCTGAAGTGTTGGCAGGGTCTATCCAAACATGCCATGTTTCCATTATTTTATATGAGAATAGCTTTTAGTGCAATCTTTTGCCACTTTCAATTTGGGAGATGGCATAACATCTTGCTGTGTTCTAGCTGGTGTTGAGTGAACTTTGTCCCTGGTTGGATGTTGTGTGTGTGTGTGTGTGTGTGTACCAGGGTGACATTCAGCTCCAGCATTCATTTTTATGATAATTCAGAGTAAATTGTGGTGCAATAAACTCTTCAAGCCTGTCTTTCTTGTGAAAGCCATGAATCAATCAGCTGCAGGCTTTTTTTTGGTGGTCTTTTCAATGTATAGTGATCATTTAGATTTGACATGCATTGTGAGACCTTAGCTTGCCTCCTCTCTGTGGTCTGTCATTAATTCCAGCCTTTGCTATACAGTGAAGGATGACTGAGAAATCATTGCCCCTCTTCAGCTCTGTTATAGCACAAAATAGCAGCGCAATAATTTTTTGTCAATGTTTTACTCTAAAAGCTTTCTACGTCAGTTTTGAAAAGGAAGCAATAAAGCCCATTCAATGGTATGAATAAAAATCCTTTGAGGTTTAGGCATAGGGCTTCTTTTCTTCAGCTGGTAATCAAATTGAAGCTGAAATGAAATTGAGTTTTCTTATGAAAATAGCCTTTGTTGCTGGGAAGGCTGGTAATTCATAAACAATAACCTGCTCTTTTGTGTGGATAATAATATATTCATGTTCTTTCAATAGGGTAAAAGCCAGACCTAGTGCATTATGGTACAGTAAAAATAGCAGAAGGAGCTTGCCGGAATAATCTTGAAGAAGAAATGCAGCCTTCAGTGACTTAAGCTTTCAGTTTCCAGATGAAATTGCACTTTTTCTTTTTTTTTTCTTTTTTTATTTGCAGGCTGGGGTTTAGCTGTTGATTTGTTGCTGCCACACAATATTTGGTTAATTGTGGATGATATCAAGCTGTGCTCATCACTCTGGCTGCGACAGCTGTTGGAAACGGAGCCTGCTGATACAGGATGTACATTTTTCACAGCAGCAGCTCCTCAGCACTGAGCATCGCCCGGAGAGGGGTTCTGCGCTCTTCCTGGCTGGACGCACGATTGAGTTCAGGTAGGCTGAATCTCTTCTTTTTAATGCATGGCTGGGTCACGGAGAAGGGAGGCTTGTTTTAAAATCCAGGTTAGATGCAAGAACTGTGCACTTAACTTGGTTGTGAATAATTTGAAAAGTATGGGCATGAAATGATTTAGGGCGCTTTCTACGAAGTATTGCTCCTGTCTGAAGATACAAGTTGAGGGCTTGAGGAGAATAGGCATTGTAGAACCAAGTCGTTTGGATACACGGAATGGATCGTTCCCTTTCGGTTTTGTTGCTGGTTGTCGGTGTGTGAACGTGGTGCTGTGTTGAGATACTGTCATTTGAGATGCAATGTGCAGTCTACAAGTTACCGTGAAACTTCAAGATGCAACATCAAGTTTTCAGCCACTGTGTCAAGATAATAGGGTTAAAATGTAGCATGCTTGCAGCTATATGCGCCTTAGCCTTGGCCAACAAAAGTTTGATGTATGCATGGATTTTAAGAAACGCGCAAGCATATTTACAAGCAAAATCCTGGTAGATCGATATACTTAGAGGATCTTTTTTTTTTTTTTTTCGAAGCGATAGATTGGAGAGAAATTTGTTAATCTGAACATACTCCATGATGTCATCTTTCAGGTTTCATGCAAAAGAAAGAAAAAACAATGGCTCATACTTATAGTTCATTCAAGGTCTCTTCTCTCTGTGAAATGTAGAGTTTAACCATGATAATAAGCTCCTATTATGGAGCACTTATTCTTGCTTCTCTTATATAATATGAATAAAGTGGTGTTAAAGTAATAATTATTTCATAGAAGACACTTCTGCTTTAATTCTTGCTTCAGGCTGTTTTGTAGATTTGAAAAATGTATGCCTGTGGCAAATGGTCTGGTGAATTTCTAGTGCATGGTGAGAGATGCATAGACGCCACTCATGCTAGGGGTACTGATGGTTTCAAAAGACATCTCACAGTGAGTGTGTTGTAATGTCCAATTTCTAGTTCAGAATGTCTGATTGATATTTTGCATTTTAAGTCGTCGTATTTTAAATACGTTGTGCATCACAGAGGATAGCTTGTCTTACTCTGTGGTTCTCAAGTGGAAGATCTCAATCATAAAATACAGGTAAGGATTTTGTTAGCTCATTTGCATGTCAGAATCCATAGAAAAGCTACAGTATATAGAATCTATTGTTTTTTTTTTTTTTTTTTACATTTCTTCTGATTTTTTATTAACACAGAAGAAATCCAGAAGGGTTTGATCATTAAGTATTGGGCATGGCAAAGTTCGACTTGAAAGGGACTCAGTTTCACAATAGCGTTCAGTGGCAAACACAAAAGCCAAACCAAGCCACTGGATCTACAAGTGATATGATTGCACTGTCATCCTAGAGTTGTGGTGGATAAACATTTTAAACAACAGCAATATCTGATTAATCACTGTCATGCTCTATTTAACATTCCATAATACCATGTTCATAAGCTTGACTTAGTATAACAGCTGCTTTTTTATTCTGCTTTGCATAGAGCAAAAGCCCAGGGCTATAAAATGTTATTTAATGTCTTCTTGTGTGATTTTTCATACCGGATATGATTGCTTACAAAAATACTGGAAGAGTAATGTGGAGTCTTCTGGTGCATATGTTATGATGGTCAAGAGTGGTGTTTAGATGGCTACTCTAATAGTTGCTAAACAAGACCAGTACCAGGCAGACTCCTATGGTCTGTATCCCGTAAATGGAATGGACTTGTTTGGGCTTCAGTGGCAACTCTAGTAGTTGAATAGCTGGGACGTAAGGCCAGTGCTCTACAGTTTTCTACATTCTGTCCCCAAAATGACAAAGACAGGTCAATCTCAACTATGTGTATTTTATTTTACATTTATTTCATATGCTATAAGTGTGGGTGCTGTGCATCTCAATGGGAAAGGAGAAGACATCATAAGGTTGAAATTAGAGAGCAAAATGTGGTTACTTAACAATATGGTTAGATTCTTGGTTTAATCATGTATTGATAATGAAAGTGGACTATGCTGAAACCTTAATAATAAGACTCCTCTACGGACAATTGGCATAGTGTCCTGCTATTGTGATATCCATATAAAACTGCCTATATGTGGTAAGCATGGTGAGAAATTGCTGACCGCCCTGCTTGAGATGCCAGTGTTCAATCAAGAAGGAGTGTAACATGCAAAGAGTGGTGGGTGCGACTCTAGCCATTTTGTTGACCAGACTGGATGGACCATATAGGTCTTCATCTTTGTCACTGACTGTGTTACTGTGCGTAAACATTCCACCAGCAAGAGCCTGGAACTGTAGCCAGTGCTGAAAAATATAAGGAGTCAACATTCAAAGCAATTTAAATGGCCAAGAGTGGCTCCTGGTCATTTAAATCACTTGTCTGGGGCTACCTGTATAGTGACACTGAATATACCTGGTTAGCACCTAAACCATAACCGGCTATTTTGTGGGCGATCTGGGGGCGGAGTTGGCACTTTTCTGAATATTGGCATTTAACCAGATCTTAACTGTAAAAGTTAACCAGTTAAATTGGACCACATAAGTCGCAGTCCTATCTTTATCCCAGTGGTTCCCAAACCTGGTCCTGGTGGCACCCAGCCAGTCAGGTTTTCAGAATACCCACAATAAATATTCATGAGATAGATTTGCATGCAGTGGCGGCAGTGCATGCAACTCTCTCTCATGAATATTCGTTGTGGGTATTCTGAAAACTTGGCAGGCTGTTGTGCCTTCAGGACCAGGTTTGGGAGCCACTTCTTTATCCGATTAATTTCTGAATATCGCTCTTAAGTGTTATCCAGCTATGTATAATTGTACATTCTATGCCGGGACCCGGAGATATCCCGGCACTGAATATTTGGGGATACTGCCGATGATGGCCAAAATTACACTGAACACTGCTGGTTGAATATTGACCCCTAAGACTTTAAGGGGGGAAGTTATCAACGTGGGCTACCTTTAAGGGGTGTAGTTATCAAGATAGGCTGACATCTTTGTGTTTACATCAATTAATTTGGGATGAAAGTTTATTAAAATGTGTTATTTTACCACAAACTAGTGATATTTTAGCACAGGTCCCAGGCACTGAGACCTAGTTACTAATAACTTGGGTTAACAGTAAAATAACACATCTTAATTTTAGCTCATGTTGATAACTTTCCCCTAAACCACATGTTCTGTAATCTCTGAATCCCTCTGTTTTTAAAAAACAAACAAGGACTATGTTAAAAAGAGGCACACTTAAATAAAATAAAAAAGCTTTTAAAGGTATAATAGTGTTCGAATTTTTAATATTTGACCTTTGTTTACGTGCCATTGAATATTTGGAGAACCCCATAGCAAAAGATACACTGTCTGCTTGTTTAAAATGTAAAGTTCATTTTTTTACTGATATATACTTGATCCAATGCATATATTTGCAGCAACAAGTCTGATCAGAGTCTTCATTATAGTTTATTGGTGGAAATGTCAAACCTGATTACTATGCATATAGTATGAAATGGACAATTTGGTGTCTCGATATAAAATTAGAAGCATTCATTTCATGCCATCCTTCCAGTTCTGCTACTCCTCTCTCCTTCCCCACCCCCTTACATAAAGGCCTTTCAAGCAAGGTGAATATTAATGAACTTACATCGCAAGGTAATTTTAATTGATGTAAAAACAAAAAAAGGTATATATATATATTTTTAGTTGTTCTTTAAGGATTGCTGAAGTGTAAAGTATTATGGAGCAGAAGGATCCTAATTTGCCATAAATATTGCAAAGCAAAGCACTAAGGGTCCCTTTTCACAAGCTGTGGTATAAGGTGCCCTGCGGTAAAATTGGCGTGTGGATTTGCTGTGTGCCAAGGTCCATTTTACCACAGTGGGTAAAATTAAAACAAAAAAAAAAGGAAATGGCTGTGTGGTAAGTGCATGAAGAAATCTGTCCAAAGACGGAGAACTCAGAACGCCCCACGGACAATAACAGTACAACAGAAAAAGTGGGAGGGTGACCAAGGATACCAAAGACTGGAAGATGTATGTTGGTGAAAGGAGTCTATTCAGCCTGCAGTGGTAAGCGGTTTGTATGATGCTTCCAGCCGGGAACCTACCTAACCCCAAATATTCCTGTTGTGTCTTCTCACCACTAGCCTTGACTATTGTAACATTATATATTCTGGTTCTTCTCAATCCTCCTTAAAGAAACTTCAATCACTTCAAAATACTGCCACCCGCCTTCCTTGCAAAGGAATCTGATCAAGTATCAACCTTTTTGAAGAACCATCACTGGCTACCAGTACTCTACCGAATTCAGTATAAAATCCTGCTATTGGCTTTCAAAGCGTTTTGTATTGGTCTACCCCCTACCTCTCTTCCCTTCCCATACTCTACACCCATGCCCGTGCCCCCTGTTTTGTAAATAACCACCAGATGGTTCTCCCCAAACCAAGACAGGCCCAATGTGAGCAGACAAGACTTAGTGCCTTTTACTTTCCCACCCTGGACCTTTGGAACAGCCTTCCTTTGGAAATCCAGAGTGAACTTTCCCTAGTTTACTTTACAGCTGCCATTAAAACTTGGCTTTTTAATCAAGCTTTTTAATGTGTTTGTGTTTAGGGTTCATGGTCATGCTTGGTCTCCCTCCTTTCAATTCAACTCAATTCTGCTCTTATATACTGCTAATATCCCCCTTTCGGGGTTTAATGTGGTTTACATCAAAAGTGGGGCATAGGTGGATACAGAGTTATAGGTAGAACATTGGTTAAGTACAATTTTACAGTTTTAAAATCTTGTTGGTTGAATATAATCTTATATAACACTAAAGTGTGTGGGAGTAGCAGAGGTGTGTCTTTCCTCATCTCTCTTCCTTACCTCCCCCTTCTTTCTCCTGCTGTGTGAATGCTCTATTCTGTCTTTTTTTTTTTTTATTGTATTTTCATTCTAGCTGTTATTAGCCTGCAAACTGCTCAGTGCTGTCAGTCAGTTGTGGCGGTATAGCACATTTGAGTAAAGAATATTCAGTGCCAGGGCATGTGCGGCTCCCAGCATTGAACATCTGAGTATACCCACTGACCCAAAAGTTAACGGGGCAGCGACTGATATTCAGAGTGATGCCTGGTTAACTTGGCACATAAAGGTAGGACAGTCTTTTTTTTTTTCTGCCCTAACTTTATTTGCTTACTTAACTTGTTAGCAATCTGAATATCACCACTAGGGGGAGATTCTATATATAGTGCCTAAAAAATTGGCGTGGAAATCAATACCGACTAAGTGTATTCTATAAGCGGTGCCTAGATTTAGGCATGGTATATAGAATACGCTTAGTTGATATCTCAGCGGCTAAAACTACGTGCCTCTATTTACATCAATAAAACGTGGCGTAAATCCTGGCATGAAGATTTAGGCACACCGGGCCACATTCTATAATTCCACGTGTAAATTTGAGAACACTCACCAAACGCCCATTTCCCCATCCATAAGCATGCCCCTTTTTGCACACGTTAGATGTTAGGTGCACTGCGCTTAGTGAGTTCTGTGTGCAAATTCTAATTATTGTCAAATTAGTGCTCATTATTGCTTGTTAAGTGTTGTTAAATATGCTGATTGGCTTGTTAAGCCAATTAAGTTATGTGCATTGTTATAGAATATGCATGGATTTCGGCACAGATCTCTAGACTCGCTACATAGAATCGGGGGGGGGGGGGGGTAACCAGCTAAGTGCTGGCACTGCCCAAGCTCCGCCCCTGGGCTGCACCTAACCTAGGGGCCCTTTTACTAAGCTGCATGAGTGCCTTCGTGCACCCAACATGAGCCAATTTGGAGTTACCACCCAGCTACTGCATGGCTCTTGCGGTAATTTCATTTTTGGTGCGCATCCGCTACACACGTCCGAAAAAGAATTTTTATTTTCTGGCACACATCCGCTACACGCGTCAAGTGGCATTTGATGCACATAGGTCATTACCACCCGGTTAATGCGTGAGATCTTACCGCTAAGTCAATGGCTGGCGGTAAGATCTCAGATCCAAAATGGACATGCACCAATTTTTACTTTGCCGCATGTCTGTTTTCAGCAAAAATTTTAAAAAGGCCTTTTTTTTATAGGCGCGCTGAAAAATGGATCTGTGTGTGCCAAAAACCTGCGCCTACACTACCACGGCCATTTTTCAGTGCACTTTAGTAAAAGGACCCCCTAGCCGGCTAGGGAATGGCCAGTTAGAGGAGATATTCAACAGCATATCGAACCTACAGCAGTTAAAATGAAAAGGTGTATGTAAGATGACTTGCAGTTAAGATTACTGTAGATGTAACCTGGAGAGCTCTTGTCAGGTATTTTTGCAGTATCTGCTTGGCTGTCATTAATTTCATTTAAACCTTTTCATCCTAGATTTTCAAGTTGCTGAACTGGGGGTACATGTGCACTATAGTGAGAAGAACTGTTTTTGTAAAAGTTTCAGGGTGGAATTAGTTGGCTTTTCATTTGCTATGGCGATGAGACAGATAAGTCTCTGATTTTTAAGGGTGTGCAGCCAATTTCTTTCTCCTTTTTTGTTTAGTTTCCAGTGTTATTATGGGAATTTTAATTTTCTTCAGTATTTTTTAAATGTTCGTGTTTGGGGGGGGGGGGGCAGTATCGGAAATAGTGCACACGCTTTATGAATAATGCATGCTCTTTCCAGTGTGATCACACTGTTTGTAAAGACTACACATTCTTATTCAACGCATGAAAAAAAAACCCCTGACAATTGTTTTTCTAGTCATTTTGGCCTAAAAACAACATAAAATGACTTTCCTTGCTCTTTGAAATGAATGTACTTCCTTACTGATTTTACTAGCTGGTGTTTTGCCTGATATGCAGGTTGCAATTTTACCATAGGTAATGATTAGCATAGTGGAAGGATTCCTTCTCTTTGACTTATTCCTGCACTTTTACAATGTGGCGGTAGGGCTACCATGCGTGTAGTGCATGCCAAGTTGACACTACGGCCTAGGAAGTGCTCCCACCTAGCGTTAATGTCGAAGTTGGTGCACGCTGTTTCCCACGATAGAAAATGTATTTCTGTTTTCTACCACAGGGGGCGTTCCCACATTGGTACGCAATGCATGAGTACTGCGTGTGTAGCGTATGACCCTGTACCGCTAGGTCAATGGGTGGTGGTAAGGACTCAGGTAGTAAATAGCCACACGCTACCTCTAATTCTAGTGCATGGCCATTATTTACTGCTCCCATTGAAAAAAAAGCTTTTATTCCCAGCTGCACTGGAAAATGGCCCAGCGAGCACCAAAAACATCCACACTACCGCAGGTCACATTTTACCGCAGCTTAGTAAAAGGATCACCTTATGTCTGCTGTTCTAGGGCTGCTTTTTACCAGGCTATGGTAAAAAGTATCCTTAGCACACCCTTCCATGGGGTTTTCCTGCATACTAAAGCTGTCTTTACTGTAGCTGGAAAATGGCTGATTCTCTGTTTTCCAAATTAATAGCCATGTACTAATATTGCCATTAGCACGTGGCCATTACAAAAAATTAGCGCAAGAGCTCATACTGTCACCCATTTTGTAGGCGGTAAGGGCTCACACGTTAATTAGTGTATGGTAATGTGTCTGCGTTAACTGATTTGCGCTATCACACCCACTCTCCACCCCCAGACATGTTCTCTCCATGAAAAGTAAGGAAACATTTTTAGGGCATGGTTTCCACAAACACATTGGTCGTTTTGCCGCAGGACGCCCCAGCGTGTCCCGAGGTAAGCCCTTTTAAGCTGTGGTAAGCGTGTGCCAGAGCTTACTGCATCTTAGTAAAAAAGAACCCTTAGCTTTATTCTACCATATGCAAATTGCTTGCAGAAGTTCAAAGACTGAACACAAAGTAGTTCACTAATTTGAAGTGTTCCTTTTTTATTTGTTATATTGAAGTTTATGAGTTTGTTTACAAAAGGTGTCTTCACCTCCATTGCTACAACTAGGAAATTGGTGAATCTCATTTCATATTCCAATTTGATCTCAAAACCACAACTGATAAGTGAGTTAGGTGGTTTCAAGAGAGTGCAGTGTGCATTTTAAGGGCATGCCTTTTTCTATTAACCTGAGGAATTCCCCAGTGCTGTAATATGTTTTGTAATATTTTAAAGGCTTTCTCTGCTTTTGAATGGAAAGCCAAGAAAAATAATGTCCATAGCCTGTATGAGAACGTGAGGCATTCGTTTTTTTTTCAATGTAAGGTCACCATTGAAAAACACATCAGGTGACTAACTACAGATGTGGCTTATGATTAGTTATGTGTTGTAATTGTCTGCCTATGTATTAATCAATGTGCTATAACCCCCCTTAATTTTAGAGGACCGTGTCACATTTTTGTGATTTTTTAAAAAATTTTGATGATTTCCTGTAGGCTTATTTTTCAAAGCCCTTCATTTTCTAGTTAATGGACTTTTTTTTTATTATTATTAATGATACGTTCTCTCAGAAAACAGATAATTTAGCAGATGTGGGGAGTGTGCTTTTGAGGAAACAGGTACTAGAACGAAATAAAATGTACATCAAAGAGAAGACATGGAGGAGAAATACACTATTATTGCCTGAAATGACTAGTTTGCCATGATCACAGTGAAATGATTGTCATATCATGTAGGGATGTAGATGCAAAACATTCTCATTTTGTTTTTCATTTTTTGAATTTTTCCTCTAATTTATTAGCTGTATTTTGTGCAAGTCATAGAGCCTGTTGGAGAGACTCCATCTGACTGTGTGTCTGTTTATCAGTCTATCTGAATGCATAGGAACAAAGACCCAAACACTTGCACCCACACAATGCGCAAAGATACACATACAGACACACAAAGACAGTCAAGCACATGCACAAATACACACAGACACATTTTAGGGTTGGGCAGTCGTTTGAAACCAATGTTCACTGGTAAGATTGTGCACTATTAGCACATACCACTGGATTCTATAAAGGCCAGTCAAATTTGGGCGCAATCCTGAGATGCATACACAACCTAATTGGTTAATGAGCCATTTACCCAATGAACGGATTTCCCAGGGAGGAGTGTATCTCTCCCTACACTCCTCCTTGGGAACTTCATTGGGTAAATCTCTCTTATCTGTACCCTTCTCTACCACTGCCAACTCCAGACCCTGTTCCTTTTATCTTGCTACACCATATGCTTGGAATAGATTTCCCGAGTCAGTACATCAAGCTCCGACTCTGGACGTCTTCAAATCTAGGCTAAAAGCATAACCTTTTTGGGGCTGCTATTAACTACTAACCCATATTTACCTGTTCAGTACTCATGTCTGTTTTATCACTCCCACCTTAAGTAATTCCCTGATCCTTTATTTGTCCTGTTTGTATATCCTGCTTAGATTGTAAACTCTGTCGAGCAGGGACTGTGTCTTCATGTCAAGTGTACAGAGCTGCATATGTCTAGTAGTGAAATAGAAATGATAAGTAGTAGTAGTAGTCTTTGGGATTCCGGAATCTTGCTACTCTTTGGAATTCCGGAATCTTGCTACTCTTTGTTCTTATCCCTTATTTGTCCTGTTTGTCCTGATTAGATTGTAAGTTCTGTTGAGCAGGGACTGTCTCTTCATGTTCAAGTGTACAGTGCTGCGTATGTCTAGTAGCGCTATAGAAGTGATAAGTAGTATTAGAAACAAGCAATAATTGGATGCTAGCAAACAATTATTGACATTAATTGACACCAATTAGGAGTTGTGCACGCATCTACCTGCATGCTGTTCTATAGCACTGGGCACCCAAATCCCATAGTGTGCAACCCAAAAAGGGAGTATGGCCATGGGTGGGGCATGGGTGGGTCACAGGTGTTCTGAAAATTTGGGCACGGTGTTATAGAATACTGGGGGTGTGTGTCAAACTTGCATCCCTTCCGGAGATGGGAAGGCGGTAGAACTAGAGGATATGAAATGAGATTGAAGGGGGGCAGACTCAAGAAAAATGTCAGGAAGTATTTTTCATGAAGAGAGTGGTAGATACTTGGAATGCCCTCCCGTGGGAGGTGGTGGAGATGAAAACGGTAACGGAATTCAAACATGCGTGGGATAAACATAAAGGAATCCTGTTGAGAAGGAATGGATCCTCAGAAGCTTAACCGAGATAGGGTGGCAGAGCCGGTGGTGGGAGGCGGGGCTAGTGGTTGAGAGGCAGGGCTAGTGCTGGGCAGACTTCTACGGTCTGTGCCCTGAAAATGGCAGATACAAATCAAGGTCAGGTATACACAAAAAGTAGCAGAAATTAGTTTATCTTGGTGGGCAGACTAGATGGACCGTGCAGGTCTTTTTCTGCTGTCCTCTACTATGTTACTATGCATGAATTTATGCCTGGTTTCAGCAGGTATAAGTCCTTGTGCTGAAAGTTGGGCACGGGAATTGGCACTATGTGCTAATCTATCAAGGGCACTCAGCCGGGAGCATTCTTTTTAGAATAACACTGAGCATTGACTTTTTTCTGGTTCCAGTTTTTGAGCACCATTTACTAAGGGGCCCTTTTACTAAGCAGCGGTAGGGCTAATGCGCGGGTAGCATGTGCCATATCGGCACTACTGCCAGGGTAGCATGGGTACCTGGTAGTAATTCCAAAGTTGGCACGTGCTGTTTCCCGCACTAGAAAATAATTTTCTATTTTCTACCACAGGGAGCGTTCCTGGTGGTAATTGGCAGAGCCGCCATATTGGCACATGCTGCATGATTACCGTGAGCCCTTACCACTAGGTCAATGGGTGGCGGTATGGACTCAGGCATTAAATAGTCATGCGCTACTTTTAATTTTAGCGCACGGCCATTTACTGCCCTATTAAATAAAGTCTTTTTTCCCAGCTGCGGTAAAAAATTTACACGCAGGATTATAGAATACACCTGCCTCACACCTAACTGAAGCACTGGAATTTACGCCAAGTTTTACTTGGTGTAAATGGACACGCCTAAAGTTAGGCACAGGCATGGCTGCTAGGTGTATTCTGCCAATTTTTCAGGTGCCCTATGTAGAATCTAGCCCTATAAGTGTACATTTTCAACTTGGTTTTTTATCTGTTCTCTTTGTTTTGTTTTATTGTACGCTATTTGTTTTACAACACACACTTTTGTATTAGAATGACAGAAATGAAAAACATTATATGTTGTTATTTTTATAAGTTGTTTTTATATGGGAACAAGAGAAGTATCACTGAAGCTGATATTCAGAAGGATGTGGCCTAAAATGGCACTTAAGCGGCTATCCAGAAATACTCAGCACCAGATATTCAGTGCCAGACACCGGAAACGGTCCGGCATTGAAAATCCTGGTTCAGAGCAGGTCTGAATATTGGGCGGACTGTTTTTCTGTCACTTTAGAATGTCAACACATCTCTAATGCCACATGTCTGGGTTCTGAGCGAAGAGCATTTATGGGAGTACAAGTACTTGAAATGGTCATATAAATGATCTTGCTCCATACCTAATACCCAATAAAGGGAAAGGGAAATGGGACTTGATATACTGCCTTTCTGTGGTATTTTTGCAACTACATTCAAAGCGGGTTACATATATACGGGTACCTTTTTTGTACCTGGGGCAATGGAGGGTTAAGTGACTTGCCCACAGTCACAATGAACTGCAGTGGGAATTGAACACAGTTCCCCAGGATCAAAGTCCACTACACTAACCACTAGGCTACTCCTCCACTACTCCTCCACTCCACAAAGTAAACAATAAAAAAGAACATAAAAATAAAAAAACACAGACAAGTTGGTGGAGTACTGTTAGACACTGTGCACCCCATGGAGATGAGACCTGTAGAAATTCAAACAAAAGTTATTATCACTCACCAAAACATGAAGGCTGCTCTTCTGTAAAAATTTGAACAATAGCTAGTTTTCCCGACACAACCAAATACCACCCTGTCTCTCCTTCCTCTCAAATTATAGCTACGTAAGAAGAAAATGGCACGGGCTAGATATCTCTGACACTGTGGCCCTATTACTAAGCTGCATAGGCACCTATGCGCTCCCAATGTGTGCCAAATTCAAGTTACCGCCCGGTTACCACATAGCCCTTGCGGTAATTTCAATTTTGGCGCACGTGCACTACGCGCATCTGAAAAATATTTTTTATTTTCTGGCACATGGCAGCTATGCGCATCAAGTGGCATTTGACGCGTGTAGACCATTACCGCCCGGTTACCGCGTGAGACCTTACCGCTATGTCAATGGCGTGTGGTAATGTCTCAGACCCAAAATGGATGCGCGGCAATTTTCATTTTGCTGCATGTCCGTTTTCGGCAAAAAAGGCCGTTTTTTATAGGTGCGCTAAAAAATAATTCTGCGCACGCCCAAAACATGTGTCTGCACTACCACAGGCCATTTTTCAGCGCACCTTAGTAAAAGGACCCCTTAAGTCTCAGGAGTTGTCAGAGCTGAAGCTTAAGTTAGTTTTGTCATCAAACCCAGTGCCATGAATGTAGCAAAAACACAATTGTGAAAGGACAGTAATGACACTGATGATCTTTTGAGGACTCTGTTATTTGTTAACTTTGATTTCTATCATTAGTTGATGTGGCTAATCACTCTGCATATCTTTTTATAATAAATGTATACATAGGAAAGAATTATGTATTTTTAAAAATTCCTTTCTGTGTCTCCTTTCTCTTGTCGAAGCTGAAGAGCCCTAACCTCATATGAAAGGAGCTGTATCCCTATTGGGAAGATTTGCGAAGATCCCATGGAGGATGTGTTACAAAATTAATTGAGCAAGTTAAGGGGCCCTTTTACTAAAGGGTTGCCGTGCACCAAACCAGGACTACCTCTGGCCTAACATGGTACTAGTGTTAGTTCCACCCCCAGCGAGCGCCATTTCTGGCGCTACAGAAAATCTGGTCTGATTTTCTAGCACAGGGGTTACCCGGCAGTAAACGGGCAGTGCCGTGTACTGCCTAGTTTCTGCCAGGTTAGCAAGGGAGCCCTAACCACCACCTCAATGGGTGGCGGCAGTGGCGATCCTAGGTCGGCTGCCACCCGGGGTGGATCGCCGCTGCGTACCCCCCCCCCGGGTGCAGCGGCGTCCATCCCCCCAGGGTGCAGCACGACACCCCCCTGGCGCATCAAGCCCCCCCCCCCGGGTGCATTCTTAGCTGCTGGCAGCAGCCGCGCGTGTGTCAGCTCCACTGGCTCCCTGCTCCCTGACATCAGACGCATGCACAGAAACTTGATCAGATCATTCAGCAAGCAACTCCAGCGCAGACGAGAAGAGGACTTCGGCTGTCAGGGGTTGGGGTCCCCCGTCAGCACAGGTACGTGACGGCGGCAGGGGAGGGTTTTTGGTGGAATGGGGGGTCAAGAGGTTCGCGGCAGGGGGGTCCAGGGGTCAGTAACGCGGAGGGGGGTGTTGAAATCGGAGGGAGGGGGAGTCTGGAACTCGGTGGGAGGGGCGTGAGGGGGCCTTGAACTGGAGGGGAAGGGGGTCTGGAACTCGGAAGGAAGGAAGGGAGGGAGGGAGGGAGGGAGGGGGCGTGGGTCTCAGAGGGGACAGAGTGAGATAGCGAAGGGGGGTGGGGGATTACCTTGCTAGCGCCCGTTTCATTGCCTACCGAAATGGGCCTTTTTTACTAGTTGTTTCTATGTGTGTGTCAGTATTGTTGGAGAGTTCAAACCATTACTAGTGGAGTTGAGGTTTTTTGATATTCTGGGGCCTGATATTCAGCCGGCAGCAATCAGCGTTTTGCTGACTGCCACCGACACTAAACCTGGAAATTCAGTGCTGGTCCATGTCCAAGCACTGGCATTGAATTTCCAGGTTTATAGAGTGCAATATTCAGCACTTTACTGCAGGGCTGTTGAGAGGGGAGGAGGGGCAGGGAGCAAAATTCCTTGGGTCTGGTGGCTGCATCCCGAGTGTGGGTGGGGGGGCTGGTGGCTGTGTCCCGAGTGGGGGCGGGGGCCCGGTGGCAGCGGCGGCTCTGCCCTAGGCCCAGCTCTGTCTCTCGGTGGCCCTACTTTACTGGTTACGGGGTACCGCATAAAGATAGGACTGACTTTTATGTGGTTCTATTCATGCGGTTAACCTGGCTGGTGAAATTCTGAATATAAGCACTTAATCGGACAAGTGATGACTCCACCCCTACAATACCTGGTTTTGAGTTTGGTGCTAGTCTGTTATTTTCAGTTGCACTAACCAGTTAAGAGCCACTGAACTGTTAGTCCTGAACAATCGCTGTTTCTGGCCAGCTAAATAGCGTTGAATATCGACTCTTATTTTTGGTTGGTTGTCTTATTTCCCATCTGAAGTTAAATTGCTTCTCTTTTTAGTTTCCGTAATTATAGATGTACTTTCTCATGATTAAATCCATAAAGAAAAATGTTTCTGATGTGTGTTACTTTGAGTCTTCTGCTATTATTTCCACGCCATACAGTAGTTGTAATAGATGGTGTAACTTTGCTGGTTGTCAGCTGTAAGAATGCCCTTATTTATTAGGAGTTTAGGCATTATATTTACCACAAATATGCTGCCATTTGCACAGCACTGTACAGTATGGGGTGCAGATAAATAATCAAGAGAGTAGAATTGAGGTAGACATCAAATCGAAGGAATCATGTTGAGCACCACTTATGAGGCATGAATACATTCAATGGAAATATACAAATGGATTCAGCGTTTTAAAAATTAAATTTGGCTTGCTTTCATTTTTTTGCTACAGCCTCAGAATCTCCCTAGAGGTCTAATCTGTAGTAGCAGGAAAGTTCACAAAATATTTCTGCTTCTTATGTTCTCCCTTCTGGGTTCTAAAAATATGAAGGGTGACTTCCTTGATCTTGGGGAACTGAGTTGGATTCCCACTGCAGCTCCTTGTGACTCTTGGCATGTCAATTAACCCTCCATTGCCCCAGGTACAAATAAGTACCTGTATATACTATGTAAACCGCTTTCAATGTAGTTGCGAGATGTGGTAGCCGTGTTAGTCCACTTTTAAAGGTAATCAATAGAAATAGAATACAATAAAACATTGAAAAGAAAATGAGATGATACCTTTCTTAATGGACTAACTTAATACATTTTTTGATTAGCTTTCGAAGCCCTTCTTCGTCAGATCAGAAATAAGCAAATATTGGTAAATAACAGAAAGGCGGTATATCAAGTCCCATACCCTTTCTCAGGGGTGGGGATGTGGTGGTACAATGAAGTAAAATATGAAAGTTTTTCCAGAGATTTATTTCTGAAATAGGAAGTTTCACATTACTGTACCATTCCAATGTTTTGGCAATGGTAGTTAACCTTCCCATGGACAAAGGCTGCTCTTTTGTTATGCAGATTTTTTTCCCCAATGGATTTGTTGTTGACAAATTTGCAATTTGTTGCTGAGCTTTGTCTAAGAGAATTCAGAAGATACTGTACTTAGCAGCCTAGTTTCTGTATGTCTGACCTGTGGGACTTTAGGAAATACCACGGAGTTTAACATGGGCTGTTGGAAGCCTTTATTCATATTTAGAAAGATTGTAAATAACGGTGCTCCAAAGGAATGTTCGGGAGATGTCTCTGTCCTTGAAGGGCAATTTTCAAAGCCATTACAGTTGGAAAAATTGTTTTGCCATTGAAAATGGACTCTGAAAATTGTTCATCCTATATCAAGGGTTCTCAGAAGGGGTATTTTAATAGCATCCATCACAAAGTCATTCAACTTGGCTACTAAGAGCTCTATTTCTGCACCACTGTAAGTAAAAATATGGGCATTTGGGTCTGCTATTTACATTACCTCATTGCAGTAAAAAAGAGTTGGGGGCCCCTGCATTCTCCTGCCTGTGCCTGCATGAGGTTGGTGGGTAAGGTGGTAGCTCAGAGATAGATTATAGCCAGGAGCAACCTGGTGCACCCCACAAGATCTAGCCCATGCATCGCACCTGAGCGGGTTACAGCAGAAGGTGGACATCATGTTGAATTGCAAGGGTGCAACGCAGAACAATGTAAAGACATTTAGGTCCTCATTTTACAAGTGCTTCAGATGTGCTTAAACTGGCTCTTTTGAGCAGGGACTGTCTTTCTTCATGTTCAATTGTAAAGCGCTGCGTACGACTGGTAGTGCTATAGAAGTGATTTATAGTAGTAGTAGTAGTAGTACTTAAATGTTTGTCTTGTATAATCGCCTATGTCCTCATTTTAGAAAGCTGGGATATGCATGTCTCAAACTTGTGTGCGCAAATGGCAAGGGGCGTGGTCTGGATGTGTTTTGGGTGGGACAAGGGTGTGTGTTGTGAGCGAAAATTTGGCCACAAGCCAATCAGCGCCAATAGTTGGTACTTAACAACAAATTAGCATCCATAATTGGCTTTAATTAGAATTTACACGCACAACTTTCTAGGTAGATTCTATAATGTGGTGCGTGTACATTCTAAGGTGCACAGTTGAAAAGGGGGTGTGGCTATGGGTGTGGAATGAGTGGGTTATGGGCATTTAGAAAAACTATGAGCACTATTATGGAATATACCCGATCTGCACCTAAGTTAGGCGCAGGTATTTAGGCCTGGTTTAAGGTAGCCTAAATGGGTGCGCCTACATTTTAGTCACAAGAATGGCACATGTGTATATTCTATAAATTACGCCTAACTTTGATTGTACTTAATAGAATTGCGCTAGGTGCGTGGTTTTTCTGCGCTGATTTTTAATGTACCATTTGTAGAATTTGCCCCTAAGGGGGAGATTCTATGTATGGCGCCTAAAAGATTGGTGTGAAAATCAGTGCCGACTGAGCATATTCTATAATAGGTGTGGTATAGAGAACTGCGCAATCCATTTACATGAATGAAAATGTGGCATAAATCTCAGTGCATAGATTTACGCACACTGGGCCATATTCTATAACAGCACAAGAAAAGGGGGGTCTGCTCCTTCCAAAATCACGCAAACAGAAAACAACACAGAGTGGAGGAGAAAACAAATCCAAGCCCGGGAGGTTGAGGCTGTTGCTGAGGCTCTGTGAACAGTTATATATTCTGACCTTCCCAGTGGCATTATATTTGTGCTTTCCTAGCACGCACAGTTGATTATGTGTTCTGCAAAGGAACTATCGACCCCTGAGGAAGGCTTTTTGCCGAAACACGGACCGTGTTCGGTCCTAATAAACTTTGTTTGGAGCTCTCACCACTGTGTTTGGCTGGTCACTTGGATTTGTTTTTTCCTCCACTCTCTGTTGTTTTCCATATTCTACATGTGTAAATTTCTACATGTGTAAATTTCAGAATGCCCATGAAATGTCCATTTCCCCACCCATAACCACGCCCCTTTTGCCTGTGCGTGTTAGAAGTTCAGCGCACTTTGTTACAGAATACACATAGCGAATTGTGTGCATAAATTCTAGTTACTGCTAATTAGTACCTATTGTTGCTTGTTAAATGCTGTTATGAGCACTCATTAGCTTGTTAAGCTTGATAAATTACGCACGTTGTTGTAGAATAGCAATTGGATTTTGGTGAGGATCTCTAGGCGCGCTATATAGAATCTGGGGGAAAATGTTTATGAGGTGGCCGGTTCAAATCCCGCTGCTGCTCCTTGTGATCTTGGGCAAGTACACTTAACCCTCCAATGCCTCAGGTACAGACTTAGGTTGTGAGCCCTCCTGGGACAGAGAAATATCCAGAGTACCTGAATGTAACTCACCTTGAGCTACTACTGAAAAAGGTGTGAGCAAAATCTAAATAAATAAATGTCCTAAAAGATCGATGTCAGGAGTTACACCTGCTACCAAACACATTTAGAATTAGGGAAACAGCTGTTATTGAGCAGCATTCTACTTGAGGGATAGGGCGGGCTTTGCCCCCTTAATCCCCTGTGGTTTTTGACCCCCTCAAATGCCAAGCTAGCAAGAGAAAATAAACTCTGTGCAGGGCCGTGCCTAGGGTCTCCGGCGCCCCCCTGCAGTTGGCCCCTGCCCCCGCCCACGAAAACGATCGCTACACTACTTCTCCCCAGATCCTTTTCCTTTTTTTTTTGTTTAAATTTACCTCTGTCTGGCGGCAGCATAGCGTTAGTGAGAAGGAGGCAGCGCTCCTCCGCCCCGACATGTCAGTCTTCCCTTCGCTCAGTGTCCCGCCTTCTTCTGATGTCATTTCTGATGTCAGAAGAAGGCGGAACTGAGCGAAGGGAAGACTGACACGTCGGGGCGGGGGAGCGCCACCTCCTCACTAACGCTACGCTGCCGCCGGACAGAGGTAAATTTAAACAAAAAAAAAAGGAAAAGGATCTGGGGAGAAGAGGGCGAGGTAAGCATGGTGCGGCGGGGCGCCCCCCAGAGGATGGCGCCCTCCTGCCATGCTTACCTCGCTTACCGTGTTGGCACAGCCCTGACTCTGTGACAGCATCAGTATAATACATGGTTATGTTTCTAAAGTTGTAAAGATAACCTGTGTGTGCCTGCACATACCCGTTTATGTGCTGGCTTTGAACCAGGCACTATTTTCTGCATAGATTTTGCTAAAATGAAGGTTTGCACTGCACATAATGTCTGCATAAACATCCAATTATCCTGTATTATAGAACAGGCTCTGTACTGGCAGATTGTTTTCTAAAATACTCTTAAGTAGAGAGGTGTGGTAGCCGTGTTAGTCCACTCTTAAAGGTTATCAATAGAAATCAAACAAAATAAAACATGGAAGAGAAAATAAGATGATACCTTTTTTATTGGACATAACTTAATACATCTCTTGATTAGCTTTCGAAGGTTGCCCTTCTTCCTCAGATCGGAAATAAGCAAATGTGGTAGCAGATAGTATATATGAGAGAAACATCAAAGCATTACTTTGACAGTCTGACAGAGTGGGAGGGTGGGGGTATGCATGGGGACATCAAAGCATTTCATTGATATTCTAACAGAATGGAACGTACAGGAACGTAAGACCTTTGAAATAAGAATGATTGAATATTTTGACACCCAACAAACAGGACTTAATATGGATCTGGGTTTTCTAACATTATAAAACATAAAGCTGTATTTCTCTGTTTATTTCTCTGTTTATTACCCTCCTCTCACCTACCAACACCCATTCTGTTAGAATATCAATGAAATGCTTTGATGTCCCCATGCATACCCCCACCCTCCCACTCTGTCAGACTGTCAAAGTAATGCTTTGATGTTTCTCTCATATGTACTATCTGCTACCACATTTGCTTATTTCCGATCTGAAGAAGAAGGGCAACCTTCGAAAGCTAATCAAGAAATGTATTATCTAATATTATAAAACGCACCGTGAACGTTCTGAAGACAACGTTCTGTGAAGCCGGAAGCTTGAAGCCGGAAGCCTAAGTTCTCAGGACAACGTTCTGTGAAGCCGGAAGCTTGAAGCCGGAAGTCTGAAGCCTTGAAGCCTTGAAGCCTGAAGCCTGAAGCCTTGAAGCCATCTGACGTCACTCCCAGGCTGAGGCTGAAGGGTTCGGGGATTCGTGGTGTGAAGCCTTCAAGCCAGCCAGCCGTCTCTGCCCCGCCCTCGCGACAAAACAAACAAATCCGGAAGCGAAACGTCAGGGAAGGAGGCGGCGCTCCCGACGTCTAGCCTTCCCTTCGCTGTGTTCCGCCTTCAAAACAAGGCGGAACACAGCGAAGGGAAAGCTAGACGTCGGGAGCGCCGCCTCCTTCCCTGACGCTTCGCTGCACGAACCGCCACGGAGGTAAAGTTAAAAAGAATTAAAAAAAAAAAAAAGGGATGCATGGATGCGAAGGGGTGGGGGGGCATGGATGCGAGGGGGGGCATGGATGCGAGGCATGGATGCGAAGGAGGGGGCATGGATGCGAAGGGTGGGGGGGCATGGATGCGAGGGGGGGCATGGATGCGAGGCATGGATGCGAAGGGGGGGGCATGGATGCGAAGGGGTGGGGGGGCATGGATGCGAGGGGGGGGCATGGATGCGAGGCATGGATGCGAAGGGGGGGGCATGGATGCGAAGGGGGGGGGGGAAGAAGAGGGCGGGCCAGGCTGGGACATGGGAGAGAGCGTAGCATGGATGCGAGGGGGGGGGGTCATGGAAGGGCGAGAGGGGACTTGCTGGAAAAGGATGAATGGAGGCGGCAGGGGACAGAGGAGCATGGATTACAGAGCAGGCCTCAGGCAGAGAGGGGAAATGCTGGATAGGGAAAAATGGAGGGGCCAGGTGACAGATGAGCATGGATGGGCATGGATTGGAAGGGCAGGACTCAGGGAGAGGGGAATTGCTGGATAGGGATGAATGGAGGGGACAGATGGGCATGGATGGATATGGATTACAGAGCAGGCCTCAGGCAGAGAGGGGAAATGCTGGATAGGGAAAAATGGAGGGGCCAGGTGACAGAGGAGCATGGATGGGCATGGATTGGAAGGGCAGGACTCAGGGAGAGGGGAATTGCTGGATAGGGATGAATGGAGGGGACAGATGGGCATGGATGGATATGGATTACAGAGCAGGCCTCAGGCAGAGAGGGGAAATGCTGGATAGGGAAAAATGGAGGGGCCAGGTGACAGAGGAGCATGGATGGGCATGGATTGGAAGGGCAGGACTCAGGGAGAGGGGAATTGCTGGATAGGGATGAATGGAGGGGACAGATGGGCATGGATGGATATGGATTGCAGGGCAGGCCTCAGGCAGAGAGGGGAAATGCTGGATAGGGAAAAATGGAGGGGCCAGGTGACAGAGGAGCATGGATGGGCATGGATTGGAAGGGCAGGACTCAGGGAGAGGGGAATTGCTGCATAGGGATGAATGGAGGGGACAGATGGGCATGGATGGATATGGATTGCAGGGCAGGCCTCAAGCAGAGAGGGGAAATGCTGGATAGGGATGAATGGAGGGGGCAGGTGACAGACAAACATGGATGGCCATGGATTGGGAGAGCAGGGCTCACGGACAGAGGGGAATTGCTGGAAAAGGATGAATGGAGGGGGCAGGGGACAGATGGCCATGGATTGGGAGGGCACGGCTCACACTCTCTCTCTCATATACAATGTCTTTCTCACTCTCACACACTCTGTCTCACACTGTATCACATTCACTCTCTATGTGCCACACAGTCACTCACACACTCGCTTGGTCTCATACACTCACTCAAACAGAGAATCTGTGTCTCACACACATTCTCTCTCTCGCCCACACACACACACTCTCACTCACACTGTGTCTCACATACACACTTGCACACACTCTCATTCTCACACAAACACTCTCTCACAAACACACTCACACCCAGACTCACGCTCTCTCTCACACAATCACACTTTCACTCCGACTCTCAAACAGTCACTCTCACATACACTCTCTCAAACATACACACTCCGAGGAAAACCTTGCTAGCGCCCGTTTCATTTGTGTCAGAAACGGGCCTTTTTTACTAGTGTCCAATAAAAAAGGTATCATCTTATTTTCTTTTCCATGTTTTATTTTGTTTGATTTGTATTGATAACCTAAAATACTCTTGAAATTTGAGATGTACTATCCTGCGCATCTTAATTCCGAATGCTGTGACCTCTCTAAACCAGGGCTGCCCAAGTGACTCTCTCCTGGTGTTTCCAGAAGCAATCAATGGTGAGCATGACTTCCAGTGATGCCAGCTCACTGAGGTATGACCAAGTGCCCGATAGAGCAATTTACCCCTGGAGTGCCAACAGCATCTGAGGGAGGGAAGGGGTGCAGAGTTATGAGTGGCAGGTGGGGTTACATGGCAGAGGGCTAAGGGCCCTGTTTACTAAGGTGCATTAGTGTTTTTAGCGTACCTACACTTAGCGTGCACGCTAACCATATAGGCGCCTATAGGGATATTGTAGGCACATACATGGTTAACGCGCCTATAATGCTGCTTAGTAAACATGGCCCTAAGTGAATAAAATATGTGACGGATTACAAATGATGGGGGGATGGTGGTGGTGGTGGTGGTGGTGGTGGTGGGGGGGGGGGGGTTGTAATTTATCTTCATGCCATTGCAGTTCTACTTCTGGCTATGGGATATGGTGGTAACTGTAATTTCATTTCTTACTTTAGTTAAATTTTAATGTAAATGTAAACCACCTGGATGGTGTTACTGATGGGTGGTATATATGGAGGCTCTGCTCAATTATAAGGAGCACAGGTGGAGTTTTACTTTAAATACTGTAGCTCCTACGGGGTTAAACTTGGAATTGGATTGACCATCTTTAATGTGAAACTTTTTTTTTTTAAATGTGTCCTTTTGTGATCTGCTCAGATGGCTGGATGAACTGGCTATAAATGTATTAAATAAATAAATAAATGCTCATCACTGGCCCAGTGGATCAAGTGAATTTATATATAAGCTAGCTCCTGTGTAGGATGCCATTGTATGGAAAGAATTGAAGATAGGTGCCAGCATATACGCAGATTAGTGAGTTAAAAAATGATGCCGTTTCTTATATATTATAGTAGTATGTGAGGTTATAGTTTTGTGGCATGTATGCATTTCCTTATTTTTTATGTTTCAACAATTGTATTGATGATTCAACATAATAAACAACCAACATGCTCCATTTGCCAAAAGCTAACACAAAGATATCCCAATAAGAGCATCGTCATAGAAATCTCATCAACAAAGTTTTAACATTTCCTCCCCCCTCCTCCTCTCCAAATCCTTATTTTTTAAGGACAGCCTTGAAGCACCATTTGCAAAACATGGCCCATGTCGGCTATGGGGTCCTTCGTTCACAATTTGACTGCTTGGATTAAGATAAGTGTGCAATATTCAACTTTTAATGCATAAAATATAGAAAACTAGTAAAAAAGGCCTGTTTCTGTCAGAAATGAAATGGGCGCTAGCAAGGTTTTTCTCGGAGTGTATGTTTCAGAAAGAGTGTGTGTGAGAGATGGTGTGTGTGTGTCAGAGAGAGAGAGAGAGAGAGAGAGAGAGACAGAGTGTGTGTGTGTTTGTGTGAGAGAGAGAGTGTGTGAGAGACAGAGTGTCTGTGTGTGTGTGTGAGACTGTGTGTGAGAGAGAGGGACAAAGAGATAGAGACTGTGTGTGTTTGACAGAGAGAATGTGATAGACAGAGAGTGTGTCAGAGAGAGTGCATGTGAGAGACAGAGAGTGAGTGAGTGACTGGTCTGAGGACCCCCCTCACCCCCTCCCTCTCCCCTGCCCCCCTGCACCCACCCATGTGCAGCGACCCTCCTCTCCCCCTGCAGCCACACATGTGCAGCATCCCTCCTCGCTCCCCTGCCCCCCCTGCAGCCACCCATGTCCACCAACCCTCCTCTCCCCCTGCAGCGTCCCTCCTGTCTCCCTGCCCCCCCTGCAGCCACCCATCTGGTCTCAGGACCCCCTCCCCACCAACCCTCCTCTCCCCCTGCAGCCACGCATGTGCAGTGGCCCTCCTCTCTTCCCTGCCCCCCCTGCAGCCACCTATGTCCAACGACCCTCCTCTCCTTTCCCTTTGCCCCCCCTGCAGCCACCCTTCTGGTCTCAGGACCCCCTCCTCACCTTCCTCTTCCCTGCACCCCTGCAGCCACCCATGTCCAGCGACCCTCCCCTCCCCCTGCCCCCCTCCAGCCACCCATGTCCAGCGACCCTCCCCTCCCCTCCTGCCCCCCCTGGGCGCATCACCCAAGCCCCCCCCGGCGCATCACCCAAGCCCCTACCCCCCCCCTCGGGCACATCAACCACCTCACCACCCGCAGCCGCCAATACTAACGCTGTCCGGCTGCTGCTGCTTCTCCTGTTGAGCAGCAGCGGCCGGTACAAAAAGAAAAAAGCAAAAAAAAAGATTTTAAACCTGAAACGTGCATCCGTAGACAGCCACCTGGCATTGGCTGTCGTCTCTGCAGCTGCTCCTCCTCTCCCCTCTGACGTCACATGTGCACTATTCTGCAAATATCCGCTTAACTTACATAGTATGCATCTGCAGAGGGATAGAACAGGGGTGGGAAATAGGCGGGACTTCCACTTATGAATGAAACTTACAGAATACTGTAACTTAAGCACATATCTGCTGCACTTAGGTGTTCACACTTAAGACCAGCTCTATGGTTGGTGTAAGTGTTTGCACCTAAATGTTAGACCAAAGAGAAACAGGAAGGTATCCTTTACAAAAGTCCAAAGGAAAACAAAAGAAGTAGAGGATCACACAGCAACTTTCAACTGGGAGTATGGTCAAGAGCATTCTTTATTAGGCACCAGAAAAGACTGACACGGGGCCGTGTTTCGGCAGAGGAGCCTGCCTGCCTCAGGGGTCACATACAATTTACTTAAAACTCAAACGGCCGCTGTGGCACCAAAACCGCCACTAGTTTGATAGTGGTGGTTTTGGCACCACAGCGTCCGTTTGAATTTAGCTGTGGCTTTGCTTATTTCTACCTCTGCTCATCATCAGAGCAGTTCATTTAAGGCACTGTGTATTACACCTTTGAGTTTTAATTAAATTGTATTTGACCCCTGAGGCAGACGGGCTCCTCCGCTGACACAACCCTGTGTCGGGTCTCTTCTGATGCCTAATAAAGAACGCTCTTGACCATACTCCCCATTGGAAGTTCTTGTGTGATCCTGTACTTCTTGTTTTCACCTTAAATGTTAAGCATGCATATATCCAGTTACACTAATGCTCTATAAATGAAAGGAGGCACTTACTTTCCTTTATAGGATAGGCTCCTACTGTGCACCCTCTTGATGTCGAATTCTAAGCACCTGGTTATATAATAGAGACAAAAGTGCTCCATATAGGGTGGGCAGCCCACTAACCAGCTGAGACAGGCAGAAACAGACAAGAAGATGAAAGATGTGAGGGCTGGAGGATAGTGGCAAGCAGGACTGGATGACATGGTAGGCAGAAGGAGTGGGAGAGGGGTATGTGTACAAGCTGATAAGGTATAGTGGCCAGTCAGTTGGAAGCTGTCATACTCCGATCCTGTGGGGGCAGCAGAGAGGGGTGAGCAGAGGACTGTGACTAGGGAAGGGCAGCCATACCTTGGCTTAGTCAATTTTGCATTTGGAACCTGCTCTCTATCCCATTCCATCTGGGTCTCATAAAGATTTCCCACCAGAAATGCTGACAGGAGATGAACAAGTTGAGAAATAGCAGGCGGAGGACTGCGTTGTATCTGAGAGCCTGGCACATATGGCAATGACTGAAGCTAAGGAACTCTACTTTAAAAGATTTTATGAATGTAGAAATCTGGATTTAATAAATAAAGGAAAGTTTTTGAGCCTATGATTGATTTCAACAGGTTATAAACAAAGTGAAACCTGCAGAGTTTGAGGCTTTTCCTTCCAATACTGTATAAACAAATGTATAAAAATATTTAGAGATTTTTTTGGGTGTAAGTTTGATATTGGACACTGTTTAGGTGAAGTGGTTTTTGTTATTTCTTGGATTTACTTTGCTCCTCTGAGTGAATTGAGAAACAAAAAAAGCAGAGTGTACCCTGTACAGTTGATTGTTGGCCCCCTGCTATCTTGCTAAGGCTCATGTGGGTGACTGTTGGTTTCTACACCCAGCGACTATAGTATATATTACTAACCTGACTGAGCAGTAGTGACTCAGACTTTGATAGTCAAGTCTGGATGGAATAGTGGAAAGTATGTTATGTTTTAACTAGTAAAAGAGGCCCGTTTCCGACAGAAATGAAACGGGCGCTAGCATGGTTCCACACCCCCCTCCCTACCTCCCTCCCTCTCTCTCTCTCTCCTGCGAGTTCCAGCCCCCCTCCCCTCTTAGTTCCATGCCCCCCTACCATAGGTGGTTGGTGGCCCAACTGTTTGGGGAGGCTAAAGGGGGCGGGGATAGGGGTGGGGCCAGGGGTGGAGCTTAAATCCATAATTGTCTGATAATACACAGAAAACAAAAATAAAAATAAAAGTCACAATTAATACCTTTTATTAAATTTAGATATTAGATATGTATCATATGTCAAAGAATAAAGTGGTTGCTCAAAGCATATACTAACCACAATCGCTCAACTGCAAAACACTATGCACAACTTTGTGCAAAAACACACTCTGAACCTTACTGTACCATAAATATTACACTGGGCAGAACCTAATACACCAATATACCACCATACGGAAAATGCAGACCGTCAACAATATGAAACAAGGGATCATAATATCACAATTCTCATGTACAGCCACAAAACACCCTAATTCATGTTTAATGTGGGATAAAATGCCATAAATAAGTAAATAAATAAATATAAACTTTTAATGTTGAGCACCTGATTCTCAGTGGACATATTCCAAACACTATAATGAAAATAAAATGATCTTTTCTACCTTTGTTGTCTGGTGACTTTGTTTTTCTGATCATGCTGGCCCAGTATCTGATTCTGCTGCTATCTGTCCTCTTAACTCCGTTTCCAGGGCTTCCTTTCCATTTATTTCTTTACTTTCCACCTTTCTTCTTCATTTCTTGTCCTACATCCGTAAGTAAAAGCTGGGTCCTCTGCAGACTTGACTGTCCAGTGGATCCAGCTTCTGCCTATTTTCTCCATCCATGTGCAGTTTTCTCCTCTTTTTCTTTTCCCTCATCTCATCTCCTTCCTCTCTCTTCCCTCCTCTCCCCTCTATGTCCAGCAATTTCTCCTCTCTCCCTGGGCCCAATCCTCCATTCCATGTCCATCCATGCTCCTCTCTCCCCTGCCCCTTCCATTCATCCATATCCAGCAATTCCCCTCTCTCCCTGGGCCCTGCCCTCCCATCCATGCTCCTCTCTCCCCTGCCCCCCTCCATTCACCCATATCCAGCAATTCCCCTCTCTCCTTGAGCCCTGCCCTGCCCTCCCATCCATGTTCATCCATGCTCCTCTCTCCCCTGTCCCCCTCCATTCAGTAGCATACCAAGGGGGGGGGGGCGGTGGGGGTGGTCCGCCCCGGGTGCACGCCGCTGGGGGGTGCCGCGGTGCGCGCCTGTCGGCTCCGAGTTCCCTAACTTCACTCGTTCACTGCATCTCCCTCTGCCCCGGAAAAGGTTACTTCCTGTTCCGGGGCAGAGGGAGCTGCAGCGAATGAGCGAAGTTAGCGAACTTGGAGCCGACAGGCGCGCGCTGCGGCACCCCCCCAGCGGCGTGCACCCGGGGGGGGGTGTCATTTTGCCGGGGGGGGGGGGAGGTGTCATTTCGCAGGGGGGGTGCGCTGCACCTGGGGGGGGAGCACATCGGCAATCCGCCCCGGGTGTCATCCAGGCTAGGAACGCCGCTGCCTCCATTCACCCATATCCAGCAATTCCCCTCTCTCCCTGAGTCCTGCCCTCCCATCCATGCTCCTCTCTCCCCTGCCCCCCTCCATTCACCCATATCCAGCAATTCCCCTCTCTCCTTGAGCCCTGCCCTGCCCTCCCATCCATGCTCCTCTCTCCCCTGCCCCCTCCATTCACCCATATCCAGCAATTCCCCTCTTTCCCTGAGCCCTGCCATCCCATCCATCTCCCTCTCTCCCCTGCCCCAACTGCCCACCTCTTCTCCCCCCCAAGATCCCTTTACTTTTTTTTTTCTTTCAAATTTACCTCCGAGTCTGGCAGCGCAGCGTCAGTGAAAGCACTCCCAGTGAAAGCGCTTCTCTTCGCTCAGTGTCCCGCCTTCTTCTGACGTCATGAAGTCAGAAGAAGGCAGGACACTGAGCGAAGGGAAGCGCTTTTACTGAGAGCGCTTTCACTGACGCTGTCACTGCGTAGCCGGACTGGAGGTAAATTTAAAAGAAAAAAAAGGAAAGGGGGGAGAGAAGAGGGCGGGCAGTTGGGATGAGCGGTGAGCCCCGGGCTTCGTCGTCATCAGGATCTGATCTTCGGCTGGGGAGGCTTAGCCTCCCCAAGCCTCTGATACCGGGCGCCTATGCCCCCCACCTCCCTCCCTCCCTCTCCTCTGAGTTCCAGGCATCTCTCCCCTTCGAGTTCCAGGACCCCCTGCCCCCTCCCCTTTGAGTTCGAGGACCCCCTCCCCTTCGAGTTCTAGGACCCCCTCCCCTCTGAGTTCCACGCCCCCCCTATCCTCCAAGTTCCAGACCCCTGTACCTCCCTCCCTCTCTCTCTCTCCCCTGCGAGTGTAAGCATGACCTGTCCTCCGGCAGCCCCTTGCCTTCCTAAGTGCCGGCTGTAATTTAAAAATTCTTACGTCGGGGTCCGGCATCAGCAGTGAAGGCGAGCGGTGCTTCAGACTGCCTTCCCATGTGTCTCAGCTCTGCCTCTGGTCCCGCCCTCATTTCCTGTTTCCAGAAGCGCGGGATCAGAGGCAGAGCGGAGACAGATGGGAAGGCAGTCTGAAGCGCCGCTTGCCTTCACTGCTGACACTGGACCCAGAGGAAAGAATTTTTAAATTACAGCCAGCACGCAGGAAGGCAAGGGACTGCCAGAGGACAGGTCGTGCTTGCACTCGGAGGGGAGAGAGAGAGAGGGAGAGGGAGGGAGGCGCGGGGGCGTGGAACTCGGAGGGGAGGGAGGGAGGGATGGGGGGCTGCAACTCGAAGGGGAGGCGGGCGTCCTGCAACTCGAAGGGGAGGGGGGTCTGTAATTCAGAGGGGAGGAGAGGGAGGGAGGGAGGTAGGGGGTCATGGAACTTGGAGGGGAGGGGGCTGGAACTCATAGGAGAGAGGGAGGAGGAGAGGGGGGCTGGAACTCGGAGGGAGGATGGGGGGGAGGGAGGGGGCGATTCTCAACTCACCTCCAATGTTCTGTGACTGACTGGTGCTGGCTTCCCTTTCCTCTCACTGATCCGCCCTCTGACGTCATCGCCAGGGCGGACCAATGGGAAGTGTGTTACTAACCCAGACATCCAGACGGAGGTGCAAATTATTACATAGGATTATTAAAGAAGATAAGAGGAAGATGGTGGGAATCTTTAATGATCACACCACTTCCTGTGATTTTGTGGCAGAATTTGGGTAAAGGGGGCAACTTCCATGGTCAGTACCCGAAAACATGAAATACAGAATGTATTTAATGATCAGGTACTATGCATCCCTACAAGTGGGCTAAAATCATGTATGGTATTAAAAGGTGTATTTGCATAAAGCTGTTATGTGCTGTTAGATCATTTTCTTGATTACAACTTTCTAGGCATATTCTATAATGTGGTGTGTGTAAATTCTAATGCACGTGGCCAAAAAGGGGGGCATGGTCATGGGTATAGAATGGACAGGTTGTGGGAGTTCCAAAAAACTATGCACACTGTTAAGGAATACACCTGATCTGCGCCTAAGTTTGGTGCAGGTATTTAAGCCTGGTTTTACTTAAGGAACTTTTCAGCATCATTTAGGAGGTATGAACTGAGGGGAGATATGATAGAGGTTTATAAAATAATGAGTGGAGTGGAACAGGTAGACATGAATTGCTTGTTTACTCTTTCCAAAAATACTAGGACTAGGGGGCATGCAATGAAGCTACAAAGTAGTAAATTTAAAATGAATTGGAGAAGTTTTCTTCACTCAACGTGTAATTAAACTCTGGAATTCGTTACCAGAGAATGTAGTAAAAGCAGTTAGTGGGGTTTAAAAAAGGTTTGGATAGTGTCCTAAAAGAAAAGTCCATGAACCATTATTAAAATGGACTTTGGAAAATCCACTGCTCGTTTCTAGGATAAGCAGCACAAAATGTATTGTACTGTTTTGGGATCTTGCCAGATACTTGTAACCTGGATTGGCCACTGTTGGAAACAGGATGCTGGGCTTGATGGACCTTCGGTCTGTCCCAGTATGGCAATACTTATGTACTTATGTGTGCCTATATTTTAGTCACAAGAATGGTGCATGAGAATATTTTATAAACTATGCCTAACTTTAGGTGTAGTTTACAGAATCACACTAAGCATGTGGTTTTTTTAATGACAATTTTTAAGGTGCCATTTATAGAATTTGGCCCTTAGTGGATGTATGGCCTTTTATAAAATATATTGTGATGATTCGGTAGCTCTACCTAAAGAGGGCAGGCAGAGCAGGGAAAATTTCCCCCTGTTTCACCCTCCACCACAGCCTAGGTTTTTGAGAGAGGTAGAAAACATGGCCTGGCAAGAGAAAGGGAAGGTACTAAAAAAATTCAGATTTCATGCCATCTCACGGACAGTCCTTAAAGACAGACCAGGATCCCTATTTAGCCCAAGCTCCCTGGCTAACCAAGCAGTTTAACATGGACAGGGGCTACAGCTGGGAGGGGGAGGGGTTCCCAGGGGCTAATAAGAAGGAGGAGATAGGAAGTGAGGAGACGGAGTGGGTTGATCAGGACATGTCCCAAACTGCTCCAGAGATCACACTTCCTGAGGAGGAGGAAAATTTGGAGGTAGCTACAGAGAATGATTGAAGATAGCTGCTGGAAGTTTCAACATTCAGTGCTCTCTACATTCTGCTTTCACCCAGTCCCTATGGGAGGACCGAACCAGTTGTAACAAGAACCCACACAACATCAAACCTAGCAGACGAATACCAAAATATAAAAGTGGGTTACATTAATGCTAGGTCCGTAGTTAACAAAACAACAACAACAATATCAGACTGGATTAATTCAGAAAACCTCGATCTTATCTTCATCAGTGAAACATGGATTCACAATCAAAAGGACCCCATAATCCTCAAACTATGCCCCCCAGGCTACAAAATCACTCACTGGACCAGATTCGAAAAGAGAGGTGGAGGCATCGCGCTAATCCATCGAGCACAATTCACTACCGAAACCATCGCCGAGTCCATAACACCCCAACTAGAAATTGCTTCACTCAGAATCCAAAATAAATTCCTGACTGATCAACTGACCTGCGTCCTGTTTTACAGACTGCCCAGTAAATGGAACGAAAGCCAGCCTATCTTCATTTGTGTAAATAATCCCAATACACTAATACTAGGTGACATAAACCTTCACCTAGAAGACCCCAACTCAACCAATGCATGTGAATGCAAAGACTTCTTACAGTCATGGGATCTCGCATGGTCTCACATGCAACCTACCCACACCAAGGGACACACACTTGACCTCTTATCACACAAACTGTCCACAGACCTTAACCTATCAATAACAGATATCAAATGGTCAGAAGTACCTTGGACCGATCACTACAAACTTAACCTATCCCTAAATTGGCGAAAGAAGGGCTCAAATCGTATACCAGGACAAACAACTTACACCACGAGAGGGAAAATAGATCCACAAATATTCTGGCAACAGATACTGTATACGGCAACGAATGGACAACACGAACTGACTCCATACACTATCTCAACCACTGGGAGGCTAGATGCACTAGCGTACTAAACGAAATAGCACCCTTAAAGAAAAGAATAGCAAAAAGACAAAACTCAATACCATGGTTCAATGATGATTAAAAAAAACTCAAAACGCAATCCAGAAAACTTGAACGAGCATGGAAAAAAACTAAAAACGAACATACACTCAATGCATGGAAACAAAACTACATAGCATTCTTCCTCATCACAACACTGACATCGAAAACTTCTTCAATGACCTAGACCTAATCCCGGGCGGATACCCAGCTGACTGTATCTGGTCTACATTCAATCTACTCACCATTGAATCAGTTACACAAGCGACTCATAGATTTGTCAACAACCACTGCAAACTGGATATACTGTATGTTCTAGTCATCTACTCAAATCCGCCCCCAGCCAATTCTTAGAAGACCTCACATACCACCTAAACTTCACGCTACAACAAGGTATCTTCCCCAAAGACTATGGTAACATCCTACTTACCCCAATACCAAAAGACACTAAGAAAAAAACAAATGACCTCACCAACTACCGCCCAGTTGCGTCCATCCCTCTAGTAGTAAAATTGATGGAGAGCCTGGTGACCAAACAGCTTACAGAATACCTGGACAAGCACTCAGTACTACATGACTCACAATCAGGATTCCATTCCCACTATAGTACCGAAACTGTCCTAGTCACTCTCCTGACCAAATTCAAACAGGAAATAGCCATAGGTAAACGCATACTTCTCCTTCAATTTGACATGTCGAGCGCATTCAACATGGTAAACCATAATTTACTACTAAGACTCTTTGGCCACTTCGGGATTGTTGGAAACTTACTCAACTCAGGGGCGTAGCCCGGTGGGCCTGGACGGGCCCAGTCACTTTTGCACCAGGCCTGCCCAGCCTCTTCTGCCCACTCTCCCTGTCCGCGTGGTCTGCTCACTTTTACTGCCCTGAAGCGCCGTTCTCTCTCCAGCACCGGTGATTCCCATAGCCAGCCTTCTGCCAGCGCGTGTCGTCGGGGCCTCTTCTCAGGCGCGTCCTGCCCACTCTGCAACTTCCTTCGTCCCACCTTTGTGGAAAACAGGAAGTTACAGAGTAGGCAGGACGTGCCTGAGAAGAGGCTCCGATGACCCGCGCTGGCAGAAGGCTGGCTATGGGAATCGCTGGTGCTGGAGGGAGAATGGCGCTTCAGGTCAGTAAAAATGACCAGAACTGACCATGTGCAGGGGGCTGTTGCGAGGGGGGCAGGGGTAGTGGGTGGAGAGGAAATGTGGCGGCGGGCGGATGGAGAGGAAATGTGGCAGTAGCGGCGGGCGGGCGGGGGTGGTGGTGGTGGTAGTGGGTGGAGAGGAAATGCGAGGCCTGTGCCCACCCAGTCCACCTCCAGGCCCATCTAAAAATTAAACTCTGGCTACGCTACTGACTCAACTTCATCAAGGGCTTTCTAATCACCAGAACATACCAAGTAAAATCAAATTCAAACATATCATCACCGTGGAACGCAGACTGCGGAGTACCTCAAGGATCACCATTATCACCAATACTCTTCAACATGATGATGATCCCACTGGCAAAGTCCCTATCCAACCGAGGCCTTAACCCATTCATCTATGCAGATGATATTACAATCTACATTCTCTTCAGACATGCCTTGACTGAAATAACTAATGAAATCAATGATGGCCTGAACATCATGGACTCTTGGGCAAACTCATTCCAACTGAAACTGAACACTGAAAAAACACATTGCCTTATCCTCTCATCTCAATATAACAACTACAAACCCGCAATCATAAACACCCCAGGACACGCACTCCCTATCTCACACAGCCTAAAAATACTCGGTGTCACAATCGACCGCAACCTCACTCTCGAGAGCCAAGTAAAAAACCGTAATAAAGAAAATGTTCTATGCAATATGGAAACTCAAACGAATAAAACCTTTCCTCCCAAGGGATACCTTTCGTAAACTAATACAATCAATGGCCCTAAGCCATGCAGATTATTGCAACGAAATCTATGCAGGATGTAAAGAACAACTCACAAAAAAAAAAAACTCCAGACTGCCCAAAACACAGCAGCCAGACTGATATATGGTAAAACTGCAAAAGGCTAAAATACAAAACAACTTATGCATCTAGCTTCTCCTACATAAGCATACAACTATGGAATGGACTCCCGTATGCAATGAAAACAATACATGACCACCTAAACTTCAGGAAATCACTAAAAACCCACCTCTTCAAAAAAGCTTATCCCACCGATCCAACATAAATCCCCACACCCAGCAACACAACATAATCAATGATCGTACTGGACAATTTACTATCCTCTTTCCCCTGGACCCATGATGCCTGATTCACTTCTACCTCATTTGACCACAACACAATCTTGTATTTGTTATCAACCGAAATGGCAAACGCCTTTACAGTACTTTGTAAGCCACATTGAGCCTGCAAATAGGTGGGAAAATGTGGGATATAAATGTAACAAATAAATAAATAAATAAATAAAGTGGGAGGTGGGGACAAGCTCCAGTGTAAGTTAAGCTGGAGCTGCCAGCAAGCAGTGTGAAAAGCAATTAAGTAGTTCTGAACTGTTCTGAACTGAGAAATGAACTTTAATTGATAAGCAGTAGCAGTGCTATAGGTTTTTATTTTGTGTTTATTTTGAGATAAGACTGTGCTTAGAAGTGGGAGACATTTAAATTCTCTGATAGTTTTCAAGCCTGCAGAAAGACAGACACTTAACAAACTGTTAAGTACAGGAGTTTTTCTAATCTGGAGAGGAAATGTGATTTAAACCATAGAAGAACTAACATTTACAGAGGGCTGTGCTATCATAAAGAGCTATCTATTCTAAAGGACCACTGAGGGCTACTTTGTTCTTGGTGAAGCCAGGCTGAAATCCTGGACTGGAATTACAATTGGGATTGCAGTAGTTTTTTTTTTTTGCTTTGTTTTGCTGCAGCCTCACATTCCAACACAGGAAAGGACTCCGTACCAGCCTCTACAAACATTGCAGCCAAGGGGGCGAACTACAATATATAGCATAACTAAATAAGAATGCATATTTATCACCACACACAATGACAGCAGGAAAAGCTATAAAAAAAGCACACTCAAAGAATAGCAGTAATGCTAGCAGTGTCACACCAATTTATGAGACACCATTTTGTGAAGGTGGGGGTAATTTTAATTCTTTTTTTAATTTATTGAAATTTTAATATTAATTACACTTAAGAAAACTTACTTGAATGGCAGAAACACAAATATAATAATAAAGAAATGACCAAGCAATAGAAAATCTCACATCCATTTTAGCCCACAAAATTGTGAGCCAAGAGAAAAGGAAGTAATCAGATCGGGTAATAACCACATTAATTAAGACTGAGACAAGGAGGAAATATGCAGCATCTAATTAAGCACTATCTTGGTGAAGGTTTCCCATGAGTAAATTAAATTGTGTCATGGTATATGTGAGTAAATGTACACATGCCAACAAGATGGGATGCACTTCTATTTGAGCCCAGAGTAGCCATGCCCAAGGGTGGATTTCGATCTATAATTCCATTTTATAAAATAATGTCAGTGGTTCCCAAACCTGGTCCTTGAGGCACCCCAACCAGTCAGGTTTTCAGGATACCCTCAATGAATATTCATGAGAGAGATTTGCATGTAGTGGAGGCAGTGCATGCAAATCTCTCTCATGAATAATCATTGTAGGTATCCTGAAAATCTGACTAGCTGGGGTGCCTACAGGACCAGGTTTGGGAACCACTGAAATATGTCCATAGGTGGCGATTCTATAACAGGTCACCAACATTTAGGTATGGGAGAAAGTGGGATGTTTGACCACGGAAAACCAAAGACTGGAGGGATGGATTCTGAAAACAATTGTTTATTGATGAAAAAAGACTCGACACAAATGTTGTGTTTCGGCTGCTAGGCCTGCATCAGGAGTCTCAGTCGACGGAGAAAAGCAGATACAGACGTTTAGAAGCACGTGGTATGGTGATCAATAAGGTTGGTCTCAGTCGACGGAGAACAGTTGATGCAAACGTTTAGAAGCATGTGGTATGGTGATCAATGAGGTTAGTCTTTAAAAAGACCTTTTTCGAAGAAACTTGCTCATAGACAATTGAAATGTCAGCATAGTGAGCGTATTTTCTAAGAACACTTATGCTCATAAATGTATTTATGCTCCTGATATTCAAAGCTATTTAACCAGCCAGACATGGCTGTTGACTGGTTAAATAGCAAATAGGCGACTAACTACTAATATTCAGCAGGAGATAGCTGGTTATCCCCGCTGAATACTGCTAGTTAGCGCCTAGCACATAACCAGCTGTATCATGTGTCTTATCCGGTTAGGCACTGATATTCGGCTGTCCTATCTTTAACCACTAAAAAGATAACCAGTTAGTGCTGAATATTGGCATGGGTGGTTAACTTTTTAGCAGTTAAAAATAAACCCAGAGATTCAATGCTGGAAATGGCCTGGCATTAAATATCTGAGTTTAACGCCTGTGATGGACAGAAAAGTGTTGCCCGCCACCGGCTCAACATCGGGCCCATAGAATATAAGCATAAACTGGCACTGGCATGCCTAAATGTAGGCACATACACTTATACCAGGTCTACTGCTGGCATAAATGGATGTACCTAAATTTGGCATTTATGCATGTAATTTAAAGTATTCTGTAAGTAGCCCGTATAAATGCTGGCCATTCCTACGACTCACCTATGCTCCTCCCCTGTGAATGTTTCCCTTTCATTAACGCTCTAAGCCATTGTTTATTTATTTATTGCATTTGTATCCCACATTTTCCCACCTATTTGCAGGCTCAATGTGGCTTACATAGCACCGTGCTGGCGATCGCCAGTTCCGGTATGACAAGTACATAGTGAAATTATGGTAGAGATCATGTGTGACAGACACATTGTGGAATAGGAAAGGAGAAGAGTTATGTCCATTTCAAGTGTTAGATTTGTTGTGTTGCAGGGTTTAGGCATTTAAGTTGGTTCATTCAAATATGCCTTTTTGAACAGGTAAGTTTTCAGTGGCTTCCAGAAGTTTGATAGGTCTTGTGTTGTTTTCACGGCGTTTGGTAGTGAGTTCCATAGTTGCGTGCTTATATAGGAGAAGCTGGATGCATAGGTTGATTTGTATTTGAGTCCTTTGCAGCTGGGGTAGTGGAGATTTAGGTATGTGCGTGTTGATCTTGTTGTGTTTCTGGGTGGTAAGTCAATGAGGTCTGTCATGTATCCTGGGGCATCGCCGTAGATAATTTTATGAACCACAAGGTGCAGATTTTGAATGCAATACGTTCTTTGATTGGGAGCCAGTGTAGTTTTTCTCGTAGGGGTTTATGCATATAATTGTACACATACCTACATTCTATACATTTAAGTGCACTTAAGGGGTCTTTTACAGAGCCACACTAGCGTTTTTAGCTTATGGTAAAAATCAACTGGCGGCAAATGCTGAGATGCCCATTATATTCCTATGGATGTCTCAGCATTTACCACCAGCTGATTTTTACTGTGAGCTAAAAATGCTAGCACAGCTTTGTAAAAGGCCCCCTCAGGCACTTAGGGTTGACTTAGGAGCAATGTCAGGAAGTACTTTTTCATGGACAGGGGGTGGATGCATGGAATGTCCTCCCACGGGAGGTTGTGGAGAGAAATATGGCAATGCACATGCCCTCGGGCCAACGATGGCCAGCGTTTTGCTTAGCTGCTTCAGGGTCCCAGATGGCAAAGTGTAGGCTTAATACACAGTCTTCTGCAGTAAGCGTGTTAAGCTTACGCTTAGCCATCTGGGACCCTGAAGCAGCTAAGCGAAACACTGGCCATCGTTGGCCCGAGGGCGTGTGCATTGCCTGAAAAGTGATGGCTGGGCTCTGTTTCTGCATATCAATTGGTTCCTTAAAGATAAGTGCTGTTTTTCTGCTGCTTATCTTGATATGGTCATAAATTGTCAAAAAATAAAATAAAAAACTAATATAATGAGAAATGATATTTAAAGAATATTGAGAAGTATCACAACAAGAATATTGTGAAGCACCATATTAAGTCCTTTTGGAAGGTTTTTGCCAATGATGAAAGAGTAAGAGATCGTTCAGATCCTTTCAGCTCTTTAAGAGGGTCTTTTACTAAGGTGCGTGCTAAATGTTAGAGACACCAATGCATTCCTATGGACGTCTCTAAAATGTAAGCGCGCCTTAGTAAAAGACACCCTTAATCTTTTTTAGATTTTGAGCTCTTTGATTCTTTTCCTTCCTTTTTTTTATAGACATTGGTTATTTTTCACTGAGTGGATTTCTAGGGTGTGATTTTGTTGCATCATTTTGTTAATCCACACCCACTTGTTTATTGTTATAGTGCTTTTTGATTAGAGACCTAAACAGAATGACCCATGCTTAGAAATATATATAGGAAAATGTTGTTGATCAGAGCAGACTCTATGGCAAATTATGATTCCTTCTATATATTTGTGAATTTTGCTTCATTTCTTAGGTCAGCCTCCTAGCTATGGTTTCTTTTTTTTTTTTTTTAAATGTACTCCACTCCATTCCTTCCTCTTCATCCCTTGTCAATCACATGTTGCAGCAAACTGCCTTTCCCCATAATATTAAAATTGCCTAAGAAATGAAATTGTCATAATCATCCTCATTCAGAGCAAAGGCCATTGAGCTTTGAATAAGATATCTTTCATATGTGCAAAAAGAAAGTTATTGAAATGACATTAACATAACAACGACCAGATCATCTTTATCTTTAATTGCATTTCACAAGATAAATGTAAGACATAATCAGGATGAAATTAAAATCAGTTTCTTAAAATCTCAGAGTTACAGGTTCTCTACAGGCTCTTCCACATCAATACCTACTTTCTTTCCATCTGCTCTGGCCGCAGTGCCAGCTCTCTGCACTTTAATTCCTGGGGAGTCGATAATTACCAATGTCCCGCCATTCATTCTGGGCTTCTCTTTTTCTCTGCTTACTTTTGTAGAGCCCCAGAGGCTGAGCTGTGCCGATATGTTAAAACTGGGAAATTTATGGAGCAGGAAGGAGAGAAGTTATTTTTGAGTGGTGTATCAGCCCATCTCCAAGAATGGGTCCTAGTTATTTGATGTCATATAGGTGACTCAGTAAGACACAGGAGGGGAATCTGTTATCTAGGAGTGGTTCTGGGAGTGCTAAAGGGGTGCCATGGACTGTGCTCTCAGGCTCCAGCTAAGGAGGAGACGGCTTTTCTCTTGTCTCACCAAGACAATAAGGTTCTCTCTCTCTCTCCTTCTGGATAAGTTAGAATTATTTCAAAGAAGGACTCCACAGTCTGAAGTGGTCTGGAAGGCATTGTTCTACAAAGGGACAAAGGGCATCAACCAGATCTTTTTCTACATTGGTGTGAGGGAGAAGAGGATGCCAGAAGTTCTAGAAATGGCTCTAGGAAAGGTACAGAAAACAAAAGAACAGAACTTCCAAACTTGATTCATATATAACATATTAAAATACCCACTAAGGGCATCTTTTACTCAACTGCGCTAGTGATTCCTGGCATGGCAAATGTGATACAGCCCATTCAGTTTGAATTGGCTGCCTCACATTTGCAGCATGGGAATCATTAGCATGGTTTGGTAAAGAGGCCCTAAGTTTCACAAAGCAACACTTTTGCTGCGTGTCCATTTTGGGTCTCTGACCTTACCGCCAGCCATAGACCTAGCGGTAAAGAATTTGGGCGGTAAGGACCTACGCGCGTCAGATGCCACTTGGTGTGCGACCGCTATGCGCGTCCTAATATAAAAATTATTTTTCAGATGTATGTACTGGACGCACACTAAAAATGAAATTACCAGGGACTTCCGGTTGGGGAATGGAGTAGCGAGACGGAAGGTGAAGCTGCTCCGGGACACTAATTAATCTGCACTCGCAAACAACATCCTCAATCTCAGCAAGACGTACAGCGGCGAAAACAAAAACGCCCAGTACAGAAATCTGGCCGAAAACAGTGGATCGGCGGTGATGGCGGCGAAAGCGGGACGAAAAGAGCCCAAGGAGCGGACGCGACCAGGAGACGGCAAAATGGCGGAGAAAGGAAGTCCTGACTCATCCTCGCCCAGCTCACTGTGGGCCGCTGAAATCACAGAAGAAGTGAGGACAGCGGTGGAGCAAACAGTAGGGCAGAAACTACAATTAATCCTGGACAAGCTGGACGGGATGGAGGAGCGGCAGACTACACTGGTCGCGGGGCTCCACGAGGCGCAGCAGCGAATAGGGCAAGCGGAAGAGGAGATTCGGAAGATGGTGGAGGAGCGTCCAAAAATAACCGGCAGACTGGCAGCAGTGGAATCGCGGTTGGAAGATCTAGAAAACCGCTCGAGAAGGAATAACCTGAGACTGGTTGGTCTGCCGGAAAGTGTGCCTGAACGGAATCTAGGCACGTTCCTGGAAAAATGGCTGCCTGAAGCGGTGGAAAAACAAGACCTCATTGGTAATTTGAAAATTGAAAGAGCACACAGACTGGGGCCACGAAGAGAAAATTCAGATAGACCACGAGTAGCAATACTGAAGATCTTGAACTACTCGCATAAAACAGAGATATTGCAAAGCATAAGAGCTGGGAAACAACTGCAGTATCAAGGCAAGAAAGTTTTATGCTTCCAGGATTACTCACTAAAGGTCTCTGCAGCAAGGAAAGAGTTCGGACCCGTCTGCTCTAAGCTATTTGGGCTCAAATACAAATTTAGCCTCCTGTATCCAGCACGCTTGAAGGTGATAAACAATGGCCAAGTGGTGTTCTTTGACAAAGCGCGGGAAGCGGAAGAATATATTGGCAAATTGACAAAAGCTGGGAGCAAAGAACAAGGAGAGAACAATGGCTGAGAGAACCAGATCCAGCAGATCCAGACGGATTTGGCGATGAAATCACACTAACAGAAGGATGGAGGAGGTTAAAAGATGGAGATTGCACATGTTGGTGCTAGTTTGAAGTGGATTCTCAATGAGTTATCAGTTAATGTTAAAAATTTGAGAATGTGATGAGGACGTCCAAAGGGCAGTAGCCCTTAGCACAGTAAGAAAGTGTCCTAGTCCTGGGGACACGGAAGTCGTACTGCCTATGGGCATGTCCAGGGAAAAGTATGTAAGAGGGGTTAAAGAGGGAGAGGGGGTGGGGGGGGGGAGAGGGAGGGAGGGAAGGGTAGATATAAGGGGAGTGGGCAAGAAAGGGATAGAAGGGTGGGACGAATGTGGATGAATGAGATGCATGAGTGTTGGGATTGGATGAGGAGCGGCGAAAATGGGGAGTATGAGAAGGAATGCTCGGGAGGTGGAGGCTGGGACATCTCTCGGGTGGTCAATGGCTGGAAACGACAGGTGGAGAGTCAAAATATTACTGAGAGGTGTCAGAAATAAAGGTTGTAACATGGAATGTTGGGGTATACATTCCCCAATAAAGAGACAAAAAATTTTAAAAGTCTTAAATGACCAGAAAACAACAATAGCCTTCTTACAAGAAACACACTTAACAAGAGAAGAGCACGAAAAGTTGAAGCGCTGGTGGGTGGGTGAAATCATGGAGTCCCCAGCAGTGGATGGGAAAGGGGGGGGTGATAATCCTGATACGCAAGGGGGTACATGTGAAAATCAAGAAAATAATCAAGGACGAGAGAGGGCGGTATGTCCTGGCGGCTATAGAAATAGAGAGGCAGCCTTTGCTGTTAGGTAACATATACGCGCCAAACAGCTTTGAGAAGTTATTTTATAAACAACTATTGCGTAAGGTGCAGGATATGGGAGATGGTCCTCTCATACTGGGGGGGGGACTTCAATGAGGTAAGAGAGCCAAGATTAGATAGGTCTAACCCAACGGGACGAGAGCTGTCCAGGAGCCGGAGGGGCATGGGGATGCTGGAGGAGGCCCTGGAGATAGTAGATGTATGGAGGACCCTAAATCCATTAGAACGAGATTACACTCACTTGTCCAGGGCCCACTCCACGCTATCACGCATTGATTACATATTAATAGCAAGGGAGCTGTTAACACAAGTTATGGGGACCAGGATTGGGCCAATAGTGGTTTCTGACCATGCGTGGGTCTCAATAGATTTGAGGTTGGAGAGAGAGTCGCAGAGAGCCTTCTCGTGGCGTTTTCCGACTTACCTGTATAGGGATAGTAAATTTCAGTCGCAAATGCTACATAGATGGGCACAATATCAGAAGGAGAATGAAACACATAGGGAAGATCCAATACTTTTCTGGGAAGCCGCCAAAGCGGTCCTCCGAGGGGAAATAATAGCTTACAACAATTTCCAGAGGAAGGCAAGGCGGAGAGAGGTGCTAAGGTGGGAACAAAAGGTGGTAGTTTTGAGGAGACAATATGGGCGCAGCCATACTTTAGAAGTGCGGGCCCAGTTATTAGAAGCGCAGCAAACCCTTAATGAACTGCTACAACAACAGGCCCAGAAATCAGCAATGTTTTATAAATATCAGCTATATAAATTTGCTAATAAGGGAGGGAAATTTTTGGCGAAATTAATAAATAAGCAAGTGGGCTCCAGGAAAGTAATCTCATTGGTAAATAGGCAAAAAGTATTGAAACATAAAGATAGCGAAATAGCAGAGATCTTCAAACACTTCTATGAAGAATTATATAAACCGCAAACCGAGATAGTGAAGCCTAGTGCAGCATATCTTGAGAGTGTTGATGTGCCAAACGTGCATGCTGCTGATTTAAAGATTTTGAATGCTGCAATAACAGAAGATGAAGTAGAATGGGTACTAAAGCAAAGCCCACTCGGTAAGGCGCCAGGCCCTGATGGGTTCAGTAATGAATTTTACAAAATACTCCAACCGGAGATTGGTCAATTAATTTCGGAGGTGTTCAATTTGGTGATTGCACGTAGGCAAATGCCCAGCCATTTGAATCAGGCTAATATAACAGTCATTTTGAAACCAGGCAAGCAAGCGCTTCTGCCAGAGTCCTATAGACCAATATCTCTGCTAAACGCAGAAACAAAATTCATAGCTAAGATATTGGCGAACAGACTGGCTCGGTTTTTGCCGGATTTGCTAGAGGAATCACAAGTGGGCTTTGTGAAAGGCCGGAAAGTAGTTAAAAATCTGAGACGGATAATTGGGGCATTGGAGAGAGTGAAGAGTGAGGGCACGAGGGCCATGTTAATTAGCTTCGATGCCGAAAAGGCCTTCGACAGAGTGGACTGGGGCTTTATGTTTGCGACGCTAAGGGCCTATGGCATAAAGGGGTTCTTTGTACAAGCCATTGAGACGTTATATAGAGATCCCAGGGCGAGAGTCAATGTGAATGGGATGTGTTCAGATTGGTTTAACATAGGTAGGGGAACAAGACAAGGTTGCCCACTTTCGCCACTTCTGTTCGTGTTGACTCTGGACCCATTGCTGCGGGAAATAAGAAGTAATGTAGACATTAAGGGAGTAAGAATTCGGGACCAGGAATTCAAAACCGCAGCCTTTGCGGATGATTTGCTGGTGTTGATTACTGAACCCCGGGGGTCACTGGGACGGTTGATGGAGAGTCTTCAGGAGTATGGAGACTTCTCGGGGTTCAAATTGAATCTAGAGAAGTCGGAGGCCTTAGCACATGAGGGGATAGGACAAGAGATATGGAGTCAGACAAAATTACGCCAAGCAAAAACGGCATTTAAATACTTGGGGATTAATATGCCTATGGACCCACTGCAACTGTATAAAACCAATGTTCCAGACTTGCTTAGAGAAACTAAGACACAACTGGAAAAATGGATGGCTTTACCACTATCATTAATGGGCAGAGTACACTTATATCGTATGATTATATTCCCAAAATGGCTGTATGTATTACAGATTTTACCAATCAAACTGCTGGTTAAGGATCTGAGGGTTTTGCAGAGACATGTAGCGCGGTTTTGCTGGGCGGGGAAAAAACCAAAAATGAGGTGGCGTCATGTATATGGGACGCAGGTTGAAGGCGGGTTAGGCATGCCAGATATGAAGGACTATAACCAGGCTTGTTTGATAAGGCATGTGAAAGACTGGATCTTGGGCACATCCACATATACCGATATGAAATGGGAACAAGCGTATTTTAGGCCCTGGTCCCTGAACTGTTTATTGCACTCGGAGGGGAAGGGGTTGCCACCTCAGGTGAAAAACAGTGTGCTGTTGAGGCCATTGAGACAAATCTGGAGAGTGTTACTGGGCCATTGGGGACAAAATCCGGAGACTAGTGTGCTATTATCAATATCAGGTAATGTAGAGTTTCCAGCAGGAAGTGAAAATCGAGTTTTTAGGGACCTGGAGAGACAAGGGGTGACACTGTTGGAGAATTTCCTCCAGGCAGATGGATCACTGCTGTCCTATGAAGAATTCGAAAGGAGATGTGCGGGAGGTCCACTGACCAGACTGGCTTATTTACAGTTGACACATTACCATAAGGGGCTTCCCCGATCTGCACTCACACTGGAGTTTGGGGGGAAAATTCGAGATTTCCTAAGAGGGGATGCAGTGGGGCAAACTTCCATATCTTGGTTTCATAAAGCACTGGGAGAATTCAAACCAAAAAGGGATATGGGTGAAGTAGTGAGGAGATGGGAGCAAGAAGCGGGGGGAACAATAACAGAAAGGAAAGTGATGGCTGCGCTCAAGGGGTTAACAGGGGTAGTACAGAGTGCGGAATTGCAGGAGTGCCATTTTCAATCTATATATAGGGCATACTTCTCGGGCAAGCAAGCATGGCATGCAGGGGTGGAGGGGGCAGATAGATGCCAAAAGTGTGGAGTGGGCATGCCCTCATTGACACATGGGATGTGGCAGTGTCGACCCATTTGGAGGTTCTGGACGGCTCTTGCTCGGTTTGTCTCAGGGATCTTGGGATACAGGGTACAACTCTCATTTGAGCGAATAATGTTTAGTTCATCATTAGTGTGGACGGCAGGGACGAGGGAAGAGAAGTTATTCCTAAGTAAATCCTGCATTCTGGGGAAAAAATGCATATTGAATCACTGGCTGATGGACATACCGCCCTCATACTGGTACTGGAGGAATAAACTGCACGCGCTAATGCTCTGGGAGGCAAAAGGAGCACGATATACGCCAAAAAGAAGACAGCAGTTTATTAAAATATGGAAAGCATATTTAAATGTAATAGCTCCTAAAGTAAGAAGCCAGGTATTGAATGATTTGGGATGACTGTGGTATGAATGGAGGGGGAGAGGGGGGGGGAAGTAAAATTCAAGGAGTGTAGGGGGGGGGGGGGGGGGGAGAGAAGGAACTGGAATACTAAAAGGAATATTAAAATGTAGAGATAACTAAATGTGGTCTCACGATCTCTTATGCGAAGCCAAGGGAGAGAAGAGAGCAGATGAAGATATAGAATTAACTGTTGACAGAGCCTCATATACATTTTCCCCTGTTGGCTATAACTCATGTTATCATGAAGGTATTGGAAGGATGTACTTATCATTCGACAATTGCTGGGCTAGTATGGCTGTGCTTATTGTTATAACATGCAATGTTGGAAATGTTTGTCTTGCTTATATGAAAATTGATCGACCAAGAATGATCGGAACCTTTGGGGGCTGTTTTAAATTAATATTCCTGGAGGACAGTAGCAGTTAAGGCGACCCGTTATGAGTAAGGGGTATAACGTAAGGGGGGGATTAGATGGGGGGTAGGGATAAATGGTACATATATATATGGAAAATATTGATGAGGAATGTATACACATGATTGTGCCTGAAATATCTGATGTGACTATTTTGCGGCTTGTCAGAATGCTTGTTTTCTTAGTATATCATCAATAAAAAATTGTTGGAAGTTAAAAATGAAATTACCACAAAAACCATGCGGTAGTCGGTTGGTAAGTCCATTTTGGCATGCATTGGGTGTGCGTAGGCACCTCACGCGGCTTATTAAAAGGGGCCCTTAATTGGCTGCCAATTGAAACCTGTGTAAAATTCAAATTTTGCAGTTTCACACCAGAATTATACAGAGTCAAGCCCCTGCTTATATGACTTCATTAACAGTTCTTCCAATTCAACTTAGAATTTCTAGATAAAAAAATTATTTAATACTATAAATTATAATTATAAAGTATAAGAAACCATTGAAATGATCTTTTACATACCAAGCTGCCTGATTTTGGAACATTCTTCCCTTTTAATTAAGCATTTAGATATTTGTATTGCATCGAAGTTAAAAATCCAGATTTGAAAGAGCCTGGATATGGACAGCTAAAACTGCAATATGTCCTTACAGCAAGGGGCATGGTCTAAGTGTATTTTGGGTGAGATTAGTGAGGGCCAAAATATAAACATCCAACTCTGATTTCAAAAGGGAATGGATTTCTATGTCCAAAAAGATGATGCTGGCATTTGGACTTTGTACCCAGCATATCCAGAAAAGCAGTGGGTAAAACTGAAAGGAGATATTTTAAGGGCAATGAATCTTTTTGTTATGAAAGTCAATAAAGGTAAGTGGAAAATGAGGCCATTATAGCTCTCAAAAGTAGTTGAAAAGGTAAGGAAAAGAGGTTAGCCTTCATAAACTACAAGAATTGCAAAAAAAAAAACCCCCCAAAACAAATAACAATATCTGAAAAAGCTCATGGAAGCTGATAAAGTAGTTAGGAAACAAAAATGCAAATGGAAGAATAAGAAACCAAACCGTAAAATAGGGGAACAAAACTTTAACTTTTTTATGTTGGTCATAACAGGAACTACGATAGAGGGAGTCCAAAGCACACCAAACACAAAAATACTGTAGGTAATTCCAGGGCCAGTCTTAGCAAGTGCAGGGCGCTGTGCAGACCAATTTGGTGGGGCCCCATCCTAGCCCCTGCCCTAGCCCCGCCCCCACCCTAGTTCCACCCCATTGATAAGCAAAAATAATATAGATATATATGCAATATAAAAACATATAGACTGGCAGAGAGAGTTGAGAGAGTTCCAGTTCCAGCTTGAGCTTCCAGCCGCAGCCAGTCAGAGACAGAGTGACAGACAGAGTCGGAGTCTTCTTGAGTCAGAGATTTGTGATATATATTTTAAAACAATTTTAATACCTTGGTGGTCTATATGTTTTTATATTCCTACAAGGGCTTGCAGGTATTCTGCTGGTGCCTAGAAAAAGAGCCAATTATTTACATCACCTGAAGTCTGGGCCCTTTGAACTGCAGGGGTGAGAATCAGAAAGTTTCCTCTTGTGCTTCAGGGTGTAGTTAGTTTGGTTTTGCCTGTGACTGATTGGTTGTCCTAGGACTGGGGGTCAGTGGCCTAACTTTGCTGCTAAGTGGTAATCTTTTCTCAGGATATTACAGTTGCAGTTATTCTTGACTCGCTTACTAAGGATATGAGAGTTCCTAAATATGGCCCTTAGGCTCTTATCAGGTTGTCCACCAATAAAAGGAATAATGTCAAAATGGAAATATATATTATTTATTACATATAAAAATAATAGCCAGACAAAGCAATACAAAAAAAATACTGTACACTACAAAAATATACTGATTATTACACACACATATATATAACATATATATATATATATATATATATATATATATATGTGTGTGTGTGTGTGTGTGTGTGTGTGTGTGTGTGTGTGTGTACAAAAGTACTGTAGGTACTTCTATATCAGATAATCACTTCAGCAATTATTTTGGACTCACTAATGATATGAGAGAACCTAACTATGGCCCTTAGGATCTTGTCAGGCTGTCCACCAATGAAATGAATAATGGCAAAATGGAAATATATATTATTTATTACATATAAAAATAATAGCCAGGCAGTTATTACACAAATATAAATATATATATACAGTGGTGGAAATAAGTATTTGATCCCTTGCTGATTTTGTAAGTTTGCCCACTGACAAAGACATGAGCAGCCCATAATTGAAGGGTAGGTTATTGGTAACAGTGAGAGATAGCACATCACAAATTAAATCCGGAAAATCACATTGTGGAAAGTATATGAATTTATTTGCATTCTGCAGAGGGAAATAAGTATTTGATCCCTCTGGCAAACAAGACCTAATACTTGGTGGCAAAACCCTTGTTGGCAAGCACAGCGGTCAGACGTCTTCTGTAGTTGATGATGAGGTTTGCACACATGTCAGGAGGAATTTTGGTCCACTCCTCTTTGCAGATCATCTCTAAATCATTAAGAGTTCTGGGCTGTCGCTTGGCAACTCGCAGCTTCAGCTCCCTCCATAAGTTTTCAATGGGATTAAGGTCTGGTGACTGGCTAGGCCACTCCATGACCCTAATGTGCTTCTTCCTGAGCCACTCCTTTGTTGCCTTGGCTGTATGTTTTGGGTCATTGTCGTGCTGGAAGACCCAGCCACGACCCATTTTTAAGGCCCTGGCGGAGGGAAGGAGGTTGTCACTCAGAATTGTACGGTACATGGCCCCATCCATTCTCCCATTGATGCGGTGAAGTAGTCCTGTGCCCTTAGCAGAGAAACACCCCCAAAACATAACATTTCCACCTCCATGCTTGACAGTGGGGACGGTGTTCTTTGGGTCATAGGCAGCATTTCTCTTCCTCCAAACACGGCGAGTTGAGTTCATGCCAAAGAGCTCAATTTTTGTCTCATCTGACCACAGCACCTTCTCCCAATCACTCTCGGCATCATCCAGGTGTTCACTGGCAAACTTCAGACGGGCCGTCACATGTGCCTTCCGGAGCAGGGGGACCTTGCGGGCACTGCAGGATTGCAATCCGTTATGTCGTAATGTGTTACCAATGGTTTTCGTGGTGACAGTGGTCCCAGCTGCCTTGAGATCATTGACAAGTTCCCCCCTTGTAGTTGTAGGCTGATTTCTAACCTTCCTCATGATCAAGGATACCCCACGAGGTGAGATTTTGCGTGGAGCCCCAGATCTTTGTCGATTGACAGTCATTTTGTACTTCTTCCATTTTCTTACTATGGCACCAACAGTTGTCTCCTTCTCGCCCAGCGTCTTACTGATGGTTTTGTAGCCCATTCCAGCCTTGTGCAGGTGTATGATCTTGTCCCTGACATCCTTAGACAGCTCCTTGCTCTTGGCCATTTTGTAGAGGTTAGAGTCTGACTGATTCACTGAGTCTGTGGACAGGTGTCTTTCATACAGGTGACCATTGCCGACAGCTGTCTGTCATGCAGGTAACGAGTTGATTTGGAGCATCTACCTGGTCTGTAGGGGCCAGATCTCTTACTGGTTGGTGGGGGATCAAATACTTATTTCCCTCTGCAGAATGCAAATAAATTCATATACTTTCCACAATGTGATTTTCCGGATTTAATTTGTGATGTGCTATCTCTCACTGTTACCAATAACCTACCCTTCAATTATGGGCTGCTCATGTCTTTGTCAGTGGGCAAACTTACAAAATCAGCAAGGGATCAAATACTTATTTCCACCACTGTATATATATATATATATATATATATATATATGTTTGTGTAATAACTTGCCTGGCTATTATATATATTATATATAAATTTTGGCATTATTCGTTTCATTGGTGGACAGACTGACAAGAGCCTAAGGGCCATAGTTAGGTTCTCTCATATCCTTAGTAAGAAAGTCCAGAATAATTGCAGAAGTGATTATCTGATATAGAATTACCCAGGGCCGGTCTTAAGCTGAGGTGACCGAGGTGGCTGCATAGGGCCTTGTGCTTAAGGGGGGCCCCGCGCAGCGCGCCTCAACTCTGCCTCCTCCACTCCATCCCGCTCCCGCACCGGCGCTCACAGTCCGCTGCCAACCATCCGCAACCCAGACCCAGCCAGACTGCTTTGCTGCCTGTGAGCTGACTGCCTGCCAGTGATTTGCAGCAGCCAGGCTGCAGCGCTCACTGGCCCTGCTCGCCCAGTTGCCGCTCCGGACCGTACCTCTCCTCCTGAGTGAGTCCACACCTCTGACCCCCCGGGCCGCGTGGTGTGGTGGTCACGACGCGTGCTGCTTGCGTGAGCGCCGCAGACTGTCTGCAGCAGAGCAGTAGATCCATCCTGCTCGGTCCTCCTGAGTGACAGACAGTCTTGGTCTGCCACTGATGATGCGGCCCACCCCCGTGATAACTTCCTTCTTCACTGTGTACCTCTGTCCAGCAGATTATTCACAGTCATAACTATGAGGGTCCTTATGAGTTTCCAGCAAGAATATCTTATCAGACACGGCCTGGCAGTACCCAACTCCCCTCCATGGTTCACAGATGTACCAGAGACTCTCGGGCTCATTTTCAAAAGAGAAAAACATCCAAAAAGTGGCAAAATCTGCATTTGAATGTTTTTCTCACAAAAACGCCCAAATCAGTATTTCCGAAACCTATTTTTAGACATTTTTCTCTGAAGTTCACCAGAAGTGCGTCCAAATCTGAAGGGGGAGTGTCAGGGGCATGTTCAGGGCGGAACTTGAGCGTTCCTAAGACTTAGACGTTTTTCAGCCATAATGGAACAAAACAAAAACGCCTAGGACTAAAACTTAGATGTTTTGAGCTAGATTACTACTACTACTACTATTTAGCATTTCTATAGCGCTACAAGGCATACGCAGCGCTGCACAAACATAGACGAAAGACAGTCCCTGCTCAAAGAGCTTACAATCTAATAGACAAAAAATAAATAAAGTAAGCAAATCAAATCAATTAATGTGAACGGGAGGGAAGAGAGGAGGGTAGGTGGAGGCGAGTGGTTACAAGTGGTTACGAGTCAAAAGCAATGTTAAAGAGGTGGGCTTTCAGTCTAGATTTAAAGGTGGCCAAGGATGGGGCAAGACGTAGGGGCTCAGGAAGTTTATTCCAGGCGTAGGGTGCAGCGAGACAGAAGGTGCGAAGTCTGGAGTTGGCAGTAGTGGAGAAGGGAACAGATAAGAAGGATTTATCCATGGAGCGGAGTGCACGGGAAGGGGTGTAGGGAAGGACGAGTGTGGAGAGATACTGGGGAGCAGCAGAGTGAATACATTTATAGGTCAGTAGAAGAAGTTTGAACAGGATGCGAAAACGGATAGGGAGCCAGTGAAGGGTCTTGAGGAGAGGGGTAGTATGAGTAAAGCGACCCTGGCGGAAGATGAGACGGGTAGCAGACCTGTTTTTATTACAAATAAGGCACAAAAAGGTGCCCTAAATAACCAGATGACCACTGGAGGGAATCAGGATTGACCTCCTCTTATTCCCCCAGTGGTCACTAACCCCCTCCCACCCCCCCAAAATATGATGAAAAACATTACTTTCCAGCCTCAGACATTATACTCAGGTCCATTAGAACAGCATGCAGGTCCCTGGAGTAGTCTAGTGTTGGGTGCAGTGCACTGCAGACAGGTGGACCCAGGCTCCTACCTTCCCCTACCTGTTACACTTGTGGAGGAAACTGTGAGCCCTCCAAAACTCACCAGAAACCCACTGTACCCACATATAGGTGCCCCTTCACCTGTAAGGGCTATGGTGGTGGTGTACAGTTTGGAGTAGTGGGTTTGGGGGGCTCAACACACACGGTAAGGGAGCAGTGGTGAGATGTGTACCTGGGAGCAGTTTATGAAGTCCACTGCAGTGCCCCCTAGGGTGCTCTATTGCTGTCCTGGGATGTCAAGGGGACCAGTCTACTAAAAATGCTGGCTCCTCCTACATCCCAAATGGCTTGATTTTGTGCGTTTTTCGAAAATGGACCAAAAACAAATCCCTGTCCAAATCACAAAACATCGAAAAAACAAAACGTCCACAGTATTTTCGAAAAAATAGACCTTTTTCTTTTTTGAAAATGACCTTCTTCGCTATTTAGATTTTGGAAATTTTTTGCAAAACGTCCAAAGTCGGACTTAGACATCATATCGAAAATGCCCCTCCACGTCTTGGTGAAAACCGCTCCTCCGCCTTCCCAGGAGATAGTGGAGGCTAGGTGTCCTTGGATGAAGTCAGCAGCACAGCTATGCTAAGAAGTAGTTTTCCTTGAAGAAAGCTGGTTTCTGTTGTATTCAGGCCTCAAGCTGCAGAATCCATATTAGTTCAGGAAAAGATGGTTCAGACCTAACCAGCAAAGGTGAGATAGCTTGAAAAGACCCCTACAGCTCCTCCTGCTGGATGAGGAATTAACTACAAGGGAGTCTATTCCATCTCCAACCTAACTAACAATACAACTAGATAGGTTAGAACTGGGCCTCATGGTCAAGACAAAAGAGATGCAGCAAAATGTAGCAGCAAACTCAAAACTAACGCTCTTTAAAAAAAATGAAAACTAGAAGCAAATACTTCAGTCAATCATATAGCAATGTTAAAAAGTAACTTCAAAAATGCTAATACAGCAAATAAATGAATAGTAGAACAAATAATATAGGGTTAGTAAAATGTCTTAACACATGAAACTGTACTCAAAATCAAATCATATGGTACATAATGCATGGCAAAAGCATCAGCATACAGTACATAACATGATACTGAAAAAAAAGACGGCTTAGTGGAGAATTACTCATGGTTGACCTCCACAAAATCTAGCAATCTCAGAGTCAATGGTGGTGGACCTTGACGAATGATGTGGCATGAATGGAAAACTTCCCGCATCAAGACAGCAAACAGGAACAAGATGGTCCCCAAGCTGGTGATGATGGAGAGAGTCTTAAAACAGAAGGAATCGACACAGTTCAGGAATAAAGTCAATAAGATATCCAGGAAACACATCCGGAACTTCAATTGCAGGAACAACTGAATCTGCGTCAAGCTAAAATAGAAAAACTCCTCCAAAATTAAGAACAACATTCTTGGGAAAAGAAATCCACTACTCAGGACTAGACAATGAAAAACATGAGGGAACAAGGGAAAGAAATGCTCAGCACCACAAGTGGATTGGATAAGCAGAAAGTCAGGAACATCTTGAAGAATGACACCAGATATGGGAACAGGGTCAATCAACTGGCAACAGCTCCAATCAGCATGAGAACTAGGAACAGAATCTTCAACATTTGTTTCTGTAGCTGGAAAAGAAATGAAGAAGAAGCTATTCTGCTTCATGATTAGTTTGGGTCATATCAACAACTCACACATCCAGGACAAAGTGACTGGGATGACATGGTATCAACTGATTGATGTGGACTCATTTAAGAGAATCTTCACCTTGAGAATTTTCTTGAGGTGAATTTGGTAAGCCACAGGTGAAGCATGGGCTGTGTTGGCATTGATGTGTGGCTGAGTAAACAGGGGGGGTTAAATATTTGTGAATATAGGGACGGCCTTAGACAGGGGCGACAGGGGTGACAGGGGCGGTCGTACAGGGCCCTGCGCTCCTAGGGGTCCCACATCTCTGGCATGTCTGTCTTCTTGTCTCAGAACACTTTCCTGTTCCGTACCATAATGTGCATCCACATTTCAGTAGAGAGCATCAGGCAGCGATTTTCATATCCCGTCAGCTGCCGAGCCCAGAGTCTCCTCGTTGCTGCATCCCGCCCCCTTTTGATGTCACTTCCTGCTTCCGCAAAGGCAGGATGGAGCAACAATGAGGCTGTGGACTCGGCAGCTGATGGGATATGAAAATTGCTGCTGCTGTCTGCTGCTCTTTACTGAAACGGGATGGATGCATATCAAGATATGGGGTGAGGCGGGGTTCTAAGAGCTCTAAACCTCCTTTTAAACTGATAAATTATGGCTTATGGTGGTGGGCGTGGGTGGGCCCACTAAACTGGTCTGCACAGGGCTCTGCAATTGCTAAGACCGGCCCTTTGTGAATAGTGCTCAGTTAATCCACCCTCCCAGCACAGGAGAAGTAGAGTAATACCATCATTGCATGAGGCTGGTAGGAATCAATATCAGTATGTGTGAACCGTACGATCTTATAATACAGATAAAAATACCAAAATGTACTTATTTTGATGTAGAAAAGCAATTCCACTGACCAGCTTGGTTATGTCTTCCTCTGTATTTAAATTCAACACTGAAAAGATCCCAAGTTGCACTATCTTGGTAAAATCAGTCAATGGAGGTTAAGGCAGAACAAAATCCACTTCCTGGGTGGGAGGAATCTCAAACTATCCAAAAGTGAAATGCACAAAAATAAACAAACTTATCCCCAACAGTTTACGAAAATTAAATCCGTAAATAGTCCTTCAAATGTAACACTCCAAACAGAAAAACAAATCTCAAAACATTATTCACTGGTGAACTGAGGAGTGGCCTAGTGGTTAGGGTGATGGATTTTGGTCCTGGGGAACTGAGTTCAATTCCCGCTTCAGGCACAGGCAGCTCCTTGTGACTCTGGGCAAGTCACTTAATCCTCCATTGCCCCATGTAAGCCCCATTGAGCCTGCCATGAGTGGGAAAATGTGGGGTACAAATGTAACAAAAAAAATAAACCTCTCCAATCACACTGTCATTCTTTATACGTAGCTGTGTTTCTCCTTTATGGCGTCTTCAGGAGCTGGATAATAAAATTTCAAATCTACTCATAGCAGAGTAGAAGGGAGCCAATTGTTTTGTTTAATTAAATAGAAGAAAAAAATCTATTTAAGCTGAATAAAAAAACTTTACTGAGTTTCAGCTGGGTGGGAATGAATTTTTAAATTCTTAAAGGCTTCGGAGCTCCTTAAATAAAATCTGAGCTCCTTGAAATAAAATCTACTATTAATTTCTGAATAAAATAGAGTAACAAACTGAAAAACCTGATATTATATATTTGAAGGGGAGGATTTGTTTGTTTTTATTTGCAAGAGAAAGTTGTTTTCTTCTGAAGGGAGTTTACATAAAGAAAGTGGGAACTGTTTTGCTTAAGTAAATAGATATATTTTTGAAAGGACTTTTGTGTGAAGGCTGAAAGTGAGAATTGTTTGAGAAAATTTGACTGCTTTTATTTTTTGTAACTACAGTGTCCGGCTGACAAATAGCTTTATTTATTTATTTTTTAAAAAGTGCTGTGCTGTGGTAAGTTTAGTTCAAAGAGGGTCCTTTTACCAAGCCACGGGAAAAGTTGGCCTTAGTGCGCCCTTACATGTTTTTTTTTCCTGTGAATTAAGGCCATTTTTCCTGTAGACAGAAAATGGCCCATTGTCTATTTTTTGAATTAATTACCATGCACTAATGTTGCCATTAGCACACAGCTGTTAACAAATATTATCACATGAGCACTTACTGCCACCCATTTTGTAGGCAGTAAGGGCTCCTGTGCTAATCAGTTAGCGCATGGTAATGTAGATGAACTAAAGGGTCCTTTTACCAAGCTGTGGTAAAAAGGGCCCTGAGCTTGCAGTGGGGGCCTTTTTTGCCATGCACTGTGGCCCTGTTTACTACAGCAGATAAAAAAGGCTGAAAATAGCAATGACTATCCGGTAAGATTGCTCTTACCACATGGCCATGCGAGGGGGAGCACTTACCACCACTAACCCAGTGGTATACAGGTAGCACAGGGCGCTGCCTGATTACTACCAGGTAATCGTTGCTTTGCAAAAAAAATAGAGACCTATTTTCCCTAGCGCGAGAAATGGTGTGTCGGGGCTGGAACTACCACCAGCGTCTGTATTGGGCCGACAGTATCCCAAAATTAGCGTGCAGAAAGCCCACGTTGGGCTTACTGCCACTTTATAAAAGGGCCCCTCACTGATTAGCATAGAAATGCCCGCTCCACACCCACAAAATGCCCCCTCTATGAAAAAAAATCTTTTGCATATGGTTCGCATGCACTAATGCCAAGCTTACCATAGGACGTCTTGAGTGCAACCTGTGGTAAGCCCTTTAGATGGCATTAGCACCTAATGCAACTTAGTAAAAGGACCCCTTAGTTAGAATAAATTCAGTTATCCTTTGTTTTGATTATTAATTGTTTGTCCAGAATTCAGAAATTCAAACTCCAGGAGAAACGTTTGAACAGTACACTTACAGATAATCAGACAATCAGGCTCTCTTGTTGAGTTATTTCAGTTAGGATAATAAGGAGCTCATTTTCAAAAGAGAAAACATCCAAAAAGTGTCATAAAGCACCACTTTGACAGATTTCTTCTCTAAATGTCCAAATCGGCATTTTCAAAACCTATTTTGCAGACATTTCTCTGTGCATTTCGTCTGCAGTGCATCCAAATCACAAGAGGGTGTATCATGGGCATTTCAAAGGTTAGATTAGGGCGGGCTTAGGGCGTGCCAAAAGCTTATACGTTTTACAGCCATAATGGAACAAAATGAAAATGTCTAGGGTGAAAACGTCAATGTTTTGGCCTAGACCTATTTTCGGAATGAATAAGGCACGAAAAGATGCCATAAATGACCAGATGATCACAGGAGGGAATCAGGGATGACCCCCATCTTGCTTCCCCCAGAGGTCGCTGACCCCTTCCCATCCCCCATAAATGTGAATAGAAATGGTACTCACCTCTATACCATCCTCATGTTATAGCTATGTCCATTAGAACAGGATGCAGGCCCATGGAGTAGTGTAATGGTGGGTGCAGTGCATTGTAGACAGGTAGACCCAGGCCCTTACCTTCCCCTACATGTTACACTTGTGGTGGAAACAGTGAGCCCTCCAAAACTCACCAGAAACCCACTGTGCCCAAACATAGTTGGGAGCCCACCGTAAACATCCATATGAAGACCCTCTTGGCCAGTTCCATAAAGACCACCAAGACAAACCAGGTCCTAAGGCCCCAGGAGGGTCATCGGGGGTGGGGGTTAACTCTGTGAGGCTTTCTAGGATTTCAAACTGTGAACCTGACTGCTGATGACACAGAAGCCATTTAGCTGCATCCCAAGTTCAAGGAAACTAGAGGTCCAGTGGTAGAAGAAAATACCTGCCCCCTGGAGTGGAGGAGTAGCTTAATGTTTAGCACAGTGGGCTGAGAATCTGAGGAACCAGGTTTGATTCCAACTGTGTCAACTTGTGACCCTGGGTAAATCAACCTCCACTGCCCCAGGTACAACAAAACTTAGATTGTGAGTCCATTAGAGACAGAGAAAGTACTTGTACATAATAATATAATCTCCTTCGATTTACCCCATTCAGGTGGTGTATCAAATTCATAACCCATTGAATCCTAAAGGGGTGTTATCAGTGGTCATAGGGTATGTCTGCCTGATTCTCAGGGGCAGTCTAGCCATTGGGACATTAGGGCAGTGCCCAGGGACCCACTCTCCCCTAGCCTCCATCTAGTTTAAACCCTTTTGATAGGTGATTAGAGGCCCATGACCTGTATTGCTTGGGTGTCCAGATCACTGCCAGTCCACTCTTGCTAGTTTTCATTCCCTTTCTGGCACAGCAGTTCTTGGTGGACATGCCCTGTGTTTGCTGCTACCCAAATCCTCTTTATTGCCTAATAAAAAGTTCTATACTACAGTATTTTACACCTAGTTCCTGCTTCATGCCTGGTTTCTGCTCTACATCCAGTTCCTGATCCCTGTCTGGTTCCGTGCCTGCATTACTCCACCCTCACTTGGGCCTAACTGATCCATCTATACTCCTGCCCAGGGGAGGCCCTGACAGCAATATTACCAAAGAGTAACAGTTACCTCTTTGCAGATGATATCAACATCTACAATAGAATAGACAACCTAGAAGTTATGGATGACATGAAGCGGAATCTAACAGAACTTAAAGAACGTTTTGGAATTTGGCAGCTAATAGTTAATTCTAAAAACTTCAATCATGCATTTAGTCTGCAGAAATTCAATGAAGTGGTACCATAAAGGAGGTGAAATAAATTAAAACAAATCAGAGAAAAGTTTTCTTCACCCAACGCGTAATTAAACTCTGGAATTTGTTGCCGGAGAACGTGGTGAAGGCGGTTAGCTTGGCAGAGCTTAAAAAGGGGTTAGACGGTTTCCTAAAGGACGTCCATAAACCGCTACTAAATGGACTTGGGAAAAATCCACAATTCCAGGAATAACATGTATAGAATGTTTGTACGTTTGGGAAACTTGCCAGGTGCCCTTGACCTGGATTGGCCGCTGTTGTGGACAGGATGCTGGGCTTGATGGACCCTTGGTCTTTTCCCAGTGTGGCATTACTTATGTACTTATGTACTTCTGTACATAAAAGAATAGCAGGACTTGAGTGATTGTATCTCATGATCTTATGGTGGCCAAACAGATAGAAAATGCAAAAGTAGGAAAAATGATTTTATTTTCAGTTTAGTGATTGAATTGTCAGTGTTGAGAGTTTACATCTGTCGACTTTATTTTGTACTGTACAGGAGGACACGCATTTCTTTCTCTGGTGTTGCATGACATGCAGAGTCTGGTATCTCTGCTTTCAGTTTTTGTCTGCATGATTATTGCAGTTCCCTATTTTGTATTTATTTATTTAATTTATTTATTATGATTTATTTACCACCTTTATCAAGGAATTCACTCAAGGCGGTGTACAGCAAGAACAAGTCAAATACAGCAGATGCAGATACAGACCATGACTCTCATGATCTGCATCTGAGGTGAAGGATTCTGCTGGCATGTGGTGTCTGTGTAGGATTCTGTAACAATCCATATAGTACCAGTTTCCCAGTAGCAGGACCGCCGAGAGAAGGGGGCAGGGGGCAAAATTCCCCGGGCCCGGGACTCCAAGGAAGGCCCGGCGTTGGGGTCTCTCATCCTCTCCTGCTCCCAGGCCGCCAGCGCCGCAGTCCCTAGTCTCCACGTACCTGCCCTCAGCTCCCTTCTGTCTGCCATCTGACCACCTTCATTAAAAAAAAAAAATCTCAAAATCGACAGTGCAGCTCCTTCTGTGTGAAAGTGGCAGATCGCCTCGGGCGGGCCTTTCCTCACTGTGTCCCGTCCTCCTCTGATGTAACTTCCTATTTCCGCGAGGGAGGGACACAGTGAGGGAAAGCCCACCCAAGGCGATCTGCCACTTTCACACAGAAGGCGCTGCCGATTTTGAGATTTTTTTTAAAAATGAAGGTGGTCAGATGGCAGACAGAAGGGAGCTGAGGGTAGGTAGGTGGAGACTGGGAACTGCTGCACCGGCGGCCTGGGAGCAGGAGAGAGAGGTGACAGCAGTAGCGATTGGGGGGAGGGGGAGGTGGGGCGGCGGTGATCCTTGAGGGGGCTGATGGCAGGGCGGCAGCGATCCTGGGGGGGTGGGGGGGCTCTGGGCCCAGCTCAGTCTCTCGGCGGCCCTGCCCAGTAGCAGGTTATTTTGATGCTCTAGAGCCTGTTTTCATAGGTGGGTTAGGGCTATTATGGGTTTGGTAAGTTTTCTGTATAGGATCTGAGTGCCTTTTTGTTTTGCAGGGTTTTGTGTTATTTTTCAAAGTGTCTGGCCTGTTTGAAAAATAAAAATGGTCAGGACTAGTGGGGTTTCCAATTCTGGTAGAGAAGTGCTCTGCACACCCAGCCTGTTGGGTTTTCGGGATATCCACAATGAAGATGCATAAGAGAGAGAGAGATTTTCATACAATACCTCCTTGGTATACAGACCTCTCTTATGCATCTTCATTATCCTGAAAACCTGAATGGCTGGGTGTTCGGTAGAGTCACCATACAATGAAAACTCCATGTACTTTAAACAAAGTATCTGGCAGTGGAAGGGATTGTGTGTTGTTCCTGAGTTGATTGTCATCATTTTAATATTTTTTGTGTGGCCAGTTGTAAGGGGGTAGCTTCATTGTTGGGGGAATATGAGTTTGTGATACAAAACTGGAGCCTCAAGGTTTATATTGAGATTCTGACCAATCCTCTAGAGAATTCAAACTTCACACCCACATAGAAGAATTTGTTGAATAATGCTATCAGTTATATAATGATGGTTTTACTGAGTGGTTTAAACAGGCTGGAGGGGGGGGGGGGGGGGGGGAGTTTCTTTTATGTATAGAAGATTGCTAATTTAAAAGTGGAGGGGGAAGGGGGTTATGTATGCAAATATCACTTTGACTTACCCCCCCCCCCCCCCCCCACATACCTAGCTTGCACCCTTGTTGCCATCCCAAATATTTCTGTCTAGAGATGCCACTGCACTTCAAGTGTGTATTTTGATATTTTTTGTGTTGTGCAATTTTACGGACCATTTTCTGTATTTCTATTCTGCTGATTGGACTTATTTTGACTTCAGTAAAGTTAATTTTTAGTTTGAAACAATGCTCAGTGTGTGACGTTTTTTTTGAGAGTCCATGCGAGTGATCTATTTAGGCCTTACAACCTTATCTCACTCCTGCCTTGAAATCTGTGTTGCAGAAAATAAATGCACTTAAGGCTCCTTTTATTTATTTATTTTTATTACATTTGTACCCTGTGCTTTCCCACTCATGGCAGGCTCAATGTGGCTTACATATTGTATACAGGTACTTATTTGTATGTGGGGCAATGGAGGGTTAAGTGGCCCAGAGTCACAAGGAGCTGCCTGTGCCTGAAGTGGGAATTGAACTCAGTTTCTCAGGACCAAAGTCCACCACCATAACCACTAGGCCACTCCTCCACTATTTTACAAAGCCATGGTAGTGATTACTGCGTGCCCAATGCAACAAAGCCCATAGGAACTGAATGGGCTTCATCACATTTGGTGTGCCACTAATCGCTATTGTGGCTTTGTAAAAAGAGACCTCAGTTTCTTTACTCTCCTGCGTCTGAAGTTGGACCCATACCCTTTCAGGGAGTGCCCTACCAAAAACAAGGGTTAAACTTAGGTTGTGCTATCCTGGGACCTCTGCAGTGTGGAAGTAAAGCACCAGGGCATTTCATTTTGACAACAGTATTTACCCAAATCGTTTTGCTTCCAGATGTGTTAAGTAGACTGAGGTTCAAACATCTGGCTTTCAGGGATGGTGACATCCCATAATGTCTAGCGCCTCTTTAGTCAATCTGGCCTTTTGTTGCAAACAGCTGTTGAATGCCAGTTTACATCTTGTTGGCAATCTCTGATAACTGTAATTAACACTTTTCTTGACAAATATAAAAAATGATTAGAGATATCACATTTTGATTTTATTTATAGCAATTATATGTATATGAAATGTATTCTGTGTTTTGTTTTTTAAAAAATCTCTGTATAATTTTTATGACAAGAACCATTTGCATTTAAATCTCACAGTGTTGTGTAGTGTAATTTGAGTTGAATTCATCATATTATTGTGATGGCTTTACAGTAGGGATAAACATTATTGACTGATAGGATGACGACTTTAAGAATATGCATTGCTTTAACTGGCTCATTTTGTTTTCAGTGCCTACTGTCTGTTTCTGTAGGGTAGTTTATTGTGTACAAGTAATCTTACTACGATGTCAGAGCCTGTAATACATATTCTCCACTGCTGACAAATTATCTCAACAGCTTGAAACGTACTGGGCATAAAATTAGTGTACAATAGGGTACAAGGTGGGTGGTAGTCATTCTGAATTCTAGTACTATTAACCCAGCTTTGAACTCAAAAAAGTGCACCCAGATGACAGTCTGCATGAGATTCTTCTTCTTTACTTGTTAATAAGAAAAACAGCTATTGTAATTCCAGGATCATTTAAAAAATAGAAATAAGGATTAAGGGATCCTTTACTAAGGTGCGCAGAAAAATGGCCTGCAGTAGTGTAGACACGTGTTTTGGACGTGCACAAAAAATGCCTTTTTTTTTTGCAAAAAAATGACGTGTGGCAAAATGAAAATTGCTGTGCGTCCATTTTGGGTCTGAGAACTTACCGCAAGCCATTGACCTCGCGGTAAAGTCCCACACAGTAACCGGGTGGTAATGGTCTATGTGCATCAAATGCCACTTGACGCGTGTAGCTGCCGCGCGCCAGAAAATTAAAAATATTAGTCAGACGCGCATAGCGGACGCGCGCCAAAATTGAAATTACTGCAAGGGCCATGCGGTAACCGGGTGGTAACTCCACTTTGGTGTGCATTGGACGCATCTAGGCGCCTACATGGCTTAGTAAAGAGCCCCTAAGGGTCCCTTTGATGAAGCGGTGGTAAGCACTAATGCGTACTAAATGGCATTACTGTGGGACATGCTCAGGCAGGGGCATAGCCAGGCCTCGGTGGGAGGGGGGTCCAGAACCCAAGGTGTGTGTGGGGGGGCACATTTTAGCCTACCTCCCCCAGCTGCCGACCCTCCCCGCCACTTTTGACCCCCCCGCCGCTGCCACTGCTGCAAGGTACCTTTCCTCGCGGGGTTCCCAAAACCCCACCAGCCTTAGTCTTCTTCAGCGCCAGTCTCCAGCGCATTCGCTGATCTGTTCTGTGAGTCCTGACATCCAGCACATAAAGGAACACGCAGGACATTCTGGATGTCAGGACTCACAACACAGATCATGTGGGAAAAAAGAACCCGAATTATAGCTACATCATGCAAGGTTCCACGTTAGGAGTTACGGACCAAGAAAGGGACCTGGGTGTCGTCGTCGAAAATACACTGAAACCTTCTGCTCAGTGTGCTGCTGCGGCTAGGAAAGCAAATAGAATGTGTTGGGTATTATTAGGAAAGGTATGGAAAACAGGTGTGAGGATGTTATAATGCCGTTGTATCGCTCCATGGTGTGACCGCACCTTGAGTATTGTGTTCAATTCTGGTCGCCACATCTCAAGAAAGATATAGTAGAATTGGAAAAGGTGCAGCGAAGGGCGACTAAAATGATAGCAGGGATGGGACGACTTCCCTATGAAGAAAGACTAAGGAGGCTAGGGCTATTCAGCTTGGAGAAGAGACGGCTGAGGGGAGACATGATAGAGGTATATAAAATAATGAGTGGAGTGGAACAGGTGGATGTGAAGTGTCTGTTCACACTTTCCAAAAATACTAGGACTAGGGGGCATACGATGAAACTACAGTGTAGTAAATTTAAAACAAACTGGAGAAACATTTTCTTCACCCAACGCGTAATTAAACTCTGGAATTCGTTGCCGGAGAACGTGATGAAGGCGTTTAGCTTGGCAGACTTTAAAAAGGGGTTAGACGGTTTCCTAAAGAACAAGTCCATAAACCGCTACTAAATGGACTTGGGAAAAATCCACAATTCCGGGAATAACATGTATAGAATGTTTGTACATTTGGGAAGCTTGCCAGGTGCCCTTGGCTTGGATTAGCTGCTGTCGTGGATAGGATGCTGGGCTCGATGGACCCTTGGTCTTTTCCCAGTGTGGCATTACTTATGTACTTATGACCCCCCCCCCCCCCCAAGGAGGGAGAAAATAGGCATTAAAAATGTTTATAAGATGTCCATAATACCTGGAAAGATGAGGGATCCAGAAAATGCCCCATCTTGTCAAAATCATCATGTTCCCCTTGGCATGTCTTGAAACTTTATCAGAAAATTTACAAAATATTCATGAAGTGAATAGAGCAGATAGCCTTCAATGCCAATTGGGAAGAAAAGAATTCAGTTACAGCCCTGCTGCTAGTGAGGAAAGAAAGGAGATTGACTTTTGGTATTGATTTAAAGAAAGAACATTTTGTAATTTAATAAGTACCTTAACTAATTTCACTGTTATTATTATAGTAAGCATTATTGTAAAAAGAGGCAAACCAAAATATATGATTCAAAGCCTATTATAACTAGCACCATTTCATAGAAAGAATAAATATATTTACAGAATAGTTCTTGAATAAATATTTAAAGATCTCATTTATAAAGGTTAGCCACAGTACCTATGCAGTGGTGGCTACTTTGTAATAATTTAGCACTCACATTTTTTTTAAGAACATAAGAGTAGCCATACTGGGTTAGACCAATGGCCCATCTAGCTCAGTATCATGTTTTTCAAACAGTGGTCAAGCCAGGTCACAAGTACCTGGCAGAAACCCAAATCGTGGCAAAACTCCATACTACAAATCCCAGGGCAAGCAGTTGCTTCCCATGTCCGTCTCAATAGCAGACTATGGACTTTTCCTCCAGGAATTTGCCCCAACCTTTTTTAAATCCAGATACACTAACTGCTGTTACCACATCCTCTGGTAAAGAGTTTCAGAGCTTAACTATTTGTTGAGTGAAAAAAATATTTCCTCCTATTTGTTTTAAAAGTATTTCCATGTAATGGAATTAAAATAAAAAAAGCTGCAGGATGTCATCATAATTTCAGAACAATTTTGCTGGAGCAGCCTTAGACGTGGAAGAATGTAAAAAAAAGGGGGAGTATAGGACCAACATGTAAGGTGGTTTAAGTAGGGCATTTAAGCCAGAAATGTACTTTTATGTCTTTGGAATAGATAAATACATACCAGGTAATGTTGTTTCAAAAATATGAGTTTACTGAAACATTTGCTGAATAGTGATAAGCTGTGAGATTAGACATTTCCTTCTGGAATATCCATAAAATAACTTTAAAACAGTCATAAAAACAGTTCAAGGGCATGTAGAGGCCTCCCCATCAGTCTACGCTAGAGAAATATTTTTGACACTCTTGGAAACCTCTGTAACCAATTTCCCCATGTGACTCTCCTTCTCTTCTGAATTCCTTACAATGAGCAATGTCGAACATACCAGTTCAGATCATTAATGCTTTCCCCCTCTGGATATAGAATACCACTGAAGAAGCTCCCGCTACACTCTTCCCTTGGTAGGTTGCAGACTCACTGGAAACATCATTGCTTCTGTTTGTCATTTTTATAGAATAAGGTAAGGGATAAATCCAAGCAGAGAAAGGAACCTCCTTTGTTTCCTGTCCCCAGAAATCTTCATCAGATTTCTTCCTGAGGCGACTTATGGGCTTTCTTAAACGCTCACTCTCTGAGACCTAGAGGATCCGAATTTCAGCTCTGGTTCCATTGCAGAACAGCGAGCCTAGAACTTTCTGAACAACTATTTTCATTGTTCCTTCAGAACCTCATATACCAACCATTAGGGTGTGTCCACATTACATTACATTCGTCCTCTAACCCTGATCACTGTGGTAGATGCATATATTAGCTTAGAGTGGAGGAGTAGCCTTGTGGTTAGAGAATCAGGGAAGCTAGAGTTTACATCCTTCTTTAATCTTGGACAAGTTACTTCTCCTTTCATTACCTCACATACAAACTTGATTTACTGGACAGTGCCACTGAATATCTGCTTTGACTGCTGCAGCACTCTCTGGTTAGTGCCGGAAGAAGTTGGGATGGACCCATAAGTTATCCAGACATCTCTGATAGTCAATGCTGGTGCACAGATAATTAACTGAGCATGTTGGATTACACAAACGGTAGTCCTAAATATTGACTGTACATGCATGGAGTAAATTCAACAAATGGTGCTTGAATAATGTGCACCGAACACGAATTCTAGGTCAACAGTTCTACGCAGAACTGCCGTTATAGAATACTAGTGTAAGTTCGCAGTTTCACGCCTAACCTTTGGTGCGAGCATTTATGCCATGTCAAAGGTTGGTGTAAGTACTCATGCCTATCTGTTGGCAGTTAGGCATGTAAGCCTTAGTATTCTATAAACTCATAGTCATGCCCGACCCTCCCATTCCTCTCCCACAGACATTCTCCCTAGAAGTTGTGCCAGACAGAAATTGCGTGTACCACTTCTAGAATAGGTAAGGTCCATTGTGTGCACAACTGCTATTGGTGCCAATTAATACCAACTGACATCAATTTAAACCAATTGGCTATTAACGCCAATTAAATTAAGCTTTTCCAACTGACCTTATTCTATAAATTGGGCACCTGACTTTTCATGCTAAGCATAATTTTGGGTGGCCAGTTTTATAGAATTAGGGGGGATAACCTCTGGAGTGCCACTGGAGATCTAGATATTCAGTGCTGGTACTTGGATAAGGGTTGACACTGAACATCCAAGCCTAATTCTGCCCATGGTGGTCAGCATTGCCAAAAACACTGCATCACAGGATGGATATTGGCTCCGTAGACTTTAAGCCCTCTGGGGACAGGAACATACTTACTATACCTAAATTTAACTTGTCTGGAGCTACTACTGAAAAGAATAAGGTTCTGTGCCGATCCCTCCCTCTATGTAATGGCGCTATCCACTGCAATACAACATATCGCAACTCAATAAAAGAGTGTCCATATTTCACATAGTGAACTGCTAGTGGTAATCCTGTTCTCTGAGTCTGTATGGAATTTTTATGCTCAGCCAATCTAATCAATAGTTTACGTGTAGTTTGCCCAAAATACAGTTTTTCACAAGGCCATATCAGGCAGTACACAACATGCTCAGAATTGTAAGAATTATTGGTTCTCAAAATATATTATCAGTCACAGGATGTCTAAATTCAGAAGTTTCAAGTATAATCTCACAGAAAATACATTCTCCACATTTTACATGACCTGTGAGTAGTGCTGCAGATTCACATCCATGTTTACAGTTGGGAGTTCAGAAGGACTCAAACATTCCTTTAGGCTCCTACCTTGGCTATAAGCAACTCACAAAGTAAAATTTGCCAATCAGTAATTCTTCACCACTCGCACTACACTCGGGGCTAGAGGAGTATACTTCAAAATATAGGTCAGAATATTATTCTCTGTAACCTGGGGAGGTCGCTGTACTAGCAGCGAATCACGATTGTTAAATTTAGCTCTACAATAGGCATTTCTGATGATTCCAGAAAGGTAACCCTGTAAATGCAGCCTTGTCATCAAATCCTTAGCTTGCCTACGAAACCTCTGATCTCAACAGATGACAACTACTGTACTCTAAAAAGATATTTCTATCATCTCCTTATGGAACACAGTACATCCAGAAAAGAAATCATGTCCAGGGCAAAGTGCAAGATAAACCTGATGGTATGATGACATTGATTCATCTCAGTTACAAAAGCGTGTAATCTTGATTGCCCTCCCATATCAAAAGACATCATCAATAAAATGGACCCACAGCCTCACTTTCTCAAACATCTCAGCAATATAAACAAACCGCTGTTCATAAATAAATTAGCTATTGAGGGTGCCCTAGTGGCCCTCATAGTAACCCCTGATATCTGTTGAAACAAATGGTCATCAATCTGAAAAAAGTTGTGCTTCATAGCTACTGCTGCCAAATGAAGTGGGAACAGCAGGCAACACTCTTCAATCGAGAAAAATACACAAACTTTCAAGAGCTTCATCTTGGGATTTCACTGTATACAGTGATACCATATCTAGTGTGACAAGCAGACAATGTTGATAATCGCCTTATAACTCATTAAATAGTCTCATGAAATGAGCAGATGCTTAAAGATTTTCCTGACTCTACCAAAGGCTGTAGAAAACAATCCACAAACATGGACTAGGGTTCCAATACAGAGCTCCGGCTGGAGACAATAGGTCTCCCAGGCAGCTTATTCAAGGTCATATGTATTTTAGGCAGAGTGTAGAAAACTGGTATCTTTGGATGGCCAAGATTCAGGAAATGAAACTCTTTCTGCGTCAAAACCCTCACAGAATACCCTTCGCTTGTGATATGGAAAATCTTAGTCTGTAACTCAGGAGTGGGATCTTCAGTTAAGTCAATGTAGTCATACTTCAGCAACATAGGCTTCCCAGTCCAGGACCACTATGGGGCCTCCTTTGTCGGCTCTGCAAATAACTATATCAACATTAACTTTAAACTTTTTATAGCTGCCTTCTCTTCTTTAGATACATTTTTAAAAAATCTTCTTTTTGGAGTTATGTTCCAGATGCTCAAATTCACAGAGCACAAGATGTCTGAAGGAGGCTAAAACAGAGTCCAGGGGCCCGGGAGGGATCCAGCGAGATTTGTTCCTAACTACAGAACAGTCCACTACATCTTCTTCTCTATTGAAGAAAAAAAAATCTTAATTTGTAAAAGCCTCAAAAATTTCTCAAAATCCACTCGATTATGGAAAAAGTAATATATTTGGGTGGGAACAAAGTGAGCTCCTTCGCTAAAACTTGATGCTCAGTAACAGGAGGTAGCTAGACAGATTCAGCACAACCGATTCTTTTAGTGTCTGTGAAGGTAATGGATCTTGTGCTCACCCTGACCGATCTGCATATACATCTCCTTGTTTCATTCTCTGTGACCTGTCTTTCAAGTTGCCGCACGGTCATTTTGGGGAGGAGCTCTTACCACCACCCATTGAGGTGGTGGTAAGGGCTCCTGCGTTAACCCGGCGGTAACCAGGCAGAGCGCAGCACTGCCCGATTACTGCTGGGTACATTCCAGTGCTACAAAAATAATTTTTTTCTGCTGCTACCACTTTCTCCCACTGATTATAATAAACACTCCTATATTTTCCCAGCTTCTGTCCCCCTCTGGAAAAGGTTAGAAAGTTAACTGGTCACATTAAAGTCTGCTTGCCTAACACTGAGGTCAGACAGGAGTTATTATTTTATCAGTTAAGGTAGAAGCATTGTGTATCTGAGCAGTCATCCCCAAAGGCCAGATTTTAGGTATGCCTAGTTTCTTGATTATAGTCCACATGGAACTGTTGAAGGTACATCTGATGTATAAGAAATGTAATGTGATGTAATGTAATATAATTCCCCCTACTTAAATAGTATTATGGGTATTATGATTGCAATATATTTCTAGTCTGCATTCTTAGAGGCCCTTTTACCAAGCAGTAGTAAAAAGTGGTCCACGGTGGCACTGGTTTGTGGGATTGCCAAACGCTGAGGCCACCTTTTTACCCAGGAGGCAGTAAATAGCCTTGCGCTACTTAGAAAAGTGGCACATGGCCATTTACCGCTGGAGCCCTTTCGCTCTGCCCGATTACTGCCGGGCACTCCTACTCCCCGCCCACTGACGCTAGAAAATAAAAGCTATTTTCTAATACCCAAAACAGTATACAGCAGACTCAGAACTACTATCGGGCTCCTGGGTGAGCCTGGTGGTAGGGCCAATTTGCCGTGCGCAACCCTGGTTGTAGCCCTATTGACTTTTAGTAAAAGGGTCCCTTAATTTGCAATTGCGCACAAAAAAATAATTCATCATCTAATTTGGGATATTTGTCACTGGTTTGGCCCAGTTCTGACCTGCTCATAGTTTTCAGAATTTGATTTTCAGCAGTCCTTATCTGGATAAGGTGCTAATGCCTGGACAAGTACCGCTGATTTGGGCCAGGCACATAATTTCAGCAGTATTATCCTGATGAGATTTCTTTTAATTAGACAATAGAAGGAAAAGAGCAGTGTATATCTATAAGGCACCTTTGTATGAAAACGTCACTCCTATCACACATGCCAAAGATAATGATAAAACATCCTGAAATCAAATGTTTCAAATCGTGAAGCCAATGTAACCTGAAACAACAAAATTTGCTTTGTATACATCGACTCTGCACTGATTTTTTTTTTCTTGTTTCAGGGTCTTATGAAATTCATTTACTGAGAGATGTGGCACTGACATCTATCTTGGAGGAAAAATTCTAAAAACTAGGGCTTTATGTAAACAATGATTTGAAATGTCTCAAGTGCTTTTGGATGTACTCCACAGAATGTATACATGAATACACACTTAACTTTCAGTAAGAACTGTAGTGAATGTCATGTAGTTCTTATAATACAATGCACTTCTTTTCATAAGACCTGGTTCAGGACATTTGTGTGGCATAGAACAAACTTATTTTCAGTTTCCAGTAATGCAGCTAATAGAAATCTTTTCAAAATCTAACACTATCTTCCTAAAAGCCATCTCTGCTTATATACCAGAGGTCTCTAGTGAAGTTCATGTTTTGTTGGGACTCAAGAGTGTAAGTTTCAAGTTTGTATTTTATCTGATTTACCATATTCTGGACAGACCATCAAAATAGTTTATAATGTTAAAACATTAAAATTTGTAAAGGCAAAAGTAGAGCAAATATATACAAGGGCAAAATTACAGTTCTTGGGTAGAGGAGAGGAAGGAAATAGGGAAATATTTATTTATTTAGATTTTGTTCACACCTTTTTCAGTAGTAGCCTAAGGTGAGTTACGTTCAGGTACACTGGATATTTCTTGGTCCCAGGAGGGCTCACAATCTAAGTTTGTACCTGAGGCTATGGAGGGTTAAGAGACTTGCCCAAGATCACAAGGAGCAGCAGCAGGATTTGAACTGGCCACCTCTGGATTGCAAGACCAGTGCTCTAACCACTAGGCCACTCCTCCACTGTTTCCAACATGCCCAGCTCAACTGAAGAGCCCTCCAACCTGCATCATTCAATCCCAAAAACTTGACGAAAGTCTTGAGGGATGCTTTGAAATGTGGAAGTGTAGAAATCATGTGTGTATAACATGAAAGGGTATTCCACAGAATGGGACCAATAACACTAAATGTTGTGTCTTGAAAGATATTCAGGAGGAGCTGACGAAAACAGGAGTCTGCAAGATGATTCTGTTGTAAGGAGCGAAGCGTATGTGACTTTGAGTACAGAATTAGATAGCAAGAGAGAAAAAACTTGTCAGCCTCCGTCAGCTTAAATTCCTGCTGTAACTCCGGAAATGGTCGAGTCTTGCCCTCTTGAGACAACAGTTGATATATATACTGTATCCCAAGTTCCCGCTAGTGACCGAACGCCACTGAAGAGGACTCCTCTGGAAAGTCTGGGTTGTGGAACAACGGCAAAAAAGGTGTCGCTCTCCAGTCAAAATTATGCTGCTTACAGAGCCATTTCCAAGCTGCCGTTGCTGATACTACTAAAGGATTCTTCCCCAATTCCACATCTAACCCCCTTCCCGATGCGTGTAACCCCCATCCCAGGTGTGCAGTGGGAGTTATTGCCATCACTAATTGAGTTACTGAAAAATCTTGACTCTCTGTTAGCCAGTCCCTGATATGTCTCATGGAAGATGCTATCGTTAAGTGGCGTATGTTAAGCAGCCCCATCCCCCCCTGCGGTCTCGGCTTCTGAATTGTGTGTAATGGGAGCCTGGGTTTTTTCTGATTCCACAAGAATTTTTGTATTAATCGGTGAAGTATCTGCTCCTCTCTCCGCTTCAAGTACAGCAGCAGCAGCATCTGAAACGTATGAAGCCACTTAGGAGCTATCATCATGTTAAATAGGCCTATACGACCTGAGAGGGAGAGTGGGCATGTGCCCCAGAGTTGTAACAAACGTCTCGTGGTATCCAGTAGTGGCAGCACGTTTCTTTCATACAGTGTCCCCATATCAGTTGGAATAATTACCCCCAAGTAACGAATCTGCTGTTCCGCCCATTGCAAAGGGAGTTGGCCGCTCCAATTTTGTCTCAATGCCTCGTCTAGTGTCAGAGCTAAGGACTTCGCCTGATTGAGCTTGTATCCCGAAAGCTTGCCATAGTTGGCGATGATGCGCAGGAGGCTCTCCAAAGAGGCCTGTGGGTCACTCAATAACATCAGCACGTCATCAGCATAGGCAAGCACTTTTATTTCTCGCCCATAGACCGGGATTCCTTTTATGTTTTTCTGTGTTCTAATCTCAGCTAATAATGGTTCTAGGGTCAGCAGAAAAAGTAGTGGGGACAGTGGGCAGCCCTGTTGTGTGCCTCTTCTGATGTCAAATCCCTCTGTTCTAGATCATTTATAAATATGTTAAATGGCACAGATGCTAGTACAGATCCCTGGGCCATGCCACTATTCACCTTCCTCCATTGAGCCAATGGCCATTTAACCCTATCCTTTTTTTTCTATTTTTTTTAACCAGTTCCCAATCCAAACAAGACATTGCCTCTTATCCCATGGCTTTTTAATTTTCTCAGGAGTCTCTCATGAGGGACTTTGTCAAATGCTTTACACTATAACAACCAGCTCTCCTTTACCACATGTTTATTCACGCCTTGGCTGAATCTATGTTCACTCTGTCCCATTAAACCATGCTTGTCTATGTCTTTAGTAATGTTATTCTTTATAGTAGTTTCTATCATTTTGCCTGGTAGTGATGTCAGGCTTACTGTCTGTAATTTCCCAGGTCACCCCGGAACCCTTTTTAAAAATTGGAGTTATATTGGCCACCTTCCAATCGTCAGATACAACGGATTATTTTTAAATTATAGATCACTAATAGTAGATCAGCAATTTCAAGTTTGAGTACTTTCAGTATCCTGGGGTGTAAACGATCACATATGAGGTTGTTTTCTAAAGTCTGCAAGTGAATGTCAACCCCTACCCAGAAATGCCCCTGCTCAGTCTGGGTAAAATTAAGCACGTACAGGTGTATAAGTTAACCTGTATATCAGGAGAGCAGTTTACAAAGTTGATATCTGCATGTAAAGCAAAGGGTTGGCTGGGAGAGTGGTTTATAGGAATTTACTATGAATAGGGGTTGGAGCAAAAAGCTTATTGTTATGATTTTAGAGGGTTATGTGAGCAATTAGATGAGTTACTTCTTTTACCCCCCCCTGTTTACAAAGCCGCGCTAGCAACATCTGGTGCATTAATGCCGGTAAAGCCCATTCACTAAATGGGCTGTGTCAGCATTGGCGTGGCCTTGTAAACAGGAGGGTTATTGATTTATATTTTGTATAATTAATTATTAGAATGAATTTTTAGACTGAGTTGTAATTTGGATTTTAATGCAATTGGTAATTCTATAGTATGCGTGGAATGGCATTTTATGAAGGTTGTCGGAGCCCAAATTGGAACTTCCAAATCAGTATATCATTGATGACGCTAAGTTCATCCAGAATGAACAGCCATTTTACAGACTGGAACATCCAAACTATGGACGTATCTAAATTAGGATTTGGATGGCAACATGAATGGTCATGCATTAAAGTGGCGAACCATTCCATATGCAGTGACATGATCTTCATGTCAGCCATTTTGTACTGTGAACATCCAGCATTTCCAGAGCTGAGGCATTGTGTGGTTTTTGTTTTTTTTTTGCTAGTTTTATTTTTGGGGAGGATGGCAACCTCTGCGCTATTGAGTAAGGGGTTCCTAAGCAGGAAAAGAAATAATGAAAGTATTCATTAATTTGACTGCTTATGGCTACTGGTTATCCATATATAGTTGTTTCTAAAGTGATGTTTTTAACTTTAGTATCTTTGAATGTTTTTGAGGATACATGGTACACGGTTATGGATCATAATTGCTATGCTAGCTTTCTTGGATCCTGAAGAAACACAATAATAGCTCCCCATCCAGCCCAGATGCATTTCTTAGATTAGAGCTATATGGGTTTTGTGTTGTTTCAGAACTGTAAAATCTTTGTTCTCTTAATAGGTCACCCCAAGCTAGTTACATTGCAAGAAGTATAATGCAAAAAATTATTCATAACATGGGTTACTTGAGTTTGCATTCAAAGTATTGTTGGTAAATCAGTGCTGGTGTTCCGCCCCCATATTCATGGAGGCAGGGTGTATTGTTGTGTATATTTAATATGAGTATTACTTGTATATAATTGCATTGTTTGTGTAATAGATAGCACTGTGTATTAGGACTGCTTTCCTATAGTTTTCAGTTCCTGTGATTGACTCATTGTGAACTTTCCTATTGTCTGTTAGCTCTGAGCTAGGGCCAGCCCTCCCTCTCTGCCTAGCATGCCTTGGTGACCAGCAGCTGTTCTCTGGGCTGATCCCTCCTTATTCTACTGTAATTCCATCAAGAGTTTTCACCATTCCCCAAGGCATCTCCTCAAGACATTCCCCAGGACATTCCTCAAGACTTACCCAAGTCATTCCCCCCTTATTTTTCTTGAGTGTTACAGCTTTGTTCTGGCCATCTTCTTGCCTCTGAGGTGGCTAGGTACAGACTCTATGGGCAGAAACAACTTTTACAAGCAACTGAACTGTACGATGGATTTTCTTTGTTTATTCTGAGTACTACAATAAAGAAGATTTGCTTTAGAGTCTACTGGTGAAGCTTCTGCTTGGGGATGGTTTATGTTGGCTGTTTAAACTACACTATGCTTTGCCTAGAACAGTACAGCTGGCTTCTCAGCCCAAATCCACATATACATTTAAAGGGCATCGCACATATAGGAGACAATTCTATAAGAGGGCATCTCCATTTAAGCACCCTGGTAATATGGGGTGAGAGCCTAATCTATAGACACTTGAGCACCCAAGTATCCTTATTGAATACTAGTGTACATTTGGATGCCCCAATTTACATCTGCCATAGACTTGGCATAAATAGGGGTGTCTAGAAGTAGTAGGCATATGGCCAAAGATGGCAAATCCAAAACAGACATGCTGGTACTAGCAGAGAGAGATCTTCTTTCCAGCAGTGGGGTCAAATCCTCTCCTCCATCTTCATGGGAAACCACCATTCCAGTCTGCTCAATACTGCTCTGCTGGCCTAAACTCTCCTGGCTCCCCAGTCAATTATTTAGTGCTCCTACCACAGTTACATAAGTACATAAGTAATGCCATACTGGGAAAAGACCAAGGGTCCATCGAGCCCAGCATCCTGTCCACGACAGCGGCCAATCCAGGCCAAGGGCACCTGGCAAGCTTCCCAAATGTACACACATTCTATACATGTTATTCCTGGAATTGTGGATTTTTCCCAAGTCCATTTAGTAGCGGTTTATGGACGTCCTTTAGGAAACCGTCCAACCCCTTTTTAAACTCTGCTAAGCTAACCGCCTTCACCACTTTCTCCGGCAACAAATTCCAGAGTTTAATTATACGTTGGTTGAAGAAGAATTTTCTCTGATTTGTTTTAAATTTACTACACTGTAGTTTCATCGCATGCCCCCTAGTCCTAGTATTTTTGGAAAGTGTGAACAGACGCTTCACATCCACCTGTTCCACTCCACTCATTATTTTATATACCTCTATCATGTCTCCCCTCAGCCATCTCTTCTCCAAGCTGAATAGCCCTAGCCTCCTTAATCTTGCTTCATAGGGAAGTCATCCCATCCCCGCTATCATTTTAGTCGCCCTTCGCTTCACCTTTTCCAATTCTACTATATCTTTCTTGAGATGCGGCGACCAGAATTGAACACAATACTCAAGGTGCGGTCGCACCATGGAGCGATACATTGGCATTATAGCATCCTCACACCTGTTTTCCATACCTTTCCTAATAATACCCAACATTCTATTCACCCTTCCTAGTCGCAGCAGCACACTGAGCAGAAGGTTTCAGCGTATTATTGACGACGACACCCAGATCCCTTTCTTGGTCCATAACTCCTAATGTGGAACCTTGCATGTCGTAGCTATAATTCGGGTTCTTTTTTCCCACATGCATCACCTTGCACTTGCTCACATTAAACGTCATCTGCCATTTAGCCGCCCAGTCTCCCAGTCTCGTAAGGTCCTCTTGTAATTTTTCACAATCATGTCGCGATTTAACAACTTTGAATAACTTTGTGTCATCAGCAAATTTAATTACCTCGCTAGTTACTCCCATCTCTAAATCATTTATAAATATATTAAAAAGCAGCGGTCCTAGCACTGACCCCTGAGGAACCCCACTAACTACCCTTCTCCATTGTGAATACTGACCATTTAACCCCACTCTCTGTTTCCTATCCTTCAACCAGTTTTTAATCCACAATAGGACATTTCCTCCTATCCCATGACCCTCCAATTTCCTCTGTAGCCTTTCATGAGGTACCTTGTCAAACGCCTTTTGAAAATCCAGATACACAATATCAACTGGTTCCCCTTTGTCCACATGTTTGTTTACTCCTTCAAAGAATTGAAGTAAATTGGTCAGGCAAGATTTCCCCACACAAAAGCCGTGCTGACTTGGTCTCAGTAATCCATGTCCTCGGATGTGCTCTGTAATTTTGTTTTTAATAATAGCCTCTACCATTTTCCCCGGCACTGATGTCAGACTCACTGGTCTATAATTTCCCGGATCTCCCCTGGAGCCTTTTTTAAAAATCGGCGTTACATTGGCCACCCTCCAATCTTCCGGTACCACGCTCGATTTTAAGTTGCATATCACGAGCTCCCCCTGCCTCTGAAGCTTTTGCAATCCTTTACTCTGTGAGTTCACTACAAAGGGATCCAGAAGGGGAGAATGATCACCTGGAGAAAACAGATAGAGTTGTTGCTTCAATGGATCCCTCAGCAGGTTCCAGTGAGCTTAACATTGCTAGTTGGGAGACTACCTCTGGGATGGTATTCTGGCTACAGAGTGAAGTAAGCTGAGTTTACTTTGTCTCTCCATAACAAACACAGGGAAACAATAGCCAATAGAGCACATCTGACCCATGCATCCTAGTAAGATAAATACATTTTATTTCTTGCTGGCAGCACTTAGATCTAAATATATACACTGTTATTAGATGCTAGAATAACTCTGCTGGTTTACAATTTCTGCTCATTTCAATAGGAGCAATTTTGCCATATTTACAACTTATGCGTTGGAATAATAGGAAAAGTAGCTGAAAAGGATCTGCTTCTTTTTTACACAGGACATCTAGGTCAGAAAAGGAACGTCCAAGTTGGGATGTTCAAAATATCCTGGGTACCTGGGTATTGTGCACAAGGCTTGCTGAACATTGTCAATTAAAAAATATGCATACAATATGCAGGGGTAAAATGGGAACACCTATATTACAGAAAAACAAAAAAACCCAACCACACATGCAAAAAAAAAAAAGAGAGGCATCTTGCAAAATGTCACATACAGTGGCGTAGCGGGGGGGGGGGGGGGGGGGCTGCCACCTAGGGCGGGGCGGTTCGCTGTTGCACCCCCCCCCGGGTGCATCACGATGACACCCCCCCCTCGGCGCATCGACACCCCCCGACCAGCTCCCACACCCTACCTTTAAAAAGAATATCGGAATCCCACTGCCCTGCACGTAAAAGAAATGTGGACTGTCGGGTTTTCCCTCGCTCTATCTGTCCTGCCCTCCGCTGACGCAACTTCCTATTTCCGCAAGGGCGGGACAGACAGAGCGAGAGAAGGCCCGACGGTCCACATTTCTTTTATGTGCAGAGCAGTGGGATTCCGATATTCTTTTTAAAGGTAGGGTGCGGGAGCTGGTCGGGGGGGGGGGGGGGGGGTGTCAATGCGCCGGGAGGGGGAGCTGGGAGCACCCCCCCGAGCTGACACCCGGGGCAGACCACCCCTCCCGCCCCCCGCCCCCTTGCTACGCCACTGGTCACATATTTAATTAATGGTACTTAGATAGGTAAGTGATGATTTTGTAACTTACACAAGCAAGTGCTTGCAAGGGTATGTGTAAGTGCCAGATTCTGTAACTCTACATATACAAGAAGAGCCATTTAAGGGGCTGAGTTCTAAACTAGAGAATAACACGGGGACAGGAAACCGTAGTAACCGCTGGTACGGGGACAGAGTCCGTGGGGACAGGGATAGAGCCTTTGGATCCATGACTAGGGACACAAACATACACTTATTTATTCACTATCACAATTTCTCATGTACAGCCACAAAACAACCTTTTAGGATGGATAGTGTTCACAATGAGCCAAAACTGAAAAAACTTATCTCTTCTATCTGGTTGATAATAAAAGGAGCTCATTGTGAACACTATTCACCCTAAAAGGTTGTTCTGTGGCTGTACATGAGGAATTTTGATATTGAATAAATAAGTGTATGTGTTCCTAGTCTTTCATCCAAAGGTTATATAATCCTTTCAAGAAAGCTAGTTAATTGTTTAACTTATTAGTGGAACATAACCACAAAGGCATGGTATGGCCGCATATATAGTAATACTAGAGCTAAGGAACAGGTTATTTTGAGTTAGTCTTCACTGGACCAAACTTGCTTTCCTTGTGCCATTACCATCCAGCTGGATAGGCAGCGCCTTAAAAGATGGAGGATAAAGGATTTTATTTTTTGACATTTTTTACCCACATTATCCCAAGCAAACTTGGGTTCAATGTGGCTTACATTTGAAAATACAGTGAGACAGAATAATAGCATTCAGTAACATCATGGGAGCAAGTAGATGAATATGTCTGAAACATTTAAGAAAGTTGAGATTAGCATATATACCCAACTGGGAATTTAAAAGTCTGTCCTGTAATGATGCCACATGTTCAGAAATCATAGCCATAAGTATAGACAGTTATTCAAACATTATCACATGCACACAGGCATCCATACACACATTGCAAAAATAAACAACAACTTCTACAGTGTACATCCAAAGCTTAATTTTTATTTACTCATTTCCATCTTCCAAAATTCTAGACAGCAGATGTATAGATCAGTAGGACCCAAAGCAGTTCAAAACAAGTAAAGTCAGAAATAACATAGTTTATACCTAATTGTTCAACCACCCTTAGGATTTGCCTTTGGGTTTAAGGAGTAATATCATCTGACAATACCTATAATATGAAATACTTGGTAGCAATAATGAAATGGTGATGGAATATTCACATAGCAGGCAACCAACAGATTTATTTTCCACTGAACATAATTAACTTTGTATGAACTTTGGGGCTAATAGTGTGCTGAACTAGACAATGCTGGCACATTTAGACTGACTCTGGACAGAACCTCTGCGTGAAGGAAGCTCTTCTTTCATTATTCGATATATATCTGTGAAATAGTATTATATAAAAAAGTAAGAACATTTTTATAATATACCACTGCATTCCACAAAACAAAAGGATTGTTTCCACATACCATCTTTTTCTTTAGATCTATGCACAAGAAAAAAAGATTTTAAATGCTCCCAGGTTTCAACCTAATTAATGCTTTAAAAAACTGTGTTCTTATAAATAGTAACTCTGATTGCTGAGCACCTGCTTCTCATAACATGTCTGTTTTGGTGGCCATTTACTAGGTGAAAACATCTCTGCAAGAATACAGGGAGTCCCTATAAGCATTCCTTCAAATGACACAATGATTATGATTTAGAAATAATTACTAGACAGATTAAACCGATACTTTCTCTGTGTACATCCATATGCTACACAAGCTGGTATGTTTGAAAATATAAGTGAGATCAAATAAAATGCTACCAACTATAAAGAATGACAACGTGGATGCAGCAGTTCATAGGTTTGTTTGCTTTATTTTGGGTGTATGGTGATAATGGCTGCACTGAGAGGGAAGGGGAGACAAACCTCATTGGCTTCAGCTTTTTGATGTCATGCCATATCCTGTCTCCATCTAACCTCCTTGCATTCAATGAACAAAACTGTATAGTGGGCTGTATATGTAAACTGATCACTGTAAGGAAAGGCAAACTAATGATCAATATTTACACACTTTGGGGATGATTGTTAAAGTTGGTGAATAAAGTTGGGGTTAATAAAGCACACACACTAAATAAAGATAACTGAACCTCCTTTTGGGGGGGGGAAGAAAACTCACCTGAATATAATTGGGGCAGTCTAGTCATGACCTCCCTGGAATTCTGAGCTGTCACTCAATTTTCAAACTATGGAGATTGTGCCCAAGATCTCTGTTTCTTAGCATTGTGACTGAGAAGGAAGGTTTCCTTCTATTGTGGATAGCTTGGAATTGCAAGCAATATACTCTAAAGAGTGGGAATCAGGGAGAGCTAGACTCACAAAAGAGCTGAGAGCTGTGAAACTAGCAGGGGAAGGGATCCTTGGAGGCTCTTCCTAAAAACAGCAGGGCAGATCACCAGGAAGAAGAGGGGATCCAACAGCATAACAGCCCTTGGGAGCAAGCTCAGGGCAAGGTGGAAGGCCTTTGGAGGCACAATCATTGCCCAAGGCCCGATGGTAGAAAGTAGAGAGTTGCATGGGGATAGGTGAAAGATTGGTTCAGGTGTAGCTTGCACTTTCACGGAAACCCCGCAGGAACTGCTTCCATCCCCATGAGAACCCTGCTGCCCTGGAGGAGATTATCACAGGATTACCACAGACTCCATGGAATTCCTACGAACCCCATTCCCATGCAAGTCTCTACTAGAAAGGCTCCTGGGAAATCAGTTGGTGTTGAGAGCCCAACAGAGGCACAGAGGCTCCTGGGAGCACAATTGGTGCTCAGAGCCCAGTGAAGGTGGAGTCTCTCAGGAGCACAATTAGTACTCAGGCTCTATGACAGCATCAGATGTTATGGTTAGTCCTATTAGAATAGCAAGCAAGTCCCTGGAGTAGCTAATGGTCATTGCAGTGCACTGTGGAGAAGGGGACCCAGGCCCATATACCACTCTAACTGTTATGCTTGAGGTGGAAAGTGTGAGCCCCTAAAACCCACCATAGCTGACATCTGCAGCCATAAGAGCTATTGTAATGGTGTACAGTTGGGTACAGTAGGTTTTTGGTTGGTTATGGAGGGCTCCCAATTCAATATAAGGGGGTAATAGTGAGCTGAGTATCTGGGACCTTTTATGTGAAGTCAGCTGCAGTGCCCCCTAGGGGTGCCCTACTGCTCCGCTGGGATGTCTGTGTAGACTGCAGGGTCCTCCAGGCTTGATTTTGTGTGTTTTTCACTTAGTCATATATATTTTTAATGGTCCAAAAAGATGGACACACTGAGCACAGTAACATCAAGCAAATGGCCATTTTCAAAACAAAAAGAAAGACATTTTTCTGTTTTGAAAATGACCATGAGGGGCATAATTGAACGCGAACACCTATCTCCATGGGCGTCTATGTCCGAAAACGGGTACGTGAAGAGACGGAACAGACCGTATTTTCGAAAAACTGGACGTTTTTCAGCTGGGCGTTTGTTTTTTTTAGCGATAATGGAAACTAAAAACGCCCAGCTCAAAAACGTCCTAATCCGAGCCATTTGGTCATGGAAGGGGCCACGAATCGTAGTACACTCGCCCCCCTGACATGCCAGGACACCAACTGGGCACCCTAGAGGTCAGTGCGGTGGACTTCAGACAACGCTCCCACATGCATAGCTCCCTTACCACAGGTGCTGAGCACCCAACCCCCCTCCCCCAAAACCCACTACCCACAAATGTACAACACTACCATAGCTCTTACTACTACTACTACTACTATTAAACATTTCTATAGCGCTACTAGACTTACGTAGCGCTGTACAAATTAACATGAAAAGACAGTCCCTGCTCAACAGAGCTTACAATCTAAATTGGACAGACGAACAAACAGCTAGGGGTGGGGAAATTGCAGTGGTAGGGGTGATAAGTGAGGGTGTTGAGTAAGAGAGTCATGGTTAGGAGTCGAAAGCAGTAGCAAAGAGGTGGGCTTTAAGCCTAGATTTGAAGACAGCCAGAGACTGAGCCTGACGTACCGGCTCAGGGAGTCTGTTCCAGGCATAGGGAGCAGCGCGATAGAAGGAACGGAGCCAGGAGTTAGCAGTGGGGGAGAAAGGGGACAACAGGAGACATTTACCCAGCGAACGGAGTTCACGGGGAGGAGTGTAGGGAGAGGAGATGAGAGCGGCAAGGTACTGAGGAGCTGCGGAGTGGATGCACTTGTAGGTCAAAAGGAGAAGTTTGAACCGTATGCGGAAGTGGATAGGGAGCCAGTGAAGCGACTTGAGGAGAGGGCTAACGTGAGTATAGCGACTCTGGTGGAATATAAGACACGCAGCAGAGTTTTGGACAGATTGACGAGGAGATAGATGGCTGAGCGGGAGACCAGCGAGAAGCAAATTGCAGTAGTCTAGGCGAGAGGTGATAAGGGTGTGGGTAAGGGTTTTGGTAGCGTCCTCTGAGAGGAAAGGGCGAATTTTGTTAATATTATAGAGAAAGAAACGACAGGTTTTGGCAATCTGCTGAATATGAGCAGAGAAGGAGAGAGCGGAGTCAAAGATGACTACCATAGCTCTTAGGGGTGAAGGGGGCACCTACATGTGGGTACAGTGGGTTTTGGAGACCTCCCATTTACCAGTACAAGTGTTACAGGTAGAGGGGGATGGGCCTGGGTCCACCTGGCTGAAGTGCACTGCGGTACCCACTAAAAGTGCTCCAGGGACCTGCATACACGCAGGCCTCTAGGACTTGTTGCTGCTATATAACATTGGCACACCAGTTGACACCTGAAGACTAATCTCTCCGAAAACATCCTTTATTGGAATAAGCACGCTTACTCACAGTTAACTGCAGATCAGAGGTTGTGCCCCTCTGGCAACGAGTCTCCCTGGTACTGAGATTAGCAGTAGGTCAGAGCTGGCAGAATGGTGTACAATGCCCTCTTTCAGCCACATTCAAAGGTAAGAACTAAGTTCTGTAACATGGCTAACACGTGAAAGGGATCTAAAACTGGCTTACAAAAATGGCCACTACCTCATGGACTACCGGAAACAAAACAGGGCACACTCTGACCCAGTAAGCAGGGGGAAAAGCACCATGGGAGTAGAGCCTACCAACTACCAACATCGTGAGCATTTGCCACAAGCAAGTGGAATCACAGAGCCCAATACCCTACACCCACCACAATGCATTGCTGATGTGACTCTGCAGTGCGCATAACAGAAAAGGTGTCACACTCACCCGAGAGCCACATCAGAACCAGGTAGAACACATTCTCCTGTCATGGAGGTGGGTACAGCATTTGAGGCTGGCATACAGGTTGGCAAAAAAGTTTTTAAAGTGGGTTTTGTTTGGTGGGAGGGGGTTAGTGACCACTGGGGGAGTCCGGTGAGGTCATCCCCAATTCCCTCCAGTGGTCATCTGGTCAGTTGGGGCACTTTTTGGGACCTGTTCGTGAAAAAAAGGGTCCAAAAAAAGTGACCCAAAATCGCGGTAAAAACGCCTTTTTTTCGATTATTAGCTAAAGACGCCCATCTCTCCTCGGCCGATAACCACACCCCAGTTCCGCCTTCACCATGCCTCCGACATGCCCCCGTCAACTTTACCCGTTTCCACGACAGATTGCAGTTGGAAACGCCCAAAATCGGCTTTCGATTATACCGATTTGGGCGCCCACGGGAGAAAGACGCCCATCTCCCGATTTGGGTCGCAGTATAGGCGTTTTTCTCTTTCGATTATAAGCAGGCATGCTCGCTACTGGATATTTGGATGATTTCTGCAAAACATCCAAAGTCAGATTTAGATGTTATATTGAAAATGCCCCTCCACAGTACTTGCTACATCAAAATTAATTGTAGCACAGACAGAATCAGGGCTAAACTGAAACTAATATCAACATAGAGAGATAAATACAGTTTATTATTTCAAATTGTTAGACTGCAAGCCCACTGGGGACTTATAATACAGAGAAATACTTACAATACATTCATGTAAATTTCCTTAAGCTAAAGTGCCTTATAAAAATCTTCATACTTTTGCACATTTTTCACATTCTGTTGTCTAAACATTACAATTCAAAATGCATTAATGTAGAAGTTTGTTTCCCTGATCTACACAATATACTCTAGCCTTTCAATGCGAAATATTCAAAAAGTAATTGAAGATAAAAATTACAAAAGTCTTAATTTCATAATTTTTCCACAACCATTGACTCAGTACTCGTTGGAAGCCTCTTTTTCAGTACTAACAATCATGATCAACTTTGTGCAGCGGGATGGTTCAAGTTTTTGCTCATTTGTCTTGGGAGAATAACTTGAGCTGTCTACAGTTGGCTGGGGATTTTCTATGAAATGCTGTCTTCAACAGACTTTCTATTGGCTTGAGGTCTGGGCTTTGACCGGACAAATCAAAGATATTCCCTTTCTTCTTCTTGAGCTTCTCCATTATTGTTTTTGTTTTGTGCTTAGGATCATTGTCCTGCAACAAGGTAAATATTCTCCTTGGTCCCAAGGCTGAATAGGTTTGCTCCAGGATCAGCCTGTGCTTTGCATCCCTTTTCCAGTATTCCCAAGCCTCCCTGTCCCTAGTGCTGCAAAGCATCCCTACAACATAATGTTGCCACCACCATGCTTTGCTGTAGAGATGGTATTAGTAGGGTGAAGTGCTATTTTTGTTTAATGTCACCAAATTACACGTTGGTCTTAGACCACAGAACCTTCTCCCATTTGTGCACAGTGTCCTCTGTGACCTGAATATTATGTGACATGTCATATGGCTTTCCTTCCAAACTGAATTCCTTCTTGCCACCATCTGAATCGAGCCATGTTTGCAGAATAGTCTTGAAATTGCTGATCAGTCGACATTTTCTCCAGTCTCAGCCAAAGATTTCTGCAGTTCTTTTAAAGTAGTCTTAAGCTTTACAGTGTGAGCAGATTCTTTAATTCATGGCTACTGACTGAATGTCAGGCAGTGATTTGGTGGTACCAGACTGTTTCCAGTTTACACTGATGGACCTGACAGGACCCAGAGGGATATTCAAACACGTGGAAATTTTCCTGTAGCTGTCTTCCAATCTGAATAACTATGCCCTGCGTTCTCTCAGCAGCTCTGTATTTTGCATGTTTAGACCTTTGTTTCAAATTCACTTGCGGCCTCTTTTACAAAGCCGCACTACCGATTCTCAGTGCAGCAATTGAGAGGAAGCCCATTCAATTCCTATGGGCTTTCTCTCATTTGCTGTGCGGGAATTGCTAGTGCAGCTTTGTAAAAGGGAAGGGAAATGGGACTTGATATACTGCCTTTCTGAGCATTTTGCAACTACATTCAAAACAGTTTACATATATTCAGGTACTTATTTTGTACCAGGGGCAATGAAGGATTTTTTTAAACTATTTTTTGAATATTTCTATAAGCGTTCTTTCACACTGAAAGTGTACGTGTGGTATAGACTAGTTAAACAAACTCCTACTTTAATAGATTTTGAATTTTGGGGTTAATATTCAGCAGACACGTTTGGTGTTCTTTTTAAACCCTGGGTACAGTGTTAAAAAATTATCTGGATCTTCAGCACCACTGTCCAGATAATGGCTGGCACTGCATATCTGGATCAGGCAGTCAGCACTGGAACATACCCAGTTAGTGGCAATATTTAATCTGCTATCCAGATAATTTGTATGGATAACTTAGGAAAGTTTAATAGGAAAAATGTGCACATATAATTTAGGCATGACAACGTACACCAGCCATAATGTTGGTGTAAATGTTCGTGCCTAGACTGAAACAAACCACACATAAGTTATAAGGCTGTGTTTACTGAGGCGTGCAATAGGCGCATTAATGTTTTTAATGGTTGATGCGTATTAAACACTAATGCACCCTTAGGAATGTATTGGCGCGTTAGGGTTTAACGCACCTTAACTTTAAAGGCGTGTAAAAACACTAATGCGCCTTAGTAAGCATACCCCATTGTATTTTATAATTTATGCATGCACCTCCGGATTCTATAAATAGTGCTAAAGTTGCGCATGTAGCCAACTTAACATTAAATCAGCACTGATAATTGGCCACTAACAAGCAATTATTGGCACTAATTAGAATGTATGCGCGCAACAGTGCTGCGTGTGTCTGGTAGCGCTATACAAATGCTAATAATAATAATAATAACTTTCTAAGCGTATTCTGTAATGTGGTGCATGTAAATTCTAATGAGTGGATCACAAAAGGGGGCATGGCCATGGGAGGGGCAGGGGTGAGTCATGGGCATTCCTGAAAATTACGCACACTGTTGTAGAATACACCTGATCTGCGCTTAAATTAAACGTGGACATTTACACCCAGGTTTTAATTGGTATAAATGGTCAGACCTCAATTTTAGTCACAGAGACAGACGCTACGTGTATTCTATAAACCACACCTAACTTTTAGGTGAGGTTTATAGGATAGCGCTAAGCGCAATTTTTTTTCAGCGCTGATTTTTTTTAGGCGCCATTTATAGAATTTGGTCTTTGCCCAGTGCTGGTATTAAAGGGTGGCAATCAGGGCAATTGCACTGAGCTCCCATCCTACAGGGGGCCCCAAAGCTACAGTACATCAAGCAGAAAGAAGCAGAGCCTGAAGGTGGGCTTTTGGGACCCTCTCTGGTGTCTGTCCTGAGCCCCCAAATATCTAACTCTGGCCCTGGTTCTGCCCACCCATGTAATAGAACACTGGTATTTACCCATGCATCTGTACACATATGCACATATATGACAGCATTCAGGTCATTTAACTTGCATTTTTGGTGCATGCATTGTGCAGAGGTGGTTTGTAAGTATATTCAGAGGCAGTCTCTGGATAGTAGATGCTGTTATCCGGATCAGTGCTTTTGAATGCTGACCACTGTAATGGTGTGAGCTAAAAATCCATTAATAGAGGGAACACAGAAAGGTAGTAATTACATGGGACTCCTGTATTTTTAGTTTGGATAGATTATCTGCACCTTCATTTCCTCCATTATCCACATCTCTCTGCCCATATTTAAAATTCTGAATCAAACCCACAGATAAAAGTCACCACTAATCAAGTTGATTGTGTTTTTACTGAGTGCCCTATGCATTTGCCCAGTTTTTAAAGCTAGTCGCTGTTTCTTGTTACCCGTTGGCAAGTTCCTATGTTTTATTTTAAATTGTTAGAAAATATCTATTGCTATCTCTACAATCTTTATTCTGCTTCTCTGAATGATAGTTGTCCTGCTCATGAAGGTGCAACACTGAGACTTCAACATGCAAAGACCATATTTTCTTCACACCAACCATATAATACCCCCTGCAGTCCTTTCAAAGACTTATAGCTCACAACAGCAGAGTAAACTTCAACATAGGGCAACTGGACAGGGCCAGTAGAAAATGAAGGATTGTCTGACCCTGAGGAAGACTCCTAATCTGTAGGACTCAGTACATGACATTTCAAGCTGCATACCTTCATGGGAGTTCATCCATTATGTATGCCACTTCTAGGCACCTAGATGCTTGAACATTACATCTGTCACCCACGCTGGGGGAAAGTATCAATACAATAGGAAGCCCTGCTTACGTCCTGCTTTCTCAGCTCTGTACTGGAATCTTGAATTTTATCAAGACATTTAACTGTGACATGAAAGAAGAAGCTGACATATTTGGAAACTGGAGCTGCTCTTCTGTAAAATCAGTAAATTTTTTTATTACCCTATATTGCTATTCAGGAACTGATCTTGCCACATAGCAGTGGCCTGGACCTTGGCTGGGGAAAGGGAGGCAGGCAGAAAACAAGGGACTGGGGGACTTGGGGGTCATAGTTAGGTCTAAGCAGGTTAGAACAGGGATAAGAAAGTGGGAGGTAGGAGAGAGTAGAGAGGGGGAGGGGTAGATACAGTTAGGACCCTAGACAGGCATTATGTGGCATTTGGTTTCACTGCAGAGCACATAGGTGCTGGCAAATCGTTTTCGTACTGTTAATCAGCTGGAGGCCATAGATGTAAGTCTGGGCTGTTTTTGCTGTTCAGGACCTTGTTGAGACCGGTCTAAATTATTTTGGTGGATGGAGTCTGGTGAGGTGTGTGTTGCCCGGGTGAGATTGCACACAGGTGCTGGTGACTCATGCTACCGAGATCTTTGCTGTTTCACCCTCACACCACATCAGTATGGCACTGTCATGGGTGTCTGGCCGTGATAAGAGAGGTCATTCACAAGCAGGTGGTTCATCCCTGAGCTCTGCTGGGGAAGTGAAGAGTATGCATGGCTGACCTCCCGAGAGAGGGGCTGTCACCAGGTGTGACAGAGCTCCAGGGATGTAGCCACGGGTAGACCTGGGTGAGCTGAGGCCCACCCAGTAGCAGAGCACCCTTAACAGCGCCGGCGTTGGAAGGAGCAGGCTGGGCTCCCATGATCCTGCATTTCCCTCCTTCTCTCCCTGGTAGTAGTAGAAGTAGTGGCAACAGCAGTGATTCCCACACGCTGCCTACTGCTAACCTGGAAGCCTCCCCTCTGCTGCATTCCATCCCTTATGTTGCAACTTCCTGTTTCTGTCAGAGCAGGATGGGGAGGCTTCTGGATTAGCGACAGGCAGCATGTGGGAATTGCTGCCACTACTGCTACCGGGAAGAGAGAGAGAGAGGGAGATGCAGGATCATGGGAGCCCAGTCTGCTGCCCCCGACACCAGCGCTGCTAAGGGTGCTCCACTGCTGGGTGAATTGAGAAGGGAGAGTTGGGGGGGGGGGGGGGGGGGGGGAATCTCTTTTGAAATATAGATGCTGCATGGTAGGGGAGGGGCAAGAGAAGGAGAATTATTGGACATGGGGTGGAGGGGGGGGGGAAGGGAGAAATGCAACAAAAGGGTGGAGAGGGGCAAGAAAGGTAAAAGTCTTGCCTATAGGGGTGGAGGGGGAGATGCTGCATGGAGAGGGGAGAGAGATGAGATAGGGAGAAATGTTGGACACAGAGATAATGGGGAGGAAGAGATGGTGAATCGTTGGATACGAGGGTGGAGGGGAGGAAGGGAGAGATGCTACATGGGGGGGGGGGGGGGAAGAGAGAGATGTTGGACAGGGCATAAGGGAGGGAGGAAGAGAGAGATATGGTAGGTAGTGGGAGAGAGGCAGAAATGTTGAACATAGCAGTGGAAGGGAGGAAGGGAGAGAATGTTCAATGGAGGGAGATGTGTTGGGCATGGGGGTGGATGAAAGGGAAGGAGAGATACACAGGAGGTGGAGAGGGGAGAAAGAAGAAGATGTTGGATCCAGGAGTGGAAGGGAGTGATGGAGAGAGGCCGGACAGTGAGAGTAAGGGCATGGAAGAGGGAATGGACAGGAAGATATCTGGCTACAAGAGTGGGGAGGGGAGAAAGACGGAACAAATGCTGGGCTAGAATGGTGTACGGAGGGAAGACACTGGGAATGGTGGAACTATGTGGGAGAGGACAGGGGTCCTGCAGGGGTCTGTGCTGGGACCGCTGCTTTTTAACATATTTATAAATGACCTAGAGATGGGAGTAACTAGTGAGGTAATTAAATTCGCAGATGACACAAAATTATTCAGGGTCGTCAAGTCACAGGAGGAGTGTGAAAGAATACAGGAGGACCTCGCGAGACTGGGGGATTGGGCGTGCAAGTGGCAGATGAAATTCAATGTTGACAAGTGCAAAGTGATGCATGTGGGTAAGAGGAACCCGAATTACAGCTATGTCATGCAAGGTTCCGCGTTAGGAATTATGGACCTAGAAAGGGATCTGGGAGTCATCGCTGATAAGAAGTTAAAAACATCTGCTCAGTGGCGGCGGCTAAGAAAGCGCACAGAATGTTGAGTATTATTAGGAAAGGGATGTAAAACAAACACGAGGATGTTATAATGCTGTTGTATCGCTCCATGGTGCGACCGTACCTCGAGTATTGTGTCCAATTCTGGTCGCCGCATCTCAAAAAAGATATAAAGGAATTAGAAAAGGTGCAGAGAAGGGCAACGAAAATGATAAAGGGAATGGAACGACTTCCCTATGAGGAAAAGCTGAGAAGGTTAGGGCTCTTCAGCTTGGAGAAAAGGCGGCTGAGGGGTGATATGATAGAAGTCTACAAGATAATGAACGGAGTAGAGCGGACAGATGTGAAGCGTTTGTTTACACTTTCAAACAACAACAAAACCAGGGGACACAAGATGAAGCTAGAATATGGTAGATTTAAAACAAATAGGAGAAAGTTTTTCTTTACTCAGCGTGTAGTTAGACTCTGGAACTCGTTGCCGGAGAATGTAGTGACAGCAGCTGGCCTTATGGAATTTAAAGGGGGTTTGGACAGATTCCTGAGGGAAAAGTCCATTGAACATTATTAAAATGTTTTGTTTTTTGGGGGGTTTTGCCAGGTTCTTGAAGCCTGGATTGGCTGCTGTCGGAGACAGGGTGCTGGGCTTGATGGACCCTTGGTCTTTTCCCAGTATGGCGGTGCTTATGTACTTATGTAGGCCAGGAGGGGGAGGAAGGGGGTGTCAAGGAAATGAATGAAAGGATAGTGATTACAGAGGGTAGTAATATGTTAATGGGGAGTAGGCTAAAGATGAAAGGGAATGTAGGGCTGGGGAAGGATTGAGATGGGGAATGGGAGAACTAATGAGTGAGAGAAGAAGATGGAAATTTAATAGGTAGCTGTAAAGTAAAAAGGAGGAGAAGGGTGAGAGAGGGTGAAATTTGAGCTGACAGAGAGGCAGGAAAAAAAGAGAGGAAAGAGCTAAAAAGGAGAAATCAAATATGTCAGGCAGGTGTAGTAAGACAAATGGACAGCAGCTGTTTGAAGAAGAATTAGCAGCCAACAGACAGGAAAGCAGAAAAGAGAAATCGGAACCAACATGATGGAAAAATACAATGTCCAGACCACAAAGGTAGAAAAAAGCATTTTATTTTGAATGTTTTAAATGGAATATGTTAGCTTTGGGAAATGTGCATAGCAAATGTCTTTCTATTGTGTTCAGTAGAAAAGCAAATGCATTTCTGTTTTTCTTTCTCCAGTGATGCAGTACATGCTAAGCTTAACGTTTTGGGGTTCCCAGTTAAATTTTTGCCTAAATATTTTTATTTCTAATTTGTGAACCCTTGTTCTGTATTTGGTGAGAGTCTGTTGATGTGATAGTAATGGCAGGTGAGGAAATCAGAAGGAAGGCAGGGAGAAGAGGGGATCGAGGATGGGGGCCCTCTTTTTTTTTTTACATGGGCCCTTGCATGTCTAACACCGGTCCTGACCCTTGCAGTATAGCTGGTAGGGATCCCCAGCTGAGCACCTCCTCCAATGACGGCCAGAACTCCCTTCTACCAAGCTCTGCAGTCGGCAACATCATCCTTGAGCCACCGACAGCTTAACATGCATGGGGTGCCAGCATCAGTCGCTTGGGGACATTGCTGCTACCTTGCCAAGCTTGGTAAAAGGGAGTTCTGGCCACCTTCAGGGAAAGTCTTCAGCTGTTAGAGCCTTGGGATCCTCATTAGCTAATGTACTTATATTTTGAGGTAAACATAGTAGATGATGGCAGAAAAAGACCTGCACGGTCCATCCAGTCTGCCCAAGAAGATAAATTCATATGTGCTACTTTTAGGGGTAGGTGTGGCAGAGAAAATGTTGTGCCCACCTAATTTGGGCTCAGGCCCATCCAAAGCTTCTGTCTGGCTATGCCACTGTAGAGCTCCAAGAGTGTTTATAGTTGGAATGATTGTTGGTGCTGCGGTGGCTCGGGGTAGGGCGAGGTTTTTTCGCTACCCCTAGGCATGTGGCTCCTTTGTCTTTGTTCCATCATGTTTTTCTCCCCTAAGAAATCCAGCGGTGTGCTGTGAGGCATGCAGCCAGTGGAAACCAATCAAGACTCAATCAGCAGAGTGTTGGTTGATGCCTGGGAGAGGCTTTATATGGCAGCGCACAACCTCAAGAGTCCTGGCACAGAATGGGGTTTGAAGTAGTGGGAGCAGAGAGTTTCTCTTATATGCGGTTTCTCTTTTCTGTGGTGATGGGTATCTTGTGCAGATGCACCTGTGCCTGACATTGGGCAGACTCAGGTAACACTGGTAATCAGAAATCAGAAAGAGCAGTCAAGGAAAGGTGTGGCTGTAGGCACTACTGTATGTCACTATTGCCAAGAAGATGAGACAATGTGTGGCAGCATCATAGGACGTGAGGCAGGGTCAAGAAGGTTATGGACATGAGCAAAACCTACTGCCTGTGGAGAGGAAGGTCTCCACTGAGCGAATATGTAGTCCAGAAGCCGTTTGCCAGTATTAAGGGCAGCCACATGGTTTTAATGGTGGTGGTCATCTGTGTTATGGTTAGTGACCTCATTTCTGGGTGGTAGAGACAGTACTTGATGTCATTTCCTGCCCATATGGTTGTAGTATGGGCAACTCTATGGTCTTGTTGGTGGTGGCCATTTTTATTGAGGGCAGTTACTTCACTTCCAGTTGGTAGAAGATGTAATTTTCTGCCTGTACTCCCGGCATGACGAGGGCTTTGTTGAGGAAAACTGTGTTACCAATGAATAAGTAAGGATCTTGTTTTATATATTGTATTCTAATTTATTTCCTGGGCATCATGCAACATATTTATATATTCAATCAGGAGAAATGGGAGAAGGCTAATTAAGCAGGTTCCATAAAGCTTATCAATCATCATAAACACATTAACTGAACATAAAATAGCAGGAGCAGGGAAGCAGTTATTAAGTTAATTATTGCAAAGGTTATTAACTTAATTATCGATGCCATGTACAGGTCCGAAGGGTGGCCTGATGGTTGGTACAGTGGACCGAGATCCAAGGGGACCTAAGTTTATTCCCCCTTCGGCTCTTTAACCCTTTGTGTTTTAGGGATTTCCAAAGCACATGCTTGATATCTGACAAGAAGCTTAATGATATTTGCATCTTCTTATCACTTATACTTACAGTTATTTCTGAAGGAGTCTCTTCAGAGGGACTTATGATTCAGATACACCTAATGGTGACTTACAGTCAGAATTCACAACACTGTAGCCCAATGGGGGCAGCTTCCAATTGTGCAGGAAGAGGCTGAAGGACAATGGCTGATACTGCCTCTCTGTTAGGGTTCCCATAATTGCAAGTAGAATGCCTCTTACAATTGCTCTAAACTCAATAGCTGAGATAGAAGTGGGAACAACAAAACACTTATTAAAGAGCACAGGTGTGGCAAGAGGAGCACACTCCTTGTGATTGGGAGCAGGTTATTGGATCTGCTATTTGCCAAGTACAAGCTCAGGGCACTGGCCCTTATGAGGCAGGGAGCTAACGTCGTGGTACCTACATTCAGGTATTGTTAAAAAGGTAAGCGGTAACTCCTAATTTCTCTTATTGCACACAGTACCATAACCAGGACAAATGCGACCCACACTTTGACTCAAATCTCTCCGCATCGATTGACTTCATCAGATCCCTCGTTCAATTACTAGGATCCCATAGACCCCGTCTGTATGCAGTAGTTTATGCAGACGTTCAAGCAGGAATTTCAACCTCCCAATTATGATGAATCCCTCTGGGGCACTCAAAAAGTCAATTCTCCCTCTGCTTTACAGACACATATGACATTCCCAACCCCAAAGGATACAATCTGTTTTATTGTTCTGGGATCTTGCCAAGTACTTGTGACGTAGATTGGCGATGGATCTTTGGTCTGTCCTAGTATGGCAACGCATATGTTTTTTTTTAATGTTATGTTCTTATGGAAAATTCCTTCAGGTTTGGGAGAGTTTTTTTCTTGTATTCAAGTATACCAGTGGGGACAAAGCCACACATGACAGGCAGGTGGAGTCCTTGGTCCATAGTACCTTGAGCTTCACCCCTGTTCAGGAGCTGTTCCCAGCACTTGGGCCATCAACCAGAGCATAACCAGGCAATCTGGAAAACATACATACACATGTGCAAGAAATACACCCTTGTATTTGCATTTTGAACAATGCTGTCATATTCATAACCCTAATGTCCTCACATGCAAGCTGCGAATAATAGCCATGTATCATCAATATAAACAGTGAGTGCTGAAGTTGCTCTTGCTTACATTATACTGGTTTGTTTACTGGCCCACTGGTGCAATATGCTAGATAGATTTGAATACAATAGAATATATAGTGAAGATCTACCAACCACTCCTCAGCTTGCTGAAGGTTAGAAAAATGGGTTGGGAGTCTCCCTATGCTTTAAACAAACAGGCCTAATTGCAAGGTTGAAAAAGGGGTAGCAGGGGCTTAATTAACCTTATGACCTTCTTGATGGCCTCAATTGGTAGCATTGTGATCTACAAAAATTTTCCAAGTACCAACCAATATTTTGTTTTTGTTTTTTCTTACCCCTCTTAACAATAATTTTGGTGACATGGGGCTTATGAACAATTTGAGGGTACAGCCCATCTAGAACTCGGTTGCTCAGAGGAGAGGGAGATGCGCCACAGTCAGGTACATCACCAATCCTGACCAGGACTCTTTGGGTAGGGCTAGGCACCACGCTACCCCCCCCCCCCCTCCCTGAAGCTGCTGAACCCACATGATATTGAAGCCCTAGCTTAGCTTTGGTGGCACTCTTGGTTCATAGATCAAAGATGATTATTTCTCCTTTACTGAATTCTTATGGAGCCTATAGGAAATGACTCTATATATGTGTCAACAGATTAGCAAAAATGTGCACTTCAGCTTTCCAAGTTTATTAAATTTTGATATTCTGCATAATGAGTAGACGTTCTGGGCGGAGTACAGTATAAATATATGCAAATATGTTCTTCAATATACTGCCGTTTGACCCCCCCCCCCCCCCCCCCCCCGATTGTTCAAACAAAATGACTACGCTGATCACTTAGAAAGGGTTTAAATTTGGGGTAGGATATATAACTAGGGTTGCTGCCACAGGAGAAAGTCAGTTTCAGAGAAACAGAAGGACAGTGGTGCTTACCCCAGACTTTCATGGAATGAGGGGGCTGAAGGCCTCAAGAAAAGGAGTCAATAGTGGTTAAGGAGGGGAATGTGCTTTTACAGCAACACCTGATGAGAGAAATGATTGATTGATTTATTTATTACATTTGTACCCCACACTTTCCCACAGATAGCAGGTTCAATGCGGCTTACATAGTAGTAAGATCACAAAGTGTAGTACAGAGAAAACAGGTTAAGCTTAGCAGAGTAAGATGGCAGTGCATCGGGACTTCAACGGACAGGGCAGAAATGTGCTTCAGCTGGTAAGTAAGGCGGAAATAGTTGAAGCTGTGTGACTCAAAAGGCTAGACACCAGAGGTGTAGCTAGGTGGGTTGCCAGGAGAGCGGCTGCTCCCCCAAATGAACTTCTGCCGGCGCTGGGGCCTATTGTTCACACGATCTGTCGTGTTTAAAATACACACCGGCACCGTTGGTAGTCTGCTCTCTATTCCCCCCATTCCATCAACCTGGCTATGCTTCTGCTAGACACCCTGCCCTAAAATGATCTAGACAGAATATTGACAAGGATTCATGTATGTAAAAAGTTGCAGTTATGTATGTAATTGCATGATTATGTAAACTGTGTTTAATATATGTAAGTAGTACAGTGCGGTGGCAATAATAAATCCACTCTTCTTCTTAGATGATTTGTCATGTGTTGATATTTTGGAGAGTGATGTGTGGGATGCAGGGCCGGTCTTAGCAAGTGCGGGGCCCTATGCAGACCAATTTGACAGGGCCCCACCCTAGCCCGGCCCCACCCTAGCCCTGCCCCACCCTAACTCCGCCCCACCCTAGCTCCACCCCCACCCTAGCTCCAGAGCCGGCCACCCCTCCCTCCGAGCTCCAAGGCCCCCAGCTCCAGGGCTTGTCGATCCTACACAGTCAATGCCAACTGAAAACCATGTCTTTTTCACAAACACAGATACACCCTAATCCACTATAGAATAAGTAGTAATATTTAAACTTTCTATTTAGACAAAAATTAAACTGAACCCCCAAGATGCCAGACTCTGCATACAATACAACACCACAGAAACAGAAAATGTGCCCTAGTACTGTGCAAAATATAAAGACAACAGATGTAAATTTGAAAAAAAACCTAACAAATACCAATCACCACTTTACAAATTAACAAATAGAAATAAAACAAATATAGAAAATAAAATAATAGCATTTTATTGGACTAATACATTTAGCTTTCAGAGGCCAAAACCTCCGTCCTCAGGTCAATACAGTATAGAGCTGTTACAGTATCCTATCCTGACCTGAGGAAGGGGGCTTTGTTCTCTGAAAGTTTGTCAAAATGTATTAAAATTAGTCCAATAAAAAGATTACCTTATTTACATGTTCTATTATAAACATTTATTAGCACAGCTACAATACTATATCCTAAAGCAAAAAAATAAAAATATATATTTTATTTACAGTTTGTCGTCTCTGGTTTCTGCTTTCCTCATCTTCTTTTCACTGTCTTCCTTCCATCCAGCATCTGTCTTCGCTCTCTCTCTGCCATCCAGTGTCTGCCCTCTCTGCTGTCCCCTTCATCCAATGTCTGCCCTCTCTCCCTGCCCCTTCCGTGCACATCTATCTCTGCCCCTTCCATTCACTGTCTGCCCTTTCTATCCCTTCCATCCACTGTCTGCCCTTTCTTTCTGCCCCTTCAATCCACCATTTACCCTCCTTTTCCCATCCATCCGGGTCTGCCCTCCCTCTCGCTCCCCCTTCCATCCAGGATCTGCCCCTCTCTCTGCCCCTTTTTTTCAGCCCCCAGTTCCAGCCCCACTATCCCACCAGTCCCCCGTTTCAGCCCCAGCCCTTTTCTCCCACCAGTCCCGAGCTTCAGCCCCCAGCCACTCTTCCCTGTCCCCTTTTCAGCCCCCAGTTTCAACCCGTCCCCAGCCCTTTTCTCTCACCAGTCCAAGCTTCAGCCCCAGCCACTTCTCCCTATCTCCTTTTCAGCCCCCAGTACCCACAGTTTCAGCCCCTGCCCCTTTTCAGCATCCAGTCCCAGTACTAGACCCCTTATCCCACCTACCCTCCTTTTCAGCCCCCAGTTCCAGCCCCCTTCATCCACAAGTCTTGTATTAGAGCCCCCCCCCTTTTCAGCCCCAGAACCATTCTCCCACCTGACCCACGCATGCCCCATTTTCCCACCAGCCCCATGCATGGCCCCCATTTCCCATATGGCCCCTTCTCAAACCCCAGTTCCAGCCCCCTTCTCCCATCTGAGAACCCCCATCCCACACCCTTCTCCCACCTGAGTCCCCCTTACCCCCTCCCCCCAAATGAGAACTCCCATCCCACACCCTTCTCCCATCTGAGTCCCCCCCCTGACCCGACCCACCTACCAACTCTTTTCCCCTGCTGCACCCACTAACTTAAAAAAAAACTTGAGAAGCGCCGAGTAGCAGGCAGAGCCTCGCGTCTGCCCTGCTAGTAAAAATCTCCTGCACGTCGTCGGGCCGGCCTTCCTGCATTAAGTCCCGCCCTCCTCTGAGGTAATAGGCTCTTCCCGCATTAAGTGCCGCCCTCCTCTGAGGTAATAGGCTATTACCTCAGAGGAGGGCGGGACTTAATGCGGGAAGAGCCTATTACCTCAAAGGAGGGCGGGACTTAATGCGGGAAGGCCGGCCCGACGACGTGCAGGAGATTTTTAGCAGGGCAGACGTGAGGCACTGCCTGCTACTCGGCGCTTCTCAATTTTATTACATTACAGCGATCGATCGTCGGGGGTGGGAGCAGCAGGCGGGGCGACCCCAGGCGTGCCGCGCGGGGCCCCCTTGAGCGCGGGGCCCTATGCGGCCGCCTCGGTCGCCTCGCCCTAAGACCGGCCCTGGTGGGATGAAAGGAGAATGCCAAGGTGCCGCCTGCCTAGTTTGAGGAACTGACCTTGTTGCATAGGGAGATCAGACACAAACAGGTGGTGGCCTGGCACTTGGCTAGGGAAAGGGTTTGGGGGCAACAGGAAGGGAGGAAGGGAGGCAGGTAGGAAAGAAGGGACTGGGGGACTTGGAGGGATCATTTGTAAGTCTAAGCAGGTTAGAACAGGGATAAGAAAATGGGAGGTAGTTGAGGGAGCGGCAGCTACAGTTAGGAACAAGGGGAAGTCTAAGAGGTCGTGTTAAGGTGGGTGAAGACTAGGAGTATGAAGAGGGGTGTTTGAAAGGGTGCAATTGTCATTTTGCCTGCTGCTCCAATTGCTTTTCCACCCCATCTGCTCCAGTTTAGGGGAGGTAGGGGTCACATCGCAGCATTTGGTGGTAGGGTCCTAGCCTGATGGAGCACACAGCAGTGTGTTTAGACCAAATCAAGCTCTAACAGTGATCAAATGTGAAGTTCTTTCTCAAATGCTAGCAGTGACATGGATGATTTCAAAGACCCGGGCCAGCCCCCTCTTCTACGGAGGAGGGGCAGTGGCAGAGAAATAGAAAAACGGTGGTGCCTACTCCAGACTCGGAATGTGGGACATTAGATGTCAGAATGTGGACGCATTAGACTCTAGTTACATTACTTAGGCTCACATCACATGACAAAAACAATGACTCAGGTAGTAAAACAATCTATAAAAATGTGTCTCATCAAATCAGTGATATATGGATAATTCATTGGAAGAGAAGTTTATTTATTTAGATTTTGCTCACCGGTGAGTTACATTCAGGTACACTGGATATTTTTCCTGTCCCAGGAGGGCTCACAATCTAAGTCGGTACCTGAGGAAATGGAGAGTTAAGTGACTTGCCCAAGATCACAAGGAGTAGCAGTGGGATTTGAACTGGCCACCTCTGGATTGCAAGACCAGTGCTCTAACCACTAGGCCAGTCCTCCAAGTTATTTTCTTGTAGCTCCTTGTCAGATGAAAAATTTTCCCCATAGCAAGCAATCCAGTATTGAAATGCAGTCATGACCTTGAGAATTGTGACTTTTGGAGTTTTCAGCTTCCAATTATTTGTGTTACTTGCTATGAATATTTCTTCAGTTGGAACACTTTTTGAAGATAAGTAAAATATTTTTCTCTGTTCTATGATACATGTGATGTATGAACTGTGGTTCTATTATCTTTGGAATTCACTATTATTTTCTGTGAAAGAAGAGAACAATGCACCTTAAACATGTTTTGGTTGTTTTGAACACTTTTGAATGTTATTTATGCACAAGATTTTCTTCACTATTTGGATTGAAGTGATAGTTATTACTTATGCCCACCAGTGATAGGGTAGTATTATTTATATGTTAGCTCATCTCCAATAATTCATTATTGCTATGTTTGTCTACATATCACAATAATCCTCATTTTTATAGTTTGCTTTCTATTGCTTATGCTGCCACCTGCTGACCTTTTAGCAAACTGCATCAACCCCTTTTAAAATGGTAGTACCCTCTAGAACTAAAGTGAAGGCAGATTGGGCAAGGGAAAGGGCTTTTTCCTATAAAGGGCCCTCCTTTTGGAATACTATTCTGAAATGAATATACACTGAAATGACCTTAGTGAAGTTTTAAATTATGCTTAAGAGTTCTTATTTTATACAAACATTTAACTTTATTGGACAAGAGGAATTTAAAATGTATTAGGTTTCTGTGAAGACAAACCCCCTGATATTCAGCGGCATTTGACTGGCCAGGATCGGCACCTGGCCGGTTAAATGCCAGAAAACTGGCTATCTGGCAATATTCAGCAGGGGATAAGCGGCTATCTCCGGCTGAATATTGCCAGTTAGTGGGCTAGCAGATAGCTGGTTATATTGCCCGATATAACTGGCTGATTTTTAATGCCAGTTTTTTTTTTTGTTACATTTGTACCCTGCACTTTTTCCCACTCATGGCAGGCTCAATGCGGCAGGCAATGGAGAGTTAAGTGACTTGCTCAGAGTCACAAGGAGCTGCCTGGGCTGGGAATTGAACTCAGTTTCTCAGGACCAAAGTCCACCACCCTAACCACTAGGCCACTCCAGTGGGCTGTGTGAAAACTTGGGATATCTTTGGCTGGTTTAAAGATAACTGGCTAGCGCTGAATATTGGCTTAGCCAGCTATCTTTAAACCAGTCAAAATTAAACTGAATATTCAATGCCAGTCACTGGAAACGACCCGGCATTCAATATCCAGGCTCAGTACCAACCGAAGGAGTTAGCCGGTCTAACTCTCATGGTCTGAAAATCAGCCTCAATAGCTTTATGTATATTTTCCTGTTATGGATGTGTTGAGTGAATGTAGTCAGGTCTTTCCTATTAACTGAATGGTGCATTAGAAGTGCTGGGCTACTGAGGCTGCGGACACTGCTAATTGGGTGACCAGTGTCAGGTCATAAATGGACCTTGGGAAGTAAAAGAGAGAATCTCTCCACTTTCACTCTCCTGGCTTACTTTCACCTGATATGAGTGCCTTTATCAACAGAAAGATGGGGAAGGAGCAATATTCAAACACCCCATTTCTATGGGTGGAACAGCATTTTGCCACAAAAGTGGCTTTTTGTGTTACAAATTTGGATATGCTCAAACATAACACAGAAACTGAATATTACAGCAGACATGAAGTCCTTTTAGTGTGCCCAATTTATTTCCTGGCACAATTCCAGAGCACCCAGTCTATCCCTTGCTGTCCCCTTCGTTTCTATGCAAAGAGAGATCCTCTGTGCTTATTCACGCCCAATAGCTGGGTTACAGCTGATAGCTTTGCTGAAATGTGCACTTAGTATGTATTTTCTCAGCAGTTACTAAATGATAATCTCCTTCTACAGTGAATGCAATAGCATTTCCATCCAATTTTTATTTTTAAAAATAAATTCATAGTTTGACACTCTTGTTTTTGTCTGCTTTGAGATTATATACTTGCTTTGCTGTAATATTATGAAAGTACTGGAGGGTTTTTATCTATTTTTAAAGAATTTTCGTAAGTGTTCCTGATTGGTTGCACCATTTTGAGTCATTGCCTCCAAGTTGGTTAGACTAGCAAAATAAACGAATTAAGGCTTAGCTGACACAGAATAGAGACCAAAGGATTGAGCCAGGGCAGTTTCTGGACTGCAATTCTTAAATGACTTCAGGAATTCTTCTTTTCTTTCCCTGAAGAATCATGGGGCACAGAAGTAAGACAGTGTAATTTGCAGTAACGGAGTGGTATTTTAGTAGCAGCACAAGAGGAAGCCGAGGAGAAGTAGAAAAAAAAAGAGTTCATCAGTATGCCACTGACTTTTTAACTAGTTACAGAGATGATGGCAAAGTTTTTGTATCTCAATTTGCTGGAAATGATTTTCTTAATGCAGGTAAGTAGAGCTGAGTAGCATTTATGCCACTGGCAGTTCTTATGTTGGTAAAAGCAGAAGGAAAAGAAGTCAAAGCATTATTCACATTGCTTACTTTTCACTGTTTTCTTTAACCTTTTCCAATGTTCTGCACTGTTACTTTCTCTCTCCTACATCTCTTTACCTATTCATGGATTGTCTTTTTATTGTCTCCTGTCACAAACCAAACAGAGAGGCACCATGATTTGAACACAAACCGTGGAAAGAACTGCGAACCACAACAAAAAATCTTTTATAGAGGATAGCCAGAAGGCTTTAGTTTATATTCCAAATCATATCCTCACCGAGACCGATACTTAAAAAAAGAAACCACTTAGGGGTTTTGTCAAGTGCTGCATAGGGTGTAATTGTTGCTTCTTCTGGGAGGAGGTCTTCGGCTGGAGGGCATATGGATTCCACCAGTCACACCAATGGAGCACTGATTTTAGGTGGGCCTGAGCCCAGTGGGTGGGTCCTGGCCTACCCAGGCCCACCTGTGGCTATGCTACTGAGATATAGCAGCAATATTTGGGGTTTCTACTCATAGCTTACATGTGGGGTCACCAGTATTTGTCACTTAAATGCAAAGTTATGCATGAATATTCAACGATAGTCGTTAAATTTATAGCACTGTTGCGTATAATTTCAAACATCTAGATTAGATGTCGTTCTCAATACTGAGTTCATAAAATTTATATAGAAAACTAAGTAAAACATAAAAATATATATAGGTACAATATTTAAAAACAATAACAGGTCTAACATTTATCATTTAGTCTATGTTTACATAGATTTTCAAACCCAGCACTTATATAGTGTAAAGGGTGGTGGGGGTCCGCTTCCTCCTGGGTGGAGCCAGCAAGCCTGTGGGGCTGCCAAGGTTCCAGGACAGAATACTGTTGATACTGGGACTCAGGGCCAAAGTATTTTATTATCAAGGCAATTTCATACCAAAAATCATAATTATATTCTTCAAAACAAAAGGTACAGCCCTCTTAATATAGTCTTCAAAAGAAAAAGGTATAGTCCTCATAAGATAATCTTCAAAAGGAAAAAGGTACAGTCTAGGTCTCAAAATCCCTCAGCAAACGCTCAGCTCCTCAAGACCTCAGGTCTTCTATTAGGGCATTAGCTTTTCCTTCCCCCTCCTTCAGAAGAGTTTAGTAAGAGTTCAGCACACTTCCAATAAGTACATAAGTAATGCCACACTGGGAAAAGACCAAGAGTCCATCGAGCTCAGCATCCTATCCACGACAGCGGCCAATCCAGGCCAAGGGCACCTGGTGAGCTTCCCAAACGTACAAACATTCTATACATGTTATTCCTGGAATTGTGGATTTTTCCCAAGTCCATTTAGTAGTGGTTTATGGACTTGTCCTTTAGGAAACTGTCTAACCCCTTTTTAAACTCTGCCAAGCTAACCACCTTCACCACGTTCTCCGGCAACGAATTCCAGAGTTTAATTACGCATTGGGTGAAGAAAAAGTTTCTCCGATTTGTTTTAAATTTACTACACTGTAGTTCCATCGGATGCCCCCTAGTCCTAGTATTTTTGGAAAGCGTGAACAGATGCTTCACATCCACCTGTTCCACTCCACTCATTATTTTATATACCTCTATCATGTCCCCCCTCAGCCGTCTCTTCTCCAAGCTGAAAAGCCCTAGCCTCCTTAGTCTTTCTTCATAGGGAAGTCGTCCCATCCCCGCTATCATTTTAGTCGCTCTTCGCTGCACCTTTTACAGTTCCACTATATCTTTCTTGAGATGCGGCGACCAGAATTGAACACAATACTCAAGGTGCGGTCGCACCATGGAGTGATATAACGGCATTATAACATCCTCACACCTGTTTTCCATACCTTTCCTAATAGTACCCAACATTCTATTCACTTTCCGAGCCGCAGCAGCACACTGAGCAGAAGGTTTCAGTGTATTATCAACGACGACACCCAGATCCCTTTCTTGGTCCATAACTCCTAACGTGGAACCTTGCAGGACATAGCTATAATTTGGGTTCTTTTTTCCCACATGCATCACCTTGCACTTGCTCACATTAAATGTCATCTGCCATCTAGCCGCCCAGTCTCCTAGTCTCGTAAGGTCCTTCTGTAATTTTTCACAATCCTGTCGTGAGTAAAGGACTTTGAATAACTTTGTGTCATCAGCAAATTTAATTACCTCGCTAGTTACTCCCATATCTAAATCATTTATAAATATATTAAAAAGCAGCGGTCCTAGCACAGACCCCTGAGGAACCCCACTAACTATCCTTCTCCATTGTGAATACTGCCCATTTAACCCCACTCTCTGTTTCCTATCCTTCAACCAGTTTTTAATCCACAATAGTAATGACCTGTTCCTTGCCAAATCCAGAGGCCACTACTCCATCCTCATCCTCCTCGATCTATCCGCCGCTTTTGACACTGTCAATCATGATTTACTCCTTGCCACACTGTCCTCATTTGGGTTCTGGGGCTCTGTCCTGTCCTGGTTCTCCTCCTATCTCTCCCACCGCACCTTCAGAGTTCACTCTCATGGATCTTCCTCCACCCCCATTCCGCTATCTGTTGGTGTTCCCCAGGGATCTGTCCTTGGACCCCTTCTCCTCAATCTACACCTCTTCCCTGGGCTCCCTGATCTCATCTCATGGCTTCCAGTATCATCTCTATGCTGATGACACCCAGCTGTATCTCTCCACACCAGACATCACCAAGGAGACCCAGGCAAAGGTATCGGCCTGCTTATCCAACATTGCTGCCTGGATGTCCAACCGCCACCTGAAACTGAACATGTCCAAGACCGAGCTCATCGTCTTTCCACCAAAACCCACTTCTCCTCTTCCTCCACATTCCATCTCAGTTGATAACACCCTCATCCTCCCCGTCTCATCTGCCCGCAACCTCGGAGTCATCTTTGACTCCTCCCTCTCCTTCTCCGCGCATATCCAGCAGATAGCCAAGACCTGTCGCTTCTTCCTCTTCAACATCAGCAAAATTCGCCCTTTCCTCTCTGAACACACCACCCGAACCCTCGTCCACGCTCTCATTACCTCTCGCCTTGACTACTGCAACCTACTCCTCACCGGCCTCCCACTTAGCCATCTATCCCCCCTTCAGTCTGTCCAGAACTCTGCTGCACGTCTTATATTCCGCCAGAACTGATCTACTCATATCACCCCTCTCCTCAGGTCACTTCACTAGCTTCCAATCAGATACCGCATTCAGTTCAAGCTTTTCCTTCTTACCTACAAATGCACTCAGTCTGCTGCCCCTCTCTACCCTCATCTCCCCTTACGTTCCCGCCCGAAACCTCCGTTCACAGGACAAATCTGTCCTCTGAGTACCCTTCTCTACCACCGCCAACTCCAGGCTCCGCTCATTCTGCCTCGCCTCACCCTATGCCTGGAACAACCTTCCTGAGCCCTTACGCCAAGCCCCCTCCCTGCCCATCTTCAAGTCTTTGCTCAAAGCCCACCTCTTCAATGCTGCCTTCAGCACCTAACTCTCACCTTTCAGGAAATCCAGACTGCCCCAATTTGACTACCCCTATCGGACTGACTGTTCACTTGTCCTTTAGATTGTAAGCTCTTTGAGCAGGGACTGTCCTTTATGTTAAATTGTACAGCGCTGCGTAACCCTAGTAGCGCTTTAGAAATGTTAAATAGTAGTAGTAGTAGTAGTAGTAGTAGTAGTAGTAGTAGTAGTAGTAATAGGACTTTTCCTCCTATCCCATGACCCTCCATAACATAACAGTTCAGTACAAATCTTCATGGACAGTCTTTGCACGTCAAACCAATACCACAAATCACCTGCCTTTTCAGAGCACAGAGAGAACCCTGTAAGGAGCAGGGTTGGCAGTTTCTCCCACCTCTCAGCACCACACCTGGTGTGGCCTCCTCCACTGCCTTCAAGTGCTGGGCAGGGCAACCTTTGAATTCTCCCACTCCATGGTAGCTGGCTCCTCTCTCTTGGGCAGCTCTAGTGACAGGCTACTTCCTTCCTCCACATACTCCATGGAATCTCTCTCTCCATTCATCTCTCTTCTCTCCTGCAGGCAGATGATCAAAAGCCCTGCGCTGTTCCAAACAGCGCTCTAAAATAGCGCTGGAGCAGCGCGGGACGCTAATAGACCTATGATCAGAGATAATGCATGCAAATTTAAGCAGTACAATTATCTCTGATCATGGGGTAGAAGTGCAGGAGAATTGTGCCTGAGCATGCACTCAGCACAATCCTCCTGCACTTGTTTGACAGTCTGGGCTGGAGACCAATGAAAAGAGAAGGACGCCCATCTTTAAATCGGAAGATGGACATCCTCTACTGCCCTGTTGAAGGGACGGCCAAATTTCAAGGGGGTGTCAGAGGTATAGTAACGGGGCAGTTGAGGATGTCCACATTTTGGACGTTTCTGCAATGGGCAGTTAAGGACGTCCAAAATTGGATGTTTATATGAGAAAGACGTCTTTCTCATAGAAACATCCAATTTTGGATGTCTTTAACTGCCCATTGCAGAAATGTCCAAACTTTGTACGTCCTCAACTGCCCCGTCACAGAAATGTCCAAATTTTGGATGTGCTCAACTGCCCTCGCTGGCAGGTTTGCTGTAGGGGGGAATGGGGGCCTGCTAGCATGCAAATACATGCTGGACAGGGCTCACCATTCCTCTCCAATGATCTTCAAACCCTAACGCCAGCTTGGAGCTGGCGTAGGGTTTGTCGCAGCCAGCAACCCAATCTTTGGCATGCTGGTCGCTGATCATTGGGGATGAATGCATTAAGCGCTGATTAGCATGCATTTGCATGCTACTTGCGCTATGAGCTCTCGAGCGTGTTGTTTCACGTGCTCGAGGGCTCTGATCATGGGGTGGTAGCAAACGCCGGCGCTAGTATGGTGCTTACTTTTGATCATCTGCCTGCTGGTGACTGAGAGCCTCCAGGAAATCTGCTCTGCCTTTCTCACAGTTGTGGGGAATTATATAATAATGGCGAAGCCAGGGAAACTGAGCTTCATCCTTCCCTCTCCCTCTAGTGGGGAAGGGAGTAACAGGCTGACCCTGCCTCGAGCCATTGCTCCCCCTGCTGGGTCTGGGAATCCATTCCATCTTTTTAGGACTACTCTCTTCTCTCATTCTGCAAGGACTTCTGGGACCCGTAGTTCTGGGCTCAACTGCTTCACTGGGGAATCTCTGGGGCTTGCCTTGTCACAATAGATACTGGCACTGAAAATATGTCTTAACTCGAAATGTGTAAAATATACGTTTAGTCATCCTGCCACTGAATATTGACCTTGCTGTGTACTGTGCATTTTTTTAAAGAATAGCATAAACACAGCTAATCTCTAATTGCTCGAGACATATGTGTATGTATTAGTCTAACATAAAATCTTTATTGATTAGAAATTTGTAAAGGTTGCCATCTAGTGTGGAGATGTTGTATATGCTCTGTAATACTGAGCTTGATTTTGCAGAGGTGTGTACAGGCAAAAAATTATCAGTTTGTTTTCTGATTTTTTTCCCCCTAAATTCTGGTTTTTTTTCTCAGTTTGTTTCATAGATTTGTTTTCATAAAAAATCTGAATGTGTATTATAATTTTTAATGTATCCAAATCGATTGTATGCACATTAATTCATAGGTTCATGTGCATTGAATCAAATGTGCTTGCACTAACATTTTTAAAGTACCCAAATGAATTGAATGAACGCTAAAGAATGTGCATTCTTGGAATTGTATGTTTCATGTAGAAATAGAACACCACAAGTACAAAAAGCCTGCAGGTCAGTTTGCTTGCACAGTAACAGACAAGAAACAGCAGGATTCAAAACATTCATATATGCTGACAATGTTACCATATACATAACCTTCAAAAAGAACATTCAAGACATCTTACAAAAGGCAAAACTTGGCTTAAATTTGATGGAAACCTGGGCCTCAGAATCCAAACTAAAGCTAAATAATGAAAAAACTAAATTCATGGTCATTACCAACCTATTTGACCAAAACGACTACAACAGTTTCACAATTGACAACACTTCATCATTCCCATTGACAATAATCTGACAATTCTAGGTATAATTATAGACAAACATTTAACATTTGATACTCAAGTTTCCTCAGTAATCACAAAATCTTTCAGGTCTTTTGGAAACTAAAAAGGATCAGACCCTATTTCTCATCAGAAGCATTCAGACTATTGGTACAATCATTAATATTATCCCAATTTGGTAATGCCATATATGCTGGCTGTATGGAGTACCTGTTGAAAAAAACTCCATACAGCTCAAAACACTGCAGCCAGGTTCATATACAAAATTTCTTGTTTAGAAAGTGCCTCACCTTTCTTAATCACATTACACTGGCTTCCCATCAAAGCGAGAATCACCTTCAAATTGTGTACCTTTATTTTTCAAATACTAGATGGCACAGCTCCAGACTATATGGCACCATTAATAAACTTACCTCGAAGAAACACTAAATATGAGGCAAGAAACTGTCTCAGACTACACCTCCCAAATTGCAAAAAAGTGATCTACAAAACTGCACTCTGCAGACTTCACTTACCTAGGAACCAAATGGTGGAACTCCTTACCACCCAAAATAAGAAATATACAGGAATATATTAGATTCTGCAAAATCCTCAAATGGTTCCTGTTCAAACAAACCCTCACAAAGAACAACCATATCTCAAACAACTAATTATTACCTGAATTGGTTATTACTCTATTTACCATTAATCTTCTCTTTGCTTCATGTACAATTTCTCATTCATAACAGATTTTCCAAGGGGGTTGTTTACTAAAGCTTAGCTCGAGATATCTGCAGCAGGACCCATTTTATTCCTATGGCCCCTGCTGCAGATAACTCGAGCTAAGCTTTAGTAAACAATCCCCTTAATGTTAAATATCCATAGCTATCCCAGTATATGATACTGTATTGTAAAATTGGATTCTTACAACAAATCTCTTTTTATGTGTTATTCTTTGATATGTATCCTGTACTGTTTATTGTAAGCCACATTGAACTCAAACTTGTTTGGGATAATGTGGGATATAAATGTCACAAATAAATAGCACATCTTTTGCCCAGGGATTTAATTTCTTGCAACTTCCAGAAGTGAATAAAAATGAAGAGACCATATAGGGTGGGGAACTACTAGGTTACTGCAGGTAGAGTACAGCAGTAGTATTTGGTACACCCTCCTGCTGGTGAAGATAGGGGGCATGCAGGAATAAGTGAGAACATGGAAAGGGTTTAGTTAGGCTCCTGGAAAGCTTTTGTTCTTACTGGGAGGACAAAGGGATTGCCTGCCCCTGGAGGGTCTTTTTAGATGGATCTGGGGGGGGGGGGGGGGCGGGAGGCTGAGCCCAGATGCATCTTTCATCCATGGGGAGATCACTGGACCCTAGAGGGACTTCCTTTTTGTTGGGAAGGAAGTGGAAGTGTACAGAACTAGATTAAGGTCTTTCCAGGCAGTGGACACTATAGATCTACCTAGTGTCACAGTTCCTGGTGGAAGATATTTGGCTGGTGTTGGATTTCTGATGATCTTTTTTCTGGTGCATTATGGGACCAGTAGCACTGATTTCAATGGGTGAACCAGGGATTACAAATACTGTACTGGAATAAAAGTTGAAAACTAGAGGCTGATGCTCAAAATTCTGATGCTAATGGCAAGAGCGTATATCCCATAGTGCAAGAACAACGCTGAAAAGTAGCCTCCCAGTGCCAAGAGCAATTGGGATGCAAATTTTATGCACATTAGTAAAGCAAAAGCAAGGGGGAGGAACATGTCTGATGCATGTGCACAAGAGCTGCACTTACCGCAAAACTCCAGTGTGCATGTGTCAGGCAAAACAGCAGAGTGGAGCAGAGGAGTGGCCTAGTGGTTAGGGTGGCGGACTTTGGTCCTGAGGAACTGAGTTCAATTCCCACTTCAAGCAGCTCCTTGTGACTCTGGGCAAGTCACTTAACCCCCCATTGCCCCATGTAAGCCACATTGAGCCTCCCATGAGTGGAAAAGCACAGGGTACAAATGTAACAAAAAAAAAAGTGCAAGAGCACATCAGCACCCTTCCCCTGTGCCATGAAACATAAGTCCTCCCTCCCTAATTTTTGCAGATGCTCACATCAAAGAGCAGGAAAACAGGTGCCAATTCGCACCCTCAACCCCTGCTTTGCTTGGACTCGCAGACGTGCTTTTTATCACTATCAATACCACAGGCTGCATGGGCTTCTTTCTCCTTTCTAAAGAAGCCAAAAATCAGCAATTGAATGTGAAAAATGCAGAAGAAATCTTCTCCTCAAAACCCGAATGCCATCCCCGACCTGATGAAGTGTTTTTGGTGTTAAAGGCCAGCATTAGTTTCTGCGCTATCTTCTTTGCATTGGAGTTAATTAGGACTGACATCCATTAAAATGTTTATTCGCACGATTAATCTCGATTACAATTTTTAATCATGTGATTAATCACATAAAGCGTTCCCTTCACATTTTCAGTGCAAAATATAGACTGTAGATGTAAATTCTCAAAACTGACGTGCTGTACTTCAGTTACTAAACAGAAAATAAAATAATTTCTCTTATCTTTGTTGTCCGGTGATTTTATTTTTCTAATCTTATTCCCTGTCTCTGGTTCTGTTCCTCTGTCTGTGCTCTGAACTCTATTGTCAGGGCCTCCTCTGTCCTCACTGTTTCTTTTCTCTCCGCCTCTCTTCACTTCTTCCCCTATAACATCTTTCCCATTCAACTTTCTGCCATTTATCTTCCTCCTTATATTTGTCTTCTTTCTATCCCTTCCCTTCCCCATGGGCACCATCTCCTCTCTCCTTTTGTCTCTCCTCCACTCCCCTTCATGGGCACTATCACCTCCGGTCTCTTCCCCACTCCATGGGCACCCTCTCATCTCTTCTCTCTTTCTCTTCTTCTCTATGGGCACTGTCTCCATCTCTCTTATCTTCCCTTCCTCTCCATGGACACCGTCTCTCTTCTCTTCCCTTCCTTTCTCTATATAGGCAGCATCTCATCTCATTTCTTCCCTTCCTCTCCATTGACACAATCGTCATTCCCCCTCCTCCCCGGGTGCTCCTACAGCTTATTCTGTCCCGTCACCCCACGTTCTCACCTAGCCCCCCTCACCAACAGCATTTTATTTCCTGCCATCCTGCTCTCTGGCATCTCTTTTTCCCCCGCCCACCCCGCCGCCGCCATACACTGGCAGCCTTTTCTCTCCTGCAACCCCTTGTTCTCTGGTATTTCATTCCCTTCTCTGCATGGCACTCTGAACTTGCCTTGTACACACGGCGGCATTAAGCACATGCTGCTGCACTTCTCTATAAATGGAGCCCTTCCTCTGTAGTGTCCAAATCCTGCAGTGGGAAACAGGAAGTTTCATCAGAAGAGTCGGACACTAGAGAGGAAGGACTCCGGTTACAGAGGAATGGAGCAGCGTGTGCTTATTGCTGCCGGTTCCTTTCCTACAGAATCCAGCTTCTGCACACCACAAGTTTGATTAAAATCCTGCATCTTCATCATACCTAATAGAGACAGGAAATTCTTCAGAATCACCCAAATAGTATCCAAGACAGAATATATACAATAATTTAAATAATGAAAAACCAAATTTTACCACCACTCTAAATAGCCCCCGCACACATGAACCTCAGCTACAGACCTGCCAAGTCTCCCGCATTCAGCAGGTCATCTCTCACACTCGCCAAAGCGAGAAAGTCTCCAGCTGAGGCACACTGCGCCAATCCACGGCCACCGATGCTGGAGGAGCCTGCGAGCCAGCAGCCAATGCCTCAAGGCTGCCTAGACAGTGCCTGCCGGTGCCGCGCTTTTTTTTTTTTTAAACATTTCTCGTCCTTAGCGCCGTTAGCGCTTCTTCTTTTTGTAGCGCCACCGCCGGCCCTGCTGCTCAACAGGAAAAGCAGCAGTGGCCGGCAATAGGTGCTGGGGCTGGCGCTGGGCGGGCCTGGGCTGAAATTGGGTGGGCCTGGGCCCAGCCAGGCCCACCCGTAGCTACGCCCCTGAAGGTTGGCACCAGTACTAATTATCCAGGTCTTTGATGGAGCCTGGAGGCTATCCGGGGTATGGCTGATATTCAGTGCCGTACCTGCATAGCTAATGGAGCATACTTAGGACACTTATTTATGCGAAAGGCACTGGCACTGGCATGGAATATTACTGGTGCCCATAATACCTCCAGAGACACTAAAGGTGGGCCATCCTAATGCTACAGTACTGGAGACTGAAGGCCAATGAGTGAGGTTTTTCTTGTGGCCCCAGCCATGTCTAAAACTAATTCTGGCAGATGCACATTCCAAAAACTGACATATTCCAATCAATAAATAGAAAATAACATTCTTTTTTCTACCTTTGGTCATTTTATTTTTCTTATTGTGTTGGTCCCAGTCTTGCCAAAGATTCTTTGTCCATTTGGCACTACTTTTCTCTCCATGTCCACCATCCATCTTTTCTCGGCATTTCTATCTGATCCAGCATCACCCCTGTCTTCCCACCATGCTGAGCATATCCTATCTCTGTGTCCCTATCCCCCCCCCCCCTACGAGCCAGAATCTCTCTCTCTTCCTTCCCTCTGGTCTCTCTGGTGCAGGGAGGAGGGTTTTTAGATTTGTTAGGAACTGGGCAACATTCTGGGGAAGGGGGAGCCTATTCCGAAAGGATGGGCTCCATCTTAACCAGGGTGTGACCAGGCTGCTGGCATCGGCATTTAAAAAGGAGATAGAGCAGCTTTTAAAATAGAAAGGGGTGGGGGGGGGGGGGGGAAGGCCTACAGTCGCTCGAAAATGCATGGTTCAGGATAAGGTATCTTTCAAAGATATCACCAAAACAGGTAAGATAGGGTATTCTGATAGTGAGGTTGGAAAAGAGACCATAGTAGATCAGGAGGGGCATAATCGAATGGAAACGCCTATCTCCATGGGCATTTATCTCCGAGAAAGGGTCCGTGAAGGGGCGGGCTGAACCGTATTTTCGAAAAAATGGACGTTTTTGAGTTGGGCGTTTGTTTTTTTTAGCGATAATGGAAACTAAAAACGCCCAGCTCAAAAACGTCCTAATCCGAGCCATTTGGTCGTGGGAGGGGCCACGATTCATACTACACTCGCCCCCCTGATATGCCAGGACACCAACTGGGCACCCTAGGTCAGTGTGGTGGACTTCAGAAAAAGCTCCCACATGCATAGCTCCCTTACCACGGGTGCTGAGCTCCCAACCCCCCTCCCCCAAAACCCACTACCCACAAATGTACAACACTACCATAGCTCTTAGGGGTGAAGGGGGCACCTACATGTGGGTACAGTGGGTTTTGGAGGCCTCCCATTTACCAGCATAAGTGTTACAGGTGGGGGAGGGGGAGATAGGCCTGGGTCCACCTGGCTGAAGTGCACTGCGGTACCCACTAAAAGTGCTTTAGGGACCTGCATACACGCAGGCCTCTAGGACTTGTTACTGCTGTATAACATTGGCACATCAGTTGACACCTGAAGACTGATCTCTCCGAAAACGTCCTTTATTGGAATAACCGTGTTTACTCACAGTTAACTGCAGATCATAGGTTGTGCCCCACCACTGGCAACGAGTCTCCCTGGTAGTGAGATTAGCAGGTCAGAGCTGGCAGAATGTGGTACAATGCCCTCTTTCAGCCACATTCAAGGGAAGAACTAAGTTCTCTAACATGGCTAACACATGGAAGGGATCTAAAACTGGCTTACAAAAATGGCCACTACCTCATGGACTACCGGAAACACAACAGGGCACACTCTGACCCAGTAGGCAGGGGGAAAAGCACCATGGGAGAAGAGCCTACCAACTACCAACATCGTGAGACTGTAACAGAAGCTAATGAAATCACAGAGCCCAATACCCTACACCCACCACAATGCAATGCTGATGTGACCCTGTAGTGCACCCGAGAGCCACATCTGACCCAGGGAAAGGCTGTGACAGGATCGAACATATTCTGCTGTCATGGAGGTGGGTACGGCATTTGAGGCTGGCATAGAGGCTGGAACAAAAGTTTTTAAAGTGGGTTTTTTTTTGGTGGGAGGGGGTTAGTGACCACTGGGGGAGTCCGGGGACGTCATCCTTGATTCCCTCCAGTGGTCATCTGGGCAGTTGGGGCACTTTTTTGGGACTTGTTTGTGAAAAAAAGGGTAAAAAAAAAGTGACCCAAAATCGCGGTAAAAACGCCTTTTTTCCGATTATCAGCTAAAGACGCCCATCTCTCCTTGGCTGATAACCACGCCCCAGTTCCGCCTCCACCACACCTCTGACACGCCCCCATCAACTTTATTCGTTTCCACGACGGAGTGCAGTTGGAAACGCCCAAAATCGGCTTTCAATTATACCGATTTGGGCGCCTTTGTGAGAAAAACGCCCATCTCCTGATTTTGGTCGAAATATAGGCGTTTTTCTCTTTCGAAAATAAGCTGGCAGGTGTCCTTAAATAAAAATAAAAATCAGACAAAAGATTGCAAATTAATACTGTCAAGTACTGAACATGATGTAAATAGGAACAACAAACATAGCTTTAAATGTCTATATGCGAATGCCAGGAGCCTAAGAAATAAGATGGGAGAGTTACAATATATTGCACTAAATGAAAAATTAGATATAATAGGCATCTATGAGACTTGGTGGAAGGAGGATAACCAGTGGGACACTGTCATACCGGGGTACAAATTATATCGTAGTGATAGGGTGGATCGAATTGGTGGAGGGGTAGCATTGTAAATTAAGGAGAGCCTTGAATCAAATAGATTGAAAATTCTGCAAGAAACAAAACACTTCTTGGAATCACTGTAAATTGAAATACCATGTGTAAAGGGGAAAAGGATAGTGATAGGAGTGTACTACCGTCCGCCTGGCCAGGATGAACAGACAGATGCAGAAATGTTAAAGGAAATTAGGGACGCAAACAAACTGGGCAACACAATAATAATGGGTGATTTCAATTACCCCGATATTGACTGGGTAAATGTAATATCGGGGCATGCTAGGGAGGTAAAATTCCTTGATGAAATCAAGGACAGCTTTATGGAGCATCTGGTACAGGAGCTGACGAGAGAATGAAAAATTCTAGACCTAGTCCTTAGTGGAACGCATGATCTGGTGCGGGAGGTAATGGTGCTGGGGCCGCTTGATAACAGTGATAATAACATGATCGGATTTGATATTAGCTTTGAAGTACGTATACATAGGAAATCAAATACGTTAGTGTTTAAGTTTAAAAAAGGAGACTATGATAAAATGAGGAGAACGGTGAAAATAAAACTTAGAGGAGCGACTGCGAGGGTCAAAAATTTACATCAGGCATGGATGCTGTTCAAAAACACCATCCTGGAACCCTAGGCCAAATATATTCCGCGTATTAAAAAAGGAGGACAGAAGACCAAACAACAGCTGACATGGTTAAAAAGTGAGGTGAAGGAAGCTGTTAGAGCTAAAAGAAAATCCTTCAGAAAATGGAAGAAGGAACCGACTGAAAATAAGAAACAGCATAAGGAATGTCAAGTCAAATGCAAAGTGCTGATAAAGAAGGCTAAGAGAGACTTTGAAAAGAAGTTTGCTTTGAAGGCAAAAACACATAGTAAAAATGTTTTTAGGTATATCAAAAGCAGGAAGCCGGCAAAAGAATTGATTGGACCACTAGATGACCAAGGAGTAAAAGGGGTGATCAGGGAAGACAAAGCTGTAGCAGAGAGATTAAATGAATTCTTTGCTTCGTTCTTCACCGAGGAAGATTTGGTTGGGATACCGGTGCCAGAAATGGTATTCGAAGCTGACGAATCAGAGAAACTTAATGAATTCTCTGTAAACCTGGAGGATGTTATGGGGCAGTTCTACAAACTGAAGAGTAGCAAATCTCCTGGACCGGATGGTATTCATCCCAGAGTACTGATAGAACTGAAAAATGAACTGGCGGAGCTATTGTTAATAATATGTAATTTATCCTTAAAATCGAGCGTGGTACCAGAAGATTGGAGGGTGGCCAATGTTACGCCGGTGAGTCTGACGTCGGTGCCTGGCAAAATGGTAGAGACTATTATGAAGAACAAAATTATAGAGCATATTCAAAAGCATGGATTAATGAGACAAAGTCAACATGGATTTAGTGAAGGGAAATCTTGCTTCACCAATCTACTACATTTCTTTGAAGGCATGAACAAACATGTGGATAAAGGTGAGCCGGTTGATATTCAGGCTTATTTTCGAAAGAGAAGGGCACCCATCTTTCGACACAAATCGGGAGATGGAAATCCTTCTCCCAGGTTCGCCCACATCGGCATAATCAAAAGCCGATTTTGGGCATCCTCAACTGCTTTCCATCACGGGGACGACCAAAGTTCACGGGGGCGTGTCAGAAGCATAGCGAAGGCGGCACTGGGGCGTGCCTAACACATGGGCGTCCTCGAGCGATAATAGAAAAAAGAAGGGTGTCCCTGATGAGCACTTGGGCAACTTGGTCCATTTTTTGTTACGACCAAGCCTCAAAAAGGTGCCCAAACTGACCAGATAACCACTGGAGGGAATCGGGGATGACCTCCCCTGACTCCCCCAGTGGTCACTAACCACCTCCCACCCCCAAAAAAAACAACTTTAAAAACTTTTTTTGCCAGTCTGAAATGTCATACTCAGGTCCATCGCAGCAGTATGCAGGTCCCTGGGGAGGGAGGTATGTGTGTGTCAGCAGAGGCATAACGAAGGCATGGACGTCCTTCTTTCAAACATTTTGGATGTCCTGAACTGCCTCCCCCCACAGGGATGACCAAATTTCAAGGGAGTGGAGTAGAGGAGTGGCCTAGTGGTTAGAGCACTGGTCTTGCAATCCAGAATTGGCCAGCTCAAATCCCACTGCTGCTACTTCTGATCCCCAATCAAAATAAATAAAGGGTGCCAGAGGCACAGCAAAGGCATGGACATCCTTCTCACAGAAACATCCCCATTTTGGACGTCAGGGATGAAGGCATAGCAAAGGACATCCTTCACTCATACTCTAAAAAAAAAAAAAAAACCATCCCTGACGAGCACTTGGATGTTTTCACCTGGACTTGTATTTTTCTAAAGTTGTAGATGTATTTAAGGTTGTAGACGGCTATTATACATGCAGCTTCTCTGCGTGTATGCAGCTGTCTTTGGCATGCGCAGAGCAGCCACACATAATGCTTGGCTGCTCTGCACTGACTTCCCCTCCTTAGGAAGGAAATCGTGTGCAAATGAGCTAACAGTGAGCAGCTCATTTGCATGTGATTTCCTTCATGCATGCCCATTCCTTTCCAAATTGCTAAGGGATTGGTAAGGGAAGAGCCTTTTCTGTTCAGTTAGTGCATCAGTTAGTCCACTGCAGTGCCCTCTAGGGTGCCTGGTTGGTGTCCTGGCATGCCAGGGGGACCAGTGCACTACGAATGCTGGCTCCTCCCACGACCAAATGAGTTGGATTTGGTCATTTTTCAGATGGGCGTCCTCGGTTTCCATTATCGCCGAAAACCAGGGATGACCATCTCTAAGGTCGACCATCTCAACATTTAGGTCCCTTCGCGGGGACGTCCTGCGAGGACGCCCTCAGGAAAACTTGTGCGCCCCATTTGATTATGCCCCTCCATGGATCCTATTATTGGATATTTATTTTTTGTTGCTTCTCTTTTATGGGAGCTTTTGTACTCATAAGCTTTGATAGTTTTACTTTCTATTGTGCTGGAGCTCCCATGATGGATCCTGCCTTGTTTGACCTGATGCAACCTCATGGCGTACATGGTAGATGGGAATGTTCCCTATCCTGCTTTTTGAGCTTCGATGGATTTCTGGTTCTTACTAGAGTCCTGATTTTGTACACAGCGAGTGCTGGACCTCAGTTAGGCTTTCTTGGGTACCCACGTCAAGTAACTGAGGAGTTTTTCTTTTCTTCTTCTCTTTCTTTCCTGTTTTTTGGTTTATGATGTTTTAGCCTGGCCCCTTCCTCAGCTGCTGTTCTTACAGCTTAGCTGATACTGTACTCATGTTGGGTGTTAAAGGGGGGGGGGGGGGTGGTGGCAATATTTTTCTATGCAGTCTATACCAAATGAATATTTGCCAATTTCACTGATAATTTTCCATTTGTTTCTGACCATTACAGAATTCGGTAGTAATAGCTGCTATTACCCCAATTTTACTTTGTTTCTCTTGTTTTTTCTTGTCTAATATTGTCTAGTATTAACTGGAGGGGGTTGGGGGAGGGGGAGGGGGAAGGAGTCCTGCATTTACTTCCTTTTTTTGTTTGTTTTTTTAAGAGAAAGGACATGTAAATGTTGTTTCAAGGGATGTGGGTGGGGAAGAGGTGGTGGGACTAAGGGGGTCAGATTTGTAGGTTTACTTTGAGTTTTCAGTGGGTTTTGGATTTTTTCAGTTGTTTTTTTTTTTTCTACTAGGTGGCATGGCATGTGTGGTGTTAGGGATCACCTCTTCTTCTCAGCATGGGTGCCCTAGACATTTTGGGTGGGTTTGCAGGCTGGGACAGCCTGCCTCCAGCATGAGATGTGTTGGCTATTTTTGTTTTTGTTTCTCTCTCTTTTGTGGTGTGTAGATGCCAGTTGAATTTATATCTTGGAATGCTAATGGAAAAATTTTACAAACCTTAAATTGCCATAAAGCAGACTTAGCTTTTTTTTTTATTTTTTATAGGAGATTCATCTTAGAACATGAGAAGTTCAAGAAATGGTGGGGGCTGATGTGTGCCCCAGGTGTGAATAGGAAAGTGGGAGTGTTGATCCTATATTGAAAAGGGCCTTGATATAACTGTCCATCAGGTCTGGACTGACCCCATGGGTCGTTTTGTGATGTCCCAGATTACCATAAACTGTCAACAGTGTGTGCTTTGTAATGTCTATGTGCCAAATGTGTTTGACCACAAATGCTTGCAGTCTAAGCAATAAAGTTCAAGACCTTCAAGCCCTGATGTTGGAGGCAGACTTAGACATTGTTGCAATCACGGAGACATGGCTCAATGGTTCCCATGAATGGGATGCAAACATACCAGGCTATAATCTATTTAGGAAGGATAGAGATGGTCGTAAAGGTGGAGGAGCAGCTCTGTATGTGAGAAATGATATTGCAGCGACTGAAATGACAGGGACCTGGGGAAAGGAAGAAGCAATATGGATCACCTTAAAAAGAGATGATAGAACCTCTGCCCACGTGGGTGTTGTCTACAGACCCCCAACACAATTGGAGGAACTAGATAAAGATCTGATCGCAGATATTCAAAAGTTGGGAAAGAAGAGAGAGGTGCTGTTGCTGGGAGATTTCAATCTGCCAGATGTAGATTGGAAGGTTCCATCTGCGAAATCGGAGAGAAATAGAGAGATCATGGATGCTTTTCAAAGTGTTCTGCTCAGACAAATGGTGACGGAACCCACGAGGGAGGGAGCGATGCTGGATCTGGTGCTCACAAATGGGGATAGTGTGTCAAATATCCGAGTGGATGCCCACCTGGGCAGCAGTGACCATCAAACTGTTTGGTTTGATATGACAGCGGAAGTGGAGGGCAGCCACTCAAAACTCAAAGTCCTGGATTTCAAGCATGCTGACTTTAGTAAAATGGGGGAATACCTGAGGAAGGAGCTGATGGGCTGGGAGTCCAGGCTGAAAGAAGCTATAAATATGGCCACAAACCTTTATGTAAGGAGAGTATATAAAAGCAAGAGAAAAAGGAAACCGATATGGTTCTCCAAGCAAGTGGCTCAGAAAATAAAGGCTAAAGAGTTGGCGTTCATGAAATACAGAAAAACTCAAGAAGAGGAACACGGAGAGGAATACCGGATGAACCTGAAAGAAGCCAAGAGAGAGATACATCTGGCGAAAGGGCAAGCGGAAGAACAAATGGCTAGAAAGGTAAGGAGGGATGACAAAAATTTCTTCAGGTATATTAGTGAAAGGAGGAAGACTAAAAAGGGAATTGTGAGACTGAAAGATGCTGCGAACCACTTTGTAGATAATGATGAAGAAAAAGCAAATTTGCTAAATACTGTAGATACTTTTGCTCTGTTTTCACAGAAGAAAATCCTGGAGAAGGACCGCGATTGACTGGCAAAAGCATGAATGAGAATGGAGTGGATAGAGCACTGTTCACTGAAGAGTGTGTATGAACAACTTGAAAATGTAAAGGTGGATAAAGCCGTGGGACCAGACGGGATCCACCCCAGGATATTGAGAGAGCTCAGAGAGGTTCTGGCGGGTCCTCTTAAAGATTTGTTTAATAAATCCTTGGAGACAGGAGAGGTTCCGTGGGATTGGAGAATGGCGGACGTAGTCCCTCTTCACAAAAGTGGTGATAGGGAAGAAGCTGAAAACTACAGGCCGGTAAGCCTCACATTGGTTAATGGAAGTGATGCTGAAGGAAAGGATAGTGAATTTCCTGGAAGCCAATAAGTTGCAAGGTCCGAGACAACATGGTTTTACCAAAGGTAAATCGTGCCATACGAATCTCATTGAATTCTTTGACTGTGTGACCGGAGAATTGAATCAGGGACGTGCTATAGATGTAATTTACTTAGATTTCAGCAAAGCTTTTGACACGGTTCCCCACAGGAGGCTCTTGAATAAACTTGACAGGCTGAAGATAGGACCCGACGTGGTGAACTGGATTAGGAACTGGTTGACGGACAGACGCCAGAGGGTGGTGGTTAATGGAATTTGCTCAGAGGAGGGAAAGGTGAACAGTGGAGTGCCTCAGGGATTGGTGCTGGGGCCGATTCTGTTCAATATATTTGTGAGTGACATTGCTGAAGGGTTAGAAGGTAAAGTTTGCCTTTTTGCGGATGATACTAAGATTTGTAACAGAGTGGACAACCGGGAGGGAGTGGAAAACATGAAAAAGGATCTGCGGAAGCTAGAAGAATGGTCTAAGGTTTGGCAATTAAAATTCAATGCGAAGAAATGCAAAGTGATGCATTTAGGGAGTAGAAATCCACGGGAGATGTATGTGTTAGGCGGTGAGAGTCTGATATGTACAGACGGAGAGAAGGATATTGGGGTGATAGCATCTGAGGATCTGAGGGTGACGAAACAGTGTGACAAGGCGGTGGCCGTAGGTAGAAGGTTGCTAGGCTGTATAGAGAGAAGTGTGACCAGCAGAAGAAATGAGGTTTTAATGCCCCTGTATAAGTCCTTGGTGAGGCCCCACCTGGAGTATTGTGTTCAGTTTTGGAGGCTGTATCTTGCTAAGGATGTAAAAAGAATTGAAGCAGTGCAAAGAAAAGCTACGAGAATGGTATGAGATTTGCGTTACAAGAAGTATGAGGAGAGACTTGCGGACCTGAACATGTATACCTTGGAGGAAAGGAGAAACATGGGTGATATAATACAGACGTTCAAATATTTGAACGGTATTAATCCGCAAATGAACCTTTTCCGGAGATGGGAAGGCGGTAGAACTAGAGGACATGAAATGAGATTGAAGAGGGGGCAGACTCAAGAAAAATGTCAGGAAGTATTTTTTCACGGAGAGAGTGGTGGATACTTGGAATGTCCTCCTGTGGGAGGTGGTGGAGATGAAAACGGTAATGGAATTCAAACATGCGTGGGATAAACATAAAGGAATCCTGTTCAGAAGGAATGGATCCTCAGAAGCTTAACCGAGATTGGGTGGCAGAGCCGGTGGTTCGGAGGTGGGGCTAGTGCTGGGCAAACTTCTAAGGTCTGTGCCCTGAAAATGGCAGATACAAATCAAGGTAAAGTATACACAAAAAGTAGCACATATGAGTTTATCTTGTTGGGCAGACTGGATGGACCGTGCAGGTCTTTTTCTGCCGTCATCTACTATGTTACTATCCTGCTTATTTTTGAAGGAGAAGGGCGGCCATCTTCCAACACAAATCGGTATTATCGAAAGCCGATTTTGGCCGGCTTCAACTGCTTTCCGTTGCAGGGCCAGCCAAAGTTCAAGGGGGCGTGTCGGCAGTGTACCGAAGGCGGGATGGGGGCATGGTTAAGAGATGGCCGTCCTCGGCTGATAATGGAAAAAAGAAGGCCGGCCCGGATGAGCATTTGGCTGACTTTACTTGGTCCCTTTTTGTTCATGACCAAGACTTGAAAAGGTGCCCTTAGGTGCCTCAAATGTCATACACAGCTCCATCACAGCAGTATGCAGGTCCCTGGAGCAGTTTTTAGTGCAGTGCACTTCAGGCAGACGGACCCAGGCCCATCCCCCCTACCTGTTACACTTGTGGTGGTAAATGGGAGCCCTCCAAAACCCACCAGAAACCCACTGTACCCACATCTAGATGCCCCCCTTCATCCCTAAGGGCTATGGTAGTGGTGTACAGTTGTGGGGAGTGGGTTTTGGGGGGGGGGTTGGGGGCTCAGCACACAAGGTAAGGGAGCTATGCCCCTGGGAGCAATTTTTGAAGTCCACTGCAGTGCCCCCTGGGGTGCCCGGTTGGTGTCCTGGCATGTGAGGGGGACCAGTGCACTACAAATGTTGGCTCCTCCCATGACCAAATGCCTTGGATTTGGCCGGTTTTGAGATGGCCGCCATTAGTTTCCATTATCGGCGAAAACCAATGTCGGCCACCTCTAAGGGCGGCCCAAATGTTGAGATTTGGCTGGCCCCGACCGTATTATCGAAAAGAAAGATGGCCGGCCATCTTGTTTCAATAATACAGTCGGGTACGCCGCTTTACGGGGCCGTCATTAGAGATGGCCGCCCTTATAGATGGGCCCCTGTTCGATTATGCCCCTCCACGTTACTATAAGAGATTTTTCAGATTGCTGATTCATAACTTGCTTCAGCGGCAAGACCTCATTCTTATTTTATTTAGTATGTGTGTTTTTATTGTATAGTTTGGAGATTGCTATTGTCTGGAAAGTAATTGTGATTATTTGATAATTTTAAATTTCAGTCTTGGTTCCTGAAGACACATCGTGTGTAGAGCTTAGGCATATGAGCTCAGACATACATTGTGTTTTATATGTGCATGGAATCATTTGCCAAGTTATGATCAATTTATAATGATTAAGAAATGCAATAGACCAGTGGAACAGAGATTTATCTATAGAGGAACACAATTGCAGAGTTCGTCTCTATCAAGAAGATCTGGTGAATATATATTGACGTCAACAGAGACTTTACTAACGACTGGGGATCATTGTTGGAATCATTAGCATTCATTTTGCTGATGGTGCATTTGAAGTAATAGATACGGCTGTTGGACTTTTACTAGTCTAAACCCCCTTGTTTACTAAGCTGCACGGTTTAGTAAACAGGGGGATAAGTGAATTATAGATGAAAAAGCCCTTGATTGTTCATGGGATAACTGTTGTAGGAAAGTGGCATATGATAAAATCTGGCATTCTTTAAAAATATATACAATCATAGGCGGTCAGTGGCCCAACTGTTTGGGGAGGCTAAAGAAGGCGGGGTTAGGGGCGGGGTTAGAGGTGGAGCTTAAATCCATAATTGTCTGATAACACACAGAAAAAAAAAAAAAAAAATAAAAGTCACAATACCTTTTATTAAATTTAGATATTAGATATGTATCATATGTCAAAGAATAAAGTGGTTGCTCAAAGCATATACTAACCACAATCGCTCAACTGCAAAACACTACGCACAACTTTGAGCAAAAACACACTCAGAACCTCACTGTACCATAAATATTACACTGGGCAGATCCTAATACACCAAATTCCACCCAAACGGACATCACAGACCATCAACAATATGAAACAAGGGACCATATCACAATTCTCATGTCATTTACAGCCACAAAACATCCTTTTAGGGTGGAAATTCACAATGAGCTCCTTTTATTAATGACCAGATAGAGATAACAGTTTTCAAATTTCAATTTTGGCACAGTATAAGTTGTCACAAACAAAATATAGGAACCAAAAGCATTAGGGGCTTATAGCCCATTTAGTTATGTTTAAACAAAAGAGATCTGCATGAAACAAAATATTTTTTTATTTTGACTTAAACCTTCAGAGTCAGCACCTACCTCTCCTGAAATCCAACGTGCGCTGCATGCCACAATTTCCTCTTCTTGAATTATTATGGTCTGGGTCAGGGTTGCTGCCATTGTCTCTATGTATTTGGGCATCTTTTTGGCTTTTTGTGTTATTTTATCTATCTGTTAGCCCATCATTGAGACAGATTTGGTGTGTAGTGCTAAGGGGCAAGAAGGGAGGAGACAAGAGATTTAAGTAATATCTATAGTGATACAGTAGAGGGAGACAACTGAGCAGACTGAAATTAACCAGGAGTTCTTTATCTGCCAACAAATGTTACTGATTAGAATCCATTTCTAGTCTAGAGGTGTACCAGAAGGCCTTGTCTGAGGAACTGCTTACAAGATGAAGGATTGCTTACATGAGAGGCAAGAATTGGAGCCACAAGACAGCAGGGCTCTTTCCACGTTAGCCAATAAGGGGTCTCCTTTTGATCTCAAAAATCTTTGATCTTAGGGTCCCAGCTGAGAGAACAGTGCTAATCACTTCAAGGAAGTGGGAACACCTCAGACAAATACTGTCTGTAACCAGCTTTGAGCCTTCCCTTCCCTACTTTGATGGCCCCTCCCGCGCAGAACAGGAAGTTGCATCACTCTCACATAAGAACAGCTGACTGGCTGAGAGCCTGCACATCACAAATAACCTACCCGATTTGTTAGCGTCAGTCAACCCTCCGAGCCTGAGGTGAGGGGGCACATTTTAGCCCCCCCGGCGCCGCTAACCCCTCCACCTTTGCCACCCCCCCCACCACCACCAACTTTGACCCCCCCTGCCGATGACCCTCTCGACCCCCCTCCCACCGCCGTTGTACGTGCAGGATGTCAGACTCACAGAAACAGAACGAAGCCTTGCGCCGGAAGAAGAGGACCTCGGCTGGCGGGGGTTGGGGTCCCCTACCAGCAAAGGTAGGCGATGGTGGCGGCGGGGGAGGGTTGGCGGCGGGAGGGGGGTCAAGAGGGTCGTCGGCATGGGGGTCCAGGGCCAAATATATGGAGGCCCAGGCCCCCGTGGCCCCATGTAGCTACGCCACAGCATGCATCCCTTTGATTGCTAAGCTGAGGAGCAGTATAGCAAATAATTAAATAAGCATAACTATAAGCATATTTCATAAAAAGGGCATTTTTGATATGATGTCTAAGTCGGACTTTGCATGTTTTGTGCTAAACGTCCCAAATCCAATTGGCAAATGTAACCATTTTTGAAAAAGCACAACATCTATTTTTTAAAAATTTTATCAAAAATACCATTTGTAACAAGGTTGTGTGCGAATATAGAAAATAAAACCATTGGGATGTAGGAAGGGCCAGCATTTTTAGCAGAATGGTCCTGAAGACATTCCAGGAGAGCAATGGGGCACCCTAGGGAGCACTGCTTTGGACTTCATATAAATATTCCCAGGTACACATCTCACTGTTCTTCCCTTATCTTGTCTGCTGAGTCCTCAAAATTCCATCCAAAACCCACTACCCCCAATTGTACACACCACTACAATAGCTCTTATGGGTGAAGGGAGCAGCTATATGTGGGTAAAGTGAGTTCTGGTGAGTTTGGGAGGGCTCACAGTTTCCACCACAAGTATAACAGGTATGGGCCTGGGTCCACCTGTCCACAATGCACTGCATCCACCACTACATTACTCTAGGGACCTGCGTGCTGCTGTAATGGACCTTACAAACATCTGAGGCTGTCATAGAGGCTGGTGAGTACTATCTTTATTCACATTTTTGGGAGGTGAGAGGAGGGCCAATGACCACTGGGGGAGTAAGGGGTCATCCCTGAATCCCTCCAGTGGCCATCTGGTCATTTAGGGCACTTTTTGAGGTTTCATTAATTAGAAAAACAGGTCTAGACCACAACGTTGAAGTTTTCATCCCACATGTGTTGGTTTTGTTATATTATGGCTAAAAAAACATCCAAGTGTTAGGCATGCCCTAAGCCTGCCTTTGAAATGCCCTGACATGCCTCCTTGTGATTTGGACGCACTACAGATGACGTGCATAGATAAAGGTCTGCAAAACAGGTTTTGAAAATACTGATTTGGATGTTTTGAGAAGAAATCCGTCCAAATGGTGCTTTATGACACTTTTTGGATGTTTTTCATTTTTCTCTTTCAAAAATGAGCCACAAAGTCACGTGGAGGGGCATAATTGAAAGGGATGGCCAAGTTTTACAGAAGACGTCCTTGCAAAACGTCCTGATGGAGGGGCGGGGAAACCTGTATTATCGAAACAAGATGGACGTCCATCTTTCGTTTTGATAATACGGTCGGGGATGTCTAAATCTTGATATTTAGGTCGTCCTTAGAGATGGTCGTCCCTAGAATTGGTTGTTTCTGATTTTCGGCGATAATGGAAACCAAGGACACTCATCTCAGAAATGACCAAATGCAAGCCCTTTGGTCGTGGGTAGAGCCAGCATTCACAGTGCACTGGTCCCCCTCACATGCCAGGACACCAACTGGGCACCCTAGAGGGCACTGCAGTGGACTTCACAAATTGATTCTAGGTGCATAGCTCTCTTACCTTGGGTTCTGAGCCCCCCCCCAAAAACCCACTCCCCACAACTGTACACCACTACCATAGCCCTTAAAGAGTAATGGGGGGCACCTAGATGTGGGTACAGTGGGTTTTGGAGGGCTCACATTTACCACCACAAGTGTAACAAGTAGGGGGGGGGGTGGGCATGGGTCCACCTGCCTGAAGTGCACTGCACCCACTAAAACTGCGTACTGCTGTGATGGACCTGAGTATGACATTTGAGGCTGGCACAAAATATTTTTAAAGATATTTTTTGAGGGTGGGAGGGGGTTAGTGACCACTGTGGGAGCAAGGGGAGGTCATCTTCGATTCTCTCCGGTGGTCATCTGGTCAGTTCCGGCACCTTTTTGTGCCTTGGTCGTAAGAAAAACAGGACCAGGTAAAGTCATCCAAGTGCTCGTCAGGGACGCCCTTTTTTTCCATTATGGGTCAAGGACGTCCATGTGTTAGGCACACCCAAGTCTCACCTTTGCTACGCCTCCGACACGCCCCTGTGAACTTTGGTCGTCCCTGCTACGGAAAACAGTAAAATCGGCTTTTGATTATACCGATTTGGGCTACCCTGTGAGAAAGATGCCCATCTTCCAATTTGTGTTGAAAGAAGGGCATCCTTCTCTTTCAAAAATAAGCCTGATAGGCACCTATGTGTGTTTATAAAGTAGCCCCAAAATAGACACTTTCCTGCTGACTTATTCAAGGCGCTCTGTTATAAAATTACCTTCTATCCCCTAGATTCTGTGTACATCACCCAAATTTGGGTATGGATCTCAGATTCTCACATAAACTAATTAATCAATTAGGTGCTAATTATTGGAGTTATCAAGCATGTAATTGGCAATATTTAGCAGTTACATGAGGATCTTCCCTACTCTCTATTCTATAATATGCATACCTAAATTTCATAGCGTGCAACTCCAAAGGGGGCGTGGGCATGAGTGGGTCAGGGTTGTTCCCAGAAATGACGTACGATAATATCTAATGCCTGCATTTCCCCACCTAACTGTCATGAATTAGGCTTGAGCATTTCCACCAGCCTTTGGCAGGTGTAGATGCTCACGCCCAAGCTTAGGCATGAAATGCGAGCTAAATTAGTTTTCTAAAAAGGATTCTCTGTGCAGAGCTCACTTTACCGAACACTAACCTAGCGCGGATCATCCCAGTACCTAACTGTGGGTGCCATTTATTGAATCTAGCTCTGTTAATGGCTCTCACATCCTCCCTGTCTCCTCGGCTCGTAACCTTGGAGTCATCTTTGATTCCTCTCTCTTCTTCTCTGCGCATATTCAACAGATCGCCAAAACCTGTCGTTTCTTTATCTACAACATTAGCAAAATTTGCCCCTTCCTTTCTGAATTTGCTACCAGAACCCTTATCCAAACCCATGTCACCTCTCGCTTGGATTATTGCAATTTGCTTCTCACTGGTCTTCCACTCAGCCATCTCTCTCCTCTCCAGTCTGTCCAAAATTCTGCAGCACGACTTATTTTCCGCCAAAAACGTTATACCCACACTAGCCCACTCCTCAAGTCACTTCACTGGCTCCCTGTCTGCTTCCGCATATAGTTCAAACTTCTATTACTGACCTTTAAATCCATTCTGCACCCCCCCATTATCTCTCCACTCTCATCTCTCCCTACATTCCTCCCCGTGAACTCCGCTCACTGGACAAATCTCTCTTGTCGTCCCCCTTCTCCTCCACTGCTAACTCCAGACTTCGTTCCCTTTCCCTTGCGGCACCTTATGCCTGGAATAGACTTGCTGAGCCTGTACGTCTAGCTCCTTCTCTACCTGTTTTCAAATCTATGCTGAAAACCCATCTTTTCACCACTGCTTTTGGCTCCTAGCCACTATTCAATTGCCCTCCCCTTGTTCCTTTCTCACCCAGTACTTCCCTCGCCCTTAATTGTCTTGTCTTTCTGTATTTTTAGATTGTAAGCTCTATTGAGCAGGGACTGTCTCTCTGTGTCAGATGTTCAGCGCTGCATGCGGCTGGTAGCGCTATACAAATGCTAATAATAATATGCCATGATGCATATACGAATCACACTTCTGTAACAAAATATAAAAGAACCAATTTTTATTCAAGTAAGTTGCATAACAAGGCTCTAGAGAGCCACAGTCCTTTGGGCTACCTGTATTTGGCACCCTGAGATTGCTATCCCAGTCATCCATATACAGGAAGTAATTCTATAAATTAGGTGCTAATATTTACATACCAGTTATGCATACAGATGTTTAGAATACTAGCCATATATGCACTAGGGATATCATTGCATATCATTGATATATTCAGGCAAAATAAACACATTCACATCAGAAAAGAGTGTGCTCTCTGCAAAAAGGGTACATTCTTAACAACATTGTCCTCAAACTGAAAATAAAGACTAACCAGACCAAACCAAAATGAACAAAATGAATCACACATTTTTGGGCTGCCCAACTTCAATATGCACATCTGTGTGCACATAAGTAAGTGTATGTATGTCAGATATGCACCTAAGTGTTATTTATATCTATGTGCATATTTCTAATAGCATATAGCTTACAGGTGGGTGTACACATGGGTGGAGTTTAGGTGAAACATGGGTGGGGTGCAAAGTTACGTGCATAACTCATAGAATGCTATAAGGTATGTGCGTATCTCTGGAACATGAGCGCACAAAAGCACATATACCTACTTTCCTTTATAGAATCTGTGACAAACAGGGGCCCTCTAGGTACCCATATATAGATAATATTAGTATATTAGCAGCAGTGGTGTGCTGGTAAATTTTTAACAACAGGCTCTCTCCCCGGTCCACCTCGGCACCCCCCATCCACCACTGCGCCCCCCCACCTCTGCACCCCCCCCCCCAAAATTGCAGAGCTGGCTATAGCCGGGGGGGGGGGGGGGGGGGGGGAGGCAATGCATTACTCTCTCCAGGAAAAAAAAATTAAATGATCCCAGGTTCCAATCTAATTCATGTTTAATATGGGATAAAATGCCATAAATAAGTAAATAAATATAAACTTTTAACGTTCAGCACCTGATTCTCAAAGTGGACATATTCCAAACACTATAATGAAAATAAAATTATTTTTTTCTACCTTTGTTGTCTGGTGACTTTGTTTCTCTGATCATGCTGGCCCAGTATCTGATTCTGCTGCTCTCTATCTGTTCCCCTGACTCCGTTTCCAGGGCTTCCTTTCCATTTATTTATTTTCTTTCCTCCTTTCTTCTTCATTTCTGGTCCTCCGCAGACTTGACTGTACAGTGGATCCAGCTTCTGCCTATTTTCTCCATCCATGTGCAGTTTCTCTCCTCACTTCCTTTCCCCTCATCTAATCTCCTTCCTCTATCTTCCCTCCATGTCTAGCATTTCTTCTCTCTCCCTTCCCTCCCCTCCATCCATGTCCAGAATTTCTCTTGCCCTCCCCTCCATCCATGTCCTGAAACTCTCTTCTCTCCCCTGCCCTCCTCTACCCATCCATGCCCAGCAATTCTCTCCCCTGCCCCCCTCTGCCCATCCATGCCCAGCAATTCTCTCCCCTGCCTCCCTCTGCCCATCCATGTCCAGCAATTCTCTCCCCTGCCCCCCTCTGCCCATCCATGCCTAGCAGTTCTCTCCCCTGCCTCCCTCTGCCCATCCATGCCCAGTAGTTCTCTCCCCTGCCCCCCTCTGCCCATCCATGCCCAGCAATTCTCTCCCCTGCCCCCCTCTGCCCATCCATGCCCAGCAGTTCTCTCCCCTGCCTCCCTCTGCCCATCCATGCCCAGCAATTCTCTCCCCTGCCCCCCTCTGCCCATCCATGCCCAGCAATTCTTCTCCCTCCCCTGCCCTCCCGCTCCCATCCATGTCTAGCGATGTCCTTCGCCCCCACCCTCCCCTGCCGCTCCCATCGTCAATTTCAATTACCTCCCTCGAAGCTCTGCATTATTTAAGGCCCTGCTGCCCATCTCCAGCTGCCTTCCCTGCCTGCTTCTGAGGCATTCGCGCCCTTAGTCCCGCCGCGGAAAAAGGAAATGACATCAGAATGACGTCAGAAGGCGGGACTAAGGGTGTGAATGCCTCAGAAACAGGCAGGGAAGGCAGCTGGAGACGGGCAGCAGGGCTTTAAATAAGGCGGCGCTTCGAGGAAGGTAATTGAAAGTGACAGATGGGAGCGGCAGGGGAGGGTGGGGCAAAGGACATCGCTATACATGGATGGGAGCGGGAGGGGAGGTAAGCATGGCGCCCTCCTGCCATGCTTACCTCGTGCAATGGAGCCGGCTCGCCCCGAACAACAACCGACTCGCAAGAGCTGTCAAAATTTAACAAGCGGCTCTTGCGAGCAGGTGCGAGCCGGCTCCAGCACACCACTGATTAGCAGGCTCATTTTTGACAGAAAAACATCCAAAAAGCGGCACCAAATGGCAGATGGACTTTTTTTTTTTGCCAAAATGTTCAAATCTCTATTTGTGAAACCCATTTTTAAGACATTTTTTCTAAGCAGTGCATCCAAATCACAAGGGGTGTGTGTTGGGGGAGGGATGTTTTTCTGCCATAATTGAACAAAGTAAAAATGTCTGGGGCTACAAGTTAGACGTTTTGGTCTAGACCTGTTTCAATCACAACTAAGTCACCAAAAGTTGACCTAAATGACTACTGGAGGGATTAAGGCTTGCCCCCCACCCTTACTCCCCCAGTGGTCACTGACCTCTTCCCACCCCCCAAAGATATAAAAAAAACTGTACATACTAGCCTCTATGACAGTTTCATATGTTATGGTCAGACCTATTAGAGCATCATGCAGGACCTTGAAGTAGCCTAGTGGTTGGTGCAGTGCACTGTAGAGAAGAAGACGCAGGCCCATATCCCATTCTAACTGTTACACTTATGGTGGAAAGTGTGAGCTTCGAAAACCCACCAAAAACCTACAGTACCTACATATAGCTGACACCTGCAGCCATAAAGACAATTGTAGTGGTGTACAGTTGGGTACAGTAGATTTTTGGTGAGTTTTGGAAGGCTCCTCCTAGTGGTTAGTGCAGTGGACTTTGATCCTGGGGAACTAGGCTCGATTCTCATTGCAGCTCCTTGTGACTCTGGGCAAGTCACTTAACCCCCCATTGCCCCAGGTACAAATAAGTACCTGTATATACTATTGGGCTCATTTTCGAAAGAGAAGGACGTCCATCTTTTGACATAAATCGGAAGATGGACATCCTTCATCCAGGGACGTCCAAATTGGTATAATCGAAACACGATTTTGGAATCTCCAACTGCAGTCCGTTGCAAGGACGACCAAAGTTCAAGGGGGCATGTCAGAGGTGTAGCGAAGGCGGAACCTGGGCGTGCCTAACACTTGGACGTCTTTCACCCATAATCGAAAAAAACAAGGACGTCCCTGATGAACACTTGGACGTTTTCACCTGGATGTGTTTTTCTTACGAATAAGGCACAAAAAGCTTCCTGAAATGACCAGATGACCACCGGAGAGAATCGGGGATGACCTCCCTTTACACCCCGAGTGGTCTCTAACCTCCTCCCATGCTCAAAAAACATATTTAAAAATATGTTGTGTCAGCCTGTATGCCAGCCTTAGATGTCATACTCAGGTCCATGACAGCGCATGCAGGTCCCTGGAGCAGTTTTAGTGGGTACTGCAGTGCACTTCAGATAGGCGGACCCAGGCCCATACCCCCCCTATCTGTTACATTTGTGGAGGAAACAGCGAGCTCTCCAAAACCCACCACAAATACACTGTGCCCATATATAGGTGCCCCCCTTCACCTGTAAGGGCTAAGTTAGTGGTGTACAGTTGTGAGTAGTGGGGTTTGGAGGTTTTTGGGGGGGCTCAGCACACAAGGTAAGGGAGCATTGTTCCTGGGAGCATTTTATGAAGTCCACTACAGTGCCCCCTAGGGTGCCCGGTTGGTGTCCTGGCATGTCAGGGGGACCAGTGCACTAGAAATGCTGGCTCCTCACATGCCCAAATGGCTTGCATTTGGACATTTTTGACATGGACGTCTTTGGTTTTGAAAATCGCTGAAAGTCAGAAACGGCCATGTCTAGGGTCGTCCAAATTTAAGGATTTGGACATGTCTGACGGTATTTTCGAAACGAAAGATGGACGTCCATCTTGTTTCGAAAATGCATGTTTCCCTGCCCCTGGATTTTGCCGTTTTGCAAGGATGTCCAAATTGCAACTTGGAAGTTTCTTTTGAAAATGCCCCTCCACGTAAACCACTTTGAATGTAGTTGCAAAAATCACAGAAAGGCGGTATATCAAGTTCCATTCCCATTCCCACAATATAAGGGGATAATGGTGAGATGTGTACCTGGGACCTTTCATGTGAAGTCCACTGCAGTGCTCCCTAGGATGCTCCACTGCTCTGTTGGGATGTCTGTGTGGCCAATCTACTAAGAATGCTGCCCCCTTCCCCGCATGCATCTTGACTTGCTTTTGTGAGTTTTTCCCTTGAATGCTTCTTTTTTTTTTTCCCGAAAATAGTCCAAAAAGCAGATGCACTGAGCACAAAAACCATCTAGCAAATGGCCATTTTTGAAACAAAAAAGATAAGATGTTTTTCTGGTTCAAAAATCACCATGTTTGATTTTGGGATGCTTTCATCAAAACGTCCAAAATTGGATTTCGACGTCGTGTCGAAAATGCCCCTCCACACCTGCCAATAATATTTATGTGATAGCTTCAGCTACCTGTGCTATAGGAAATACACTAACCCATTCATCATAACTGAACTTGCTGTCTCTCATTTTATACCATGCCAAATTAATTGTTAATTGCAGCTACCAGGTTCCTCCCTCTCACTTTGTTACATCAGAAGTATTTCATTTTAATTCTAACAACAGCTCTTTCCTCTTGTTGCTTTTATTTTATTTTTCCAAAAGCAAAGCTTCACATATCTTATACAGTCTTCTTTTCCTTATGGCCGATGGCATGTGGGTAATTCTGGGATCTAGATAATTCTTCAAGTTCAAGCAATTATAAATTTGTAATCTTTCTATTTTTTGACCCTCAATTCCTTTCTCTTAAATTATATGTTTTGTTCCCAAGGGTCACCTGTAGTTGCACCCCATCAGAAACTAAATATAGTTTTGACGTGGGCTTAGCTACCCAGGGACAGCATTGTTGTGCAGTACAGATCCCTGCTATATGCTTCTATCTTCCATTACCCAACTGTGAGTCATTTTCACATTCAGAAGACCCATGATACTCAACCCAGTGGGAGAGAATTGTTTGAGCCTCAAAGACTCTTCAAGCTAGCCTCCCAGGATGGGTGCAGTTGTTTGGCTTCTTATAGTGTATTTAATATGCTAAGGTACCATAAAGGCAGTTTGCTTGCACTGCAGCTTAAACGCTGTCAAACATTTTTTAGAGGGTGCATTTATCTTGGGTATTTGTTTCTGTTTTCTTTTTTTTTTAAGGATTTTTTTCTATTGAAACAATATTTTTGCTAAGGTGATTTTTTATCGGATTGCCACAAGGTGTCACTGAAGGCCATGCAAAATTAAATCGACTGGCTGCAGCCTTGAACAAATGCGACCATGATGGAAGTGAAGAGAAAAACAAATGTTAGGAACAGATACACTGTGAAAAGTATTGTGTAATATAAACACTTTAGTTAGGCAACGGGCTAGAAATTATGAAAACCTGGCAGTAGACGTCTTGCTTGTGGCTTAACAATGCTCGTGTCAGGAATCTACATGTGATACCCAATGCTTGTTCAACACATTGTTTTGTAGATGAAAACTAGCAGGAGATAGGCAGTAAATCTAAGATTTGTATGTAGTTGGTACACTCTTGTCATTTTCTTCTGTATGAACAATTCATGTACCTAATGTAGTTTAGAAAACAACACAAAACAACATGAATCATCTAGTTAAATTATGTATTAAAATAAACTGCAGTTTGATCTGAGTTAGGTTATCACTGCTTAGTAATTAATTAAGATATTGAAGAGCAATTCTTCCATTTCCTTTGCGTTTCCAGATCACTTGGAACCAGAGCTGGGATCTAATACCACCAATCATTTGCCACTATTGGAGATTTGCTTCCTTTATTTTCTATTCCTTCCTAGCTTAGTCCAGGTATTGTGAATTTCTTTTGCAACCTTGTAATAATGGGCCCTAAATCCAGCCACTAGGTGTCACTATTGTACAATGAGTATGACTCCTTCCCCATCAGGAGCTGTGAACACTGCCTTCACACCATCCTCTGCGCCAGACAACCCAGGAAATGGAAGAGGTGACCCAGGATCTGAACTCAGGACCCTGCCCTTCCACTAGGCTGTCACAGGCCAGTTTCTTTGTTATAAACTTGAGTGCTAGAATTAATAAATGCTGAATTTGGAAACAGCATCTATACAGTTTATATTCACCCTATTTATTGACTTCCCTTTGAACACAAAACATGATTCAGGGGCCCTTTTACTAAGACACGCCCAAAAGTGGCCTGTGCTAGTGTAAGCACATGTTTTGGACGTGTGCTGGTCCATTTCCTGAGTGCGCCTGGAAAAATGGAGATTTTTTAACGTGCCTGAAAATGGACGTGTGACAAAATGAAAACCAGCGCACATCCATTTTTGGCCTGAGACATTAATGTCACCCATTGGCTTAGTGGTAAGGTCTCACGCGCCAACCAAGTGGTAAGCATGCCGCACGCACCAACTGCCGATTACTGCAGGGTAAGGGCCCCGCGGTAGAAAATAGAAAATATTTTCTACCGCATGTTTTGGGCACGCACCAAAAATTGAATTACCACCTGGGGCACGCGGTAGCTGGATGGTAGTGCCAATATGATATGCATTGGAGGCGCGTAGCCACCTACCCACCTTTGTACCTCAGCAATAATGCTGCCACTTTGCATACTACTACTACTTATCATTTTTATAGCGCTACTAGACGTACGCAGCGCTGTACCCTTGAACATGAAGAGACAGTCCCTGCTTGACAGAGCTTACAATCCCTTGCTCATTATGTGCTATGTACTTTTCCATGAATTTAAGCTAATTGGTCTGCTTCTGTGTTGATTTTTATCAGACTGTCATACAGACATTACACTGATACATGCAAAATAAGGATATGTCATGAACAGCTAAAGAATTCGCTTAGAGAAAGTTTTAAAATCAGGGGCTCGGAGGAGGGATGTGTGTGTAACCAGAATAAAGGGTCTTTATTATGTATTCCAGAGTATAAAAAAATGTGGTGCAAGGTGATATTTTTAAGAAACTAGATGGTTCTACTGTTTAACAGTTATTTTTTTTTATTCTGTATATTAATCAGTGCAAATTATCAGGGATTTGAGATGCAGAATGGAAGGCAAGAAGTAACTGGGGAATTTGTAATTAGCCAAAAACCGATTATTTTATCTGGAGGTAGCAAGAGCAAGGAGGTTTTTCCCCCCCTCTGTCTCTCTCTCTCTCTCTCTCTCTCTCTTTTGGAAACTGTCATGCAGGTGATACTCCAAAACTAGGCAGCCAGGCTTTCCAGCTTTGAGGTGGCTGTATGTATGTTTCTGAAGTATTAGAACTGGAATCATGTTTGGATAAAAGACCTTGTGCACAAATATTATTCCTACCCTTTGAACCTTCATAAAGTGTAATTTAGTTGGACCAGTGCATTATTGAAATGTCAGTTGTTTAAGTGAACTAAAATAAAATATGAAAGAAAGGGAAAGGAAATGTATGGTTTACAGTGCACATCAACACTGCAAGGAGCAAAGTACGCAGTGATATTAATAAAACATGCACATCACCTTGTTCTTGTTTCCCTACCGGACTAGGCGAATGCCTTTACGGTACTATGTAAGCCACATTGAGCCTGCAAATAGGTGGGAAAATGTGGGATACAAATGTAATAAATAAATAAAAATGCATGGCACAAATGTCTTTTTCAGCTTGTATAACACCAGTGTAACCATAATGTTACCTTTTGTTATTTCAAACATTTGTGAAACACCCAGAAAATAGATTCAGTATGCTCTGTTCTTCAGAGTCTGAGTACTTATACAAAGGAGTTCGTTTTAGAACCATCTGCAGTGGTATTTACACATGTAGACTGCAAACATATATCTGAAAGCAACTATATTTACATGTATAGGTTCCCCAGGCTGCAGCAGTTTCAAGGGGGGGGGGGTGTTGGGGTGGATTGGAGAGACTGGAAAATTGTACGTTGCATACACATGTAAACGATATCAGACAGCCGTTATTGATGAAGGCAGAAATGTCTTTTTTTTCCTCATAAAATAGAAAATATGGAAAATTCCTTGAAGAGACCTATAAGATTACCTAATTTTCCTCAAATATATATCATAGCTGCACAAGATACGTTTAAAAGTCATATGAAGGAGATTTTGGAAATTCCAGAGTTTCTTTTGTCACCTTTAGCTACTGCTAATTATTTACCTTCTAAGTTGAACTCTCAGTTATCAAACACAGTGGAAAATGTGAAAAAGAAATCTCAGAAGAAGGATTGTGTAAATAATGATGTTTCCAAAATTGATTTATCTTTGGATTTAGCCTCAGAAAATATGGAATGTGCTCCTCTATTTAGTGACTTTCCTTTTAGAGTCAGAGAGAGACTGGATGTTTTGATTATATTTCCCTAGGAGAGCTAGACATTTCTTAGAGGCATAATAAGGATTTATCCTAGTGTTGCATGGGAAACTCAGATATGTGATGGAAATGCATGGTTTTAAAATCTAGATTTATTGCAATGGTGCTCTTTTCTTTTTATAATTACCCCTATATAAGTAGAATAGTTTGACAGCAAAAGGGTTATATTTTCTTAGAATCTGAACAGTTGTCTGATTTTTTTTAGCTACTCGTGCAAAGGATCTGGCTTCTGATAAGCTGGATTTAGATTTGTCTTTGGAATATTAAATTTTTATTTATTTTTCTAGGTCGGGTTTACTATGAGAATCATTATTTGTATTACATGAGTTTGTTTTTTCTCTTGGTCCCCTCAACTTGGGGACTTATTTTGATCAGTATTAGCTGTTTAATGACTTGTATTGTGTGTTTTTTTGTGATTTTTAGATTCCATAAATAAAAATTTTGGAAGATTATAAAGAGCTGCTATTTATATGTTTAGATGTTTAAGGACATAGACATTTCAAGAGGGTGTGATTCTAGGATGGATTGGGCCAGCTGAAAAATTGTATGATTAGTTCCCATTTTACAATAAGAATACACCCATATTTTTTTTAAAAAAAGGTCCATGCTAGCTTGTACATATGCTCAGAGGCATATAAAAGTGCCAGTTACCTGATCATTTGACCTGGGGTCTCCGGCAGTGATTCAGGGGGCAATTATACAAACCTCTTTGGTGCCTAACACCACCTGAAAATTTCATTAAAAAGAGCTATTTCACTTAGGGGGTCTTTCACTAAGCCACGTTAGCATTTTTAGCTCATGGTAGAAATCACCTGGCAGTAAATGCTGAGACACCCATAGGAATATAATGGGTGTCTCATCATTTACCGCCAACTGATTTCTACTGTGAGCTAAAAACACTACCATGGCTTAGTAAAGGACACCGTTAGGCTTTTACTAAAGTTTAGCATACTGTAAAAGAATTAACACACCAAAAGGCTTCTTAGCATTTAGGGGTCCTTTTACTAAGCCATGCTAAACAGTGACTGGCACGTCTGTCAGCGCATGGATTTTCCATGCACCGTGGCCACTTATAGCGTGGGAGTAAAATGGCTGCATTTGGTTTTTTTAATGGTCACACGCTAATTTTCCCATTAGCACATGGCCATTACTGTGTAGACCCCTTACAGCCACTTATTTAGGAGGTGGTAAGGGCTTCCTCACTACTCCCATTGTAATTGGGTAGCGTGCGGTAATGTGTCTTTTCTACCCAATTAGCACAGGCAGGCCTAATCTCTGCTCATGCCTTCCATGGCAAAAAATAATTTACTGCAAGAGTAGCATGCATTGATGGCCAAACTACCATGGGATGCCTCATCGCGTCCAGCAGTAGTGGCCTTTTACTGTGGGCCTACCGCACCTTAGGCTTCTTAGCATTTAGTGCGCTAAGGGGTCCTTTTACTAAGCCATGACAAAAACGTGGCCTGTGGTAGTGTAGGTGCATGTTTTTGGCACATGCCAGGCCACTTTTTACCGCATCTGTTTAAAGGGCTTTTTGTAAATGGGCCGGGAAAAGGGCCAGTGGTAAAACTGAAACAAGCACACTCCTATCTACGGCCTGAGCCCTTAACACCACTCATTGATCCAGTGATAAAGGGCTCACACGCTACACACACAGTGACCGGTCAGCGCACGCCAACTGCCGATTAATGCACGGTAGGAAATAAAAAAATGATTTGTCCCGGCAGTATGGGCACATGCCAAATCCAAAATTACCACCAGGGGGGCATGCTAGCGGTAGTCTCATTTTGGTGCACGCTATACGAAAGTAGATCCTACCTCACGTTTGTAAAAGGGCCCCTAAGCTTTAGTAAAAGGACCCTTTAGTTCCTTCACTTGCTTGTTCCGTAAGTGTGGCTTAGTAAAATCTGGTATATGCACTTGCAAGCATCAGTACGTACATGTGCATTTTGTGACATCAGTAGCTGTGTACATAGATGCCGTTCTTTTTTTAAGGTTTTTTTTTCCTGAAATGACTGCTCTCATATTATATGCCAACAAACAAATGTGTATTTGCTAACATCTTTATATATATTTTACAAATGTCTGCACATTCAGCAGATCCTTTTGTAAAATATTAGGGGAACTGTAAAAGGCCCAACCTGAATGTCTCAGTTCCTGTCTTGACGTTCTGTGTAAAATGAGGATTATAATCTGGGAGGAGAACAAGAACTCAGATCAGTGCATAAAGCAGAAGTCTTTAGTACAGAAAATGTAACAAACAATAGGTACAATTGTTAGTGCTATTTAATAAAAGTTCTCAGAATTAACATCCATCATTTATTACTAGGAAACTATGCCTAAAGTTTGTCGCATGTCTTAATAATTTCACTATCAAATTTTAAGCAAAAAAAAAAAAGAAGTGGGTAGTGGATCAAAACTTTTCAAAGACAGACCAGGGAGGGTATAGTAAAATCTTTTATTGAAGACTCATAATTGACACGGTACCATGTTTCAGCACACACATGGCTGCCTCAGGAGTCTCTCTTCTAAAACCCAACTAAGCAAAAAAAATATCTTCAGTGTTGCTTAATGAACACACTATGGAGTGCATAACAAATGTTAAAATGTGACATGAGGTCTTGAAAAAGACCGTTTTTTGAAAGAATGATAATCTTTAAAGGATGACTGATTAGCACTGTTAGGGTGTTGGAAGCACTTCGTTTGCATATCATATTGGGAGTGGTTGGGAGGCGGGGCTGGTGGTTGGGAGGCGGGGATAGTGCTGGGCAGACTTATACGGTCTGTGCCCTGAAGAGCACAGGTACAAATCAAAGTAGGGTATACACAAAAAGTAGCACATATGAGTTGTCTTGTTGAGCAGACTGGATGGACCGTACAGGTCTTTTTCTGCTGTCATCTACTATATGTTACTGTATTACTTGTCCTTAATTTTGATCTTTAAAAGCAGTTTTTGCAATAATCAAATAATCTGGCAGTTTTTCTGAGGATATCTCTCTAATTCGAGTCTCGCCTACAGAATCCATAGCAGAAAGTGGTGGTTCTCAATTGTGTTCTTCTAGGTCCACAAACACATTTGGCTTTCAGCGGAACCAAAATATTGAAATGAACCTGATTCTTGGACCAATTGCATGCAAAGTTCTCTGATGAGTATTCATTATGGGAATGAGGCCCATTCACAACCCTGGAGGATTGGAGTTGAGAACTTCTAGCAGAAAGTGCCTTTTGCTTTGTTTTTGACATTGTCTTTGTTTAATCTTCAGTGAAAAATGCAGAGACCTATTGTATATGTTCTCTACTTTCAGAGAGTATTTTAAGTGCATGTTTGATTTATTGACCTATGGAAGCGAGAATTCTATTCAAACTGGCTTGTTTCCTCATCAAAATACTATATGGTCAACACTGTTCTACCTATACCAACATGTGATTTTTGCCAAATCAATTAGAAATCGTAGGCTATGTAGTTCTAATTATATATGCTTCCCTTCTCCAAAGGATAAAAAGTGACTAAAGTTGTTCAAACTCTCTTGAGCGTTTCAATTTGCCAAAATTTGTAAGGATATTTCGGTTATACTCCTCACTGCTCATTATTATTTAGACTTTAGGGAAAACCAAAAACTTGATTATTTTGAAAATTTGTGTTATGCAATGCTATGTAATTCCTCCGATTACTGTTTTTATTATGCTTAATTACGTATAACCATCCTGGAGGTCTGCTCCAGCTTTTTCTTTTCAGCCGCTTTGAATTGCATGGCTATAGTGGCATATATGATTATGTGTTATGTTACAATCTTGAACCACATTCCAAACGATATGTTACGAGCTAAGTAGAAAATTCACCTTGAGTCAAAATATAAAAACAGAGAAAATGACAGTGACTAAAGACCATGTGGCCTATCCAGTTTGCCCATCCATATGGTCTGACCAGCTCTTTCTTTCCCTTAGAGAATCTAAATAGTGGCTAAAATTCTTCTCTGTATCTGGGTGTATTTAGGAATGGAAACTTGGAAAGGACTAGAGAGAAACAATCTGCTCTCTTTTGTTAGAATTATTGTTCATTACATAACAATCAAGGTGAAAACAGTGTATTTTATCATTGTCCTACCACTTTATTAAAACTATGCACAGTATTATCTGGATGAACAATTTTCTAAAAAAAAAAATTAAAGTATCAAATGTTCTGGTTATCTTAACATAACCATATTTATTCAGAGCACAACCTTTATTTAAAAATGCAGACCTTTATTTCTTGGATATATGAACAAACTTAACATTACTGCAACACTAGGATAGAGAGCTTTTGAACTCTAAGGAACCAAAAATCCTGTCCTTGCTGTATGTGCAAGAATTAGCAGTGAATGCATGAAAATCTTATGTTTCTTATCAAAGTTATTCCTCTAGTCTTCAACATTCAAAAATCAGCACCCCAAAGGGGTGCACAGTAGTAAATCTATATTGAAAAAGCCTCAAATCCCCTTAGAACGATCATAATGTTCTTTCAGCATGAATAAAATATGCTATGGGTCATGTTTATGTCCTATGAACTCTGCAGAACAGAGGTGAAAATGATCTCGGTCCATTATTGTTTGTGACTAGTATACAGAATAATACAAAAAGCATTAAAGATATTACAAACATGTATGCCCTGATTAAAGTTTCTTTAGCTCCATATGAACTGCACTTCATATGCATATTTTAATTCTATAGCAAAGGCACATAAGACTATTCATGGGACTTTGTTTAGTAAAGGTCAATAGATGTGATTCACCTGAAACTCTCTATTTTACATTTTCAAGCACAGACTCCTCAAACAATGAACTTCCTTATTCAAACAGTTTTTCATTTAGTAGGAAAAAACTATCAAGGGCAAGGATGTTTAGAATGAAGCTTTTAAGACTGCAGACATTGTTAAGCAGTGGCATCTTGCTAGCTTCGAACGAGTTGTCTGTGACATCTCTGCTGACTATTGTGGTAATACTGCATGGAATAGTGACACAGGTTAATTGAGCATTTAATGGGATATGCTATACTGTACTCTGTGACATATCGTGGTAAATTGAATTAAGAGATAATGATCACTCAGGTAAAGAAAGATGACTTCTGGTCATGTTAAATCACATTATACTATGGCAATCCTGCCACAAAGTTTCAATTAACCTGTGGTACTACTGTAGCTGTACTCCTCAAACAATTAGCCTTGTTCATGTTCTTCCTCCCTTCTTCCGAGATCCTAAACAAGGTCAGCAGAATGAACAATTGTTCTGAGGTTCTTTTTTGACTATAGGTTCTACTGTACTTTGCATACAGAAGAATAGAACAAGATAGAGAGTCATTTTACCTTCATTCAGGTCTGAATTTCCTACATTCCTGTATACATCCTTTGCACTATAATGAATCATATATAATTGAATTGCAAATGGGAAAAAGTATGAGGGCAATGATAGAGAAATTCTAATTGCTGTTAGATAGGAGCTTTTAGTTTTGGGTTTTTTTTTTGCTTTTGCCAACAGGTGTGAGCTTAGATATATATTTTATTGTAGATAATTGTGTTTGACCTTTCTATACTGAAGCTGCAATATTAAATTTTGTGAGGCTTTTCAATTTCTGTTCGTCTTTTTGTGTATGACACCTTGCATTCAATAAGAAGAGACAGCTCTGGCTTTCATACATCAGGCATTTCAGTGTTTGTAACTATTACCAAAAGACTATTGCTTGACATCAGACATTAATACAGTTTTTCTACCTTAAGACATGCTTAGACTGGCCATATGGAATGTCAAGATCAAACCATGACGTATGATAGTTTTGTGATTTGTAAAGACTGAAGAATTATTTCTTCAATCTGTTCAAAATCCATTTCATTCAAATATCAAATGAATTTGGACTGTGTTGCCTTTGTGGGCTTGACACTGATGTTCCAAACTGAGAGGCTCTCTTCTTGAGCTCCCTTTGGTAGTCATATGTTGATGAGATGGTTTACATTTTTGTAAACGATGGAGTACAAGCTATGATGTGCGGTAGCACCAGTGCGTTTTTTTCTAGCGAAAAAGGTGCCGGTACTCAAATGCCAGGCCACCCTTCAGGGGTGCGGTGATCACTGAGGGACCCACCCCACGATAGCCAGGCCCCCTGCAACCAGTCACAGAATCTATGACAAGGCAGAATTGGTGTGTAGACCCTGAGCTCTTTCATTACAACTTGAGGACCATGGGTCAATTTTAGAAGACAATGGAAAAGGTGCCGGTACTCAGTACCCCCAAGTACCCCCTCAAAAAAAGCCTTGGGTAGCACACTAGTACCAGTATTCCATCAGCACCCAAGAGCAAATAATTCCTAGTTTACAATCATCCATTCTGCTAATGTTTATGAAGATTTATCATTCAGAGCAATTTTTTGTATTGCCCCAGTTTGATAAACAAGGATTTTACATACCGGTAACTATTTTTTGACATATTGAATTGTTGGATTTCAAGATTTGTTTTTATCTTTTACAGTGCACGTTCACCTGCTTCTGCTCAGTATGCAGCTCCCATGTAAAGACAGCTGTCAGGACAGGACAGCGTCAACCTATCTCTGCTAGGGTTTAAATGGTGACCTTTGACCATGAAAACAATCCTCCTTCTAGTATCTTAATTAGCTGTCAGTGTTACTGAGGCTCCATTCGAGGAAGCCTATCACTAGAGGGAGCTCTACACAAAAGTAACTGCAAGAGAAAAGTTGGATAGAAAACCCAGGTTACCTCTAGAATATCTGCATGTTGGAACATATGTTTTCAAGTATTGTAAATTAAATCACAGCAGATTTCAGCTTTCAGCAGCCTTTAACGTGTTTCTCAAATGTTCCTTTTTCTATTTCTTCTAACCATTTAAAGTGTTTCTATGTTAATAAAAGGACGTTATCTAAGAAAATATTGTAAAATGAAAACACTGGTGCTTATTTTAACTTCTAGAGCCTTATATCCTATTTAATACAATATGGGGTAAATTCTATAAGGGGCGCCTAAAAATCGATATCGAAAATTTCATGTGCTGAGCGCTATTCTATAAAGGGTACGTGTCCTTTATCGAATAGCGCTTAGGGCATAAACCTCACCTAACTTTTGGCGCCGGCAATTAAGCAGGCGTTATTGCTGTAGCCTACATTAGACGCATTTGGCTGAATTCTGTATAATTTTGGAACACCCCCATAATGCCCCTAGCCACGCCCCCAAATTTACAGGAATTAGGATTTACACAAGGATCATTATAGAATACAATCTGTGCATAAATCCTAATTAACTCCAATTTACACTAATAATTGTTTTCTAGCAGACAATTATTGGCGCTGATTGGCTTGATAGGCAATTAAGTTGTGCACACAAGTCGGCTACATGCTTGCAACTTTAGTCGCCGTTTATAGAATTCGGGGGTATCAGTATCCCTGTGCCTGAGCTTATTCTCTTTAATAGCATTATGGGAATCTGATAAGGATGTATGTACACTAAGGATTACTATATGAGCGTTCTATATGGTAAAACAAATCACTTTTCTCTTGAACAATTTAGCACTGTTGTCAGAAAAGGTCTTGATGTTTGGGAACAATAAACGTATTATGGGGTCCTTGAACTAAAGTTGGTATATGAAATAGTGCGCGGTTAATGTGTGAACGGCTCCTGCCTGTTTTTTAGTCTTTTGGAACCGGGCAGTGCAGTTGTCCCTAAAAGTCATGCAGGGTTTGTGATTCTTTATTTTATATATATTGTACATATATGTTTTCCATTTTGCTGTACTAATTTTGTTTCCCATTTTGTTGTCTAATTATGTTTTTTTAATGTTTATATTTATTTTATTGTTGTTTCATATACTGTCTTTGAAAAATTACCAATCAAATTGGTTTACATAAACTCAAAGAATAGTTAAGCTCTGGAACTCATTGTTGGAGGATGTGGTAACAGTGGTTAGCACACCTGAGTTTAAAAAAAGTGTTGACAAGTTCCTGGAGGAAAAGTCCATAGTCTGTTATTAAGATGGACTTGGGGGAAGCCACTGATTGCCCCGGGATTGGTAGCATGGAATCTTGCTACTAACTGGGTTTCTGCCAGGTACTTGTGGCCACTGTTGAAAGCAGGATACTGGGCAAGATGGACCATTGGTCTGACCCACTATGGCTATTCATATATTTTTATAAGGAAAGGAACCCCAATTATTTAACAGGAAAAAATTAGCAAAGGTAGAGAAATGTGAAAGAATAGTAATAGCAAATAGGCATTAGATACCGTTCAACTGGGTGTCACAGCTCCCAGTGCAGCATCAAAAGCCAATATGAAAAGGTGAGTTTTTTTCTCTGAGATTGAAATTTCCTATAGGAAAGCTCAGTATGATAGGAGGAAGGAAAAGAGTTCCAAAGGGTTAGAGCAGTGAAGAAAAATGAAACTCTGACTAACAGATAATGGGAGGAGCATAAGGCTGCAAACCACGGATGTCTAACACCATTGCACCAGCCCTGCTCATTTGTATCCCATAACTGGATCTGAAAGATGAGCAGGCAATTGGGCAATGGATGAGGAGGCGCCTGTAGAGTGAGGTGCTTCCAAAGAGAATCCACGTATGTGGAGAACTCAAGAGGTCCCATGGAAAAACTCAAATAAAGAGGAAAGTGGGGATAAAAACCAGGTTATCCAAAGACAGGACCACAGTAGTACTGAAGTGAAGCAGTATTTATTGGAAATTAAAAATGACTCAACACAACGCTGTGTTTTGGCCAGAAGGCCTGCATCAGGAGTCTATTAATTAAAACAAAAAAATAAAAAAATAAAACCAAACAAAAACAACAACATGTAACTTATAATATATCAAATTAAATAATAAGATACAATGTAAATGTATGTATAAAACATTATATAATGTAATAAAAAAATATAAAAATATATTTATGTGCAACACAAAAATATTGATTGATTTGCAATAAAACATTCAAAATGCTGGATATGTTAAAATTTATCAAAAAATAAGGAAATATGTAATGATGTGATTAACAAATTTTATATTAAAACTATCACAAAATATAACCTTAATTGATCATGTTGCAGAGAACTAAGGTTTATATGTGATTTGACCGAGATGTTAGATCTAAAAAGGATTAATGCTGACCTGTATACTTGATTCAACAATTGAGAATCCAGGAATCGCGACAATAAGTAATGGTGGTCTGAAAAAGTAAAAACCAAATTACTAATAGGTGTGCTAAAATATGTAAGAAGATGAAACACTAGGAAATGAAAAACGAAACATAATTCCTAATGGGTGTGCTGAAATCTATGAGATATCTAAGAAGGGCAAATCAAAACTCCGCAATGTGAAGGACACAATGGGGAAAAAAAGACAACAAAACTGGATATGACCATGCGACAAGAAAACCACCGATACAAAAGGAAAAAAATATATAAATGAAAATACAATCTGGGTGATCCCGTGCACAGGCAGACGTAAACGCTAAACACACTAGAAAAAGGTGGTGATATAAAGGAAAATGGAGAACCAATGTCTAAAGATACGGCGATGTACTGGGAAAAGGAGTACAAAAAGATACACACAATGTTGTGGTTGAAATCGGAGTATACACTGTGAACAAATTAATTGTTGAAAGTGACAAGAGGTAGGAAAACTACAGCTGCGATCGTCCAAACCAAGGAACATCTTACCTTTAGAAAGACTGTTAGTGTAGAATTACAGCTGAATCGTGAGATAAGCAGTCTAGTGAACAATATTGAAAATAGCTGAAATCGGAGTATACACTGTGAACAAATTAATTGTTGAAAGTGACAAGAGGTAGGACAACTACAGCTGCGATCGTCCAAACCAAGGAAACATCTTACTTTTAGAAAGACCGTTAGTGTAGAATTACAGCTGAATCGTGAGATAAGCAGTCTAGTGAACAATATTGAAAATAGCTGAAATCGGAGTATACACTGTGAACAAATTAATTGTTGAAAGTGACAAGAGGTAGGAAAACTACAGCTGCGATCGTCCAAACCAAGGAACATCTTACCTTTAGAAAGACTGTTAGTGTAGAATTACAGCTGAATCGTGAGATAAGCAGTCTAGTGAACAATATTGAAAATAGCTGAAATCGGAGTATACACTGTGAACAAATTAATTGTTGAAAGTGACAAGAGGTAGGACAACTACAGCTGCGATTGTCCAAACCAAGGAAACATCTTACTTTTAGAAAGACTGTTAGTGTAGAATTACAGCTGAATCATGAGATAAGCAGTCTAGTGAATGATATTGAAAATAGCTGATGGACAGTTAACGTCTTTTAAAACCAAAAAGTGCGCAAAAAAACGAGGGGTGTGACGTGTGCATGACGTATACAGACAACACTGAAACTGTAACCAGTTGTGAATAAAACAAAAAAGTATATGGAAAAATATTCTAAAAAAGTGGAGACCTAATGAGGGAGGGACAACAAAAAAATGAAAAATAAATGGTAATAAAATGTTACGTAGAAGTCTATGACGTGTTACTTATTTGCATGTGTGACATGTAACTGAAATGAACAGTGAATGATGAGCAATTGTTCATGTTAAAGTACTCATGACAAGAACTGGAGGATGACAGTGCAATCCAACATAAGATATTTAGGTGACGTAAAACTAAAAACGAACGGTGGTTGAATAAGAGATTATTATTGTAACTATACACATAACGTGACTGAAAGATAATAGTGCAATACAAAATAAAATATTTAAAATCGTTTTTAATAAGTGACGTGGAGTTGTGTTAATGAAAGGACCAATTACTACGTGGATGATGTTTGAAACGGAATATGTGAGTGAGTGAGCAGTGAAATCATATAATTAAAAAGCCAGCACAAATGTTTATGGATCTGAACATGAATGTAGCTTCCAAAATGAGATAACTTTTTCGAGTGTTGTAATCACCTAATAAATTTCCTGAGTAAAAGATTTTTTTACACAGAGAAACCAAGCAAATGAAATGATGGAAGATAAAACATATATAGGCTATATATAAATATTATATGTGAATATATAAATATAACTAGAACCATAAATTAAAAAATATAATTAGGATAAAAACATTAAAATAAAAGAAATTTTTCTACAAATAAACATCCAGTATTGCTAGGCAATGTATAATAATGACATGTAATTAGAATTACAGTACATCTGTGAATGAACACTGAATATGTGAGGTACATATTTATCTTAAAAAGATAAATATCATCCATTAAAAAGAACTGATAAAATATATAAAAAAGTGTGCAAATAAATGAAAAATATAAAAAATAAAACTAGAACAAATATTTTTGGTGGTGCCAATCATTAGTTGATGATAATTTACACTATAGGTCGAAATGTAATGCTATGAGTGTTACCTTAAGACATATATGCAATATATTAAAACAAACCATATACATAAAAATAATACATCAAAAATAAAAAATGAGAAATAAATAATCAAAAAGATCAAAGGAAATGCAAAAATTTAAATGTATACAAGATGACATTTGGTTTTACCAAACCATACCTAATCTGGTGAAAATAACAAATAAGAACTCTAATAAATAATAAATACAGTTGATTGCAAGGAACTAAAAGAATGTAAAACAATTAGATATACAATACAATTCGGACGCTTATGTACATAAAGAAATACAAAAATTGTATACATGAGAAAATGAACCTATGCATGAAGTATGTGAATTTTTAGAAATGAATATATCAGAAGTTAGACCTGTAAATGAAATGTTTAAAAAATACAAAAAATGCTTGTATTGAAGATTTCCAAATATTTATATGAAGGAAGTACTGGTTTCAAAGTATGTGTAAAATGAAGTGCTGGTTAATAATTTTAGAGGAATGGACGGAAATCAATCTCATTTTTGAGACCATGGGGACTGAGTATATTTAAGTCAAAAATAAATTTCTGTTCTTCTTGGGAGTAAGAGATTATCAAAATTGCCACCCCTCCACTTTTTAGTGAAAGTTTTCAACACAAAGAACCATAAATCTGCTATAGTGTGGTTAGCTGCATACCAGTGTTGAACAAGAGGTGCAGATTCCACTTTCCTATTAATGCAAATCCTGTGTTTTATTTATTTATTTATATTTATTTATTTAATACATTTATATCCCACATTTTCCTACCAATTGCAAGCTCAATGTGGCTTACACAATCTGTAGAAAAGGCTACAGTGCATGAAGTACAATTATACAGTTTAAAAGTAAGATAGTAAACAACATTTGAAACAACAATATGTAAAGGTAAAAAGATATATAGTGTTTTTGAATCTTTGTTATACTAGAAGTTAATTTGAATTAAGTTGAGCCTGGAGAATAAGCCTTTTTGAACATTACAGTCTTCAAAAATTTACGCGTCTTAATGCTCTAAGGGTTTTTCCTACGTATAAAAGAGGACGTGGGCACAAAATGATGTAAATAACCGAGGTGAGGTGCTTCTTCATATCATGCTAGCAGCATTGCTGTGTATAGATTTGAAACCTGGCTTCTCTGGTTCTCAACCTGCTGCTCTAACCATTAGGTACAGCTAATACAGATAACGCATATTATCTATGGACCTCTTTTATCAAGCTGTGCTAGTGGTTCCTGCAGACAGATGATTAAAAGCCCCGCGCTGTTCCAAACAGCACTCTAAAATAGCACTGGAACAGCGCGGGGCTTTACTGCACTGATGATCAGAGATAATTGCATGCAAATTTAAGCACACAATTATCTCTGATCATGGGGTAGAAGTGCGGGAGAATTGTGCCTGAGCATGCGCTCACCACAATCTTCCCGTACTTGTTTGACAGGTCTGGGCTGTCAAAAGCCCAAACCTGTCAAACACACGGGCTGGAGGTCCGAAGGCGGGATGAGGGCGTGGTTAAAAGATGGCCGTCCTTGTCCGATAATGGAAAAAAGAAGGGCGGCCCTGACGAGCATTTGGCCGACTTTACTTGGCCCCTTTTTGTTCATAACCAAGCCTTGAAAAGGTGCCCCAACTGACCAGATGACCACCGGAGGGAATTGGGGATTACTTCTCCTTACTCCCCCAGTGGTCACCAACCCCCTCCCACCCAAAAGAAAAAAATTAAAAACATTTTTTGCCAGCCTCTATGCCAGCCTCAAATGTCATACCCAGCTCCCTGACAGCAATATGCAGGTCCCTGGAGCAGTGTTTAGTGGGTACTGCAGTGCACTTCAGGCAGGTGGACCCAGGCCCATTCCCCCCCACCTGTTACACTTGTGGTGGTAAATGGGAGCCTCCAAAACCCACCTGAAACCCACTGTATCCACATCTAGGTGCCCCTCGTTACCCTTTAAGGGCTATGGTAGTGTTGTACAGTTGTGAGGAGTGGGTTTTGGGGGGGGGGGTTGGGGGGCTCAGCACACAAGGTAAGGGAGCTATGCACCTGGGAGCAATTTGTGACGTCATTGCAGTGCCCCCTAGGGTGTCCGGTTGGTGTCCTGACATGTGAGGGGGAACAGTGCACTACAAATGCTGGCTCCTCCCACGACCAAATGGCTTGGATTTGGCTGGTTTTGAGATGGCCACCATTAGTTTCCATTATCGGCGAAAACCAATGTCGTCCAACTCTAAGGGCGGCCCAAATGTTGAGATTTGGCCGTCCCTGACTGTATTATTGAAATGAAATATAGCCCCCCATCTTGTTTCGATAATACGGTCGTGTATGCTTCTTTAATGGGCGCCCCTGTTCGATTATGCCCCTCCACGGAACTCATTTTCGAAAAAGAAAAACATTTAAAAAGTGGCATAAAGTGGCATTTGGACGTTTTGCTTGCCAAAACAGTCAAATCGCTATTTTTGAAAAACATTTTCTAACATTTTCTGTGCTGTTCGTACGCAGTGTGTTCAATTCACAAGGGGGCATGTTAAGAGTGGAATTTGGGTGTCCCTAACACTTGGATGATTTTCTGCCATAATGGAATAAAACAAAAATGTCTGGAACTAAAACTAAGACCTGTTTTAATAATGACTAATCCACAAAAAAGTGCCCTAAATGACCAGGTGACCACTGAAGGAATAAAGAAATGACCCCCTCTTGCTTCCCTACTGGTCACTGACTCCTTCCGACTCCCCCCAAATATGTGACAGAAATAGTACATACATACCAGTCCACTGGTCACTGACTTCCTCCCACTCACCCAATGTGTGACAGAAACAGTACATACATACCAGCTTTTATGACAGCTTCAGATGTTGTGGCCAGACCTATTAGAGCATCAAGCAGGTCCCTGGAGTAGCCTAGTGGTCAGTGCAGTGCACTGTGGAGAAGGGGACCCAGGCTCATAATCCACTCTAACTGTTATACTTGTGGTGGAAAGTGTCAGCTCCCCCAAATCCACCAAAATACTACTCAACCCACATATTTTCTTTCTTGCACTTTTGCTCTTCATTTCTAATTTGTCTCTGATATCACCCAGAGAACTCTCTCTCTCTCTCTGGTTTTGTAAGCCACATTGAGCCTGCACGTTTGTGGGGATAATGTGGGGTATAAATACATTGATAAATAAATAAATAAATAAATAAATATAGGTGACACATGTGGACATATGGGCTATTATAGTGGTGTATGGTTGGGTACAGTAAGCTTTTGGTGGGTATTGGAGGGCTCATCATACAATATAAGGGCATAAGAGTGAGATGTGTACCTGGGACCTTTTATGTGAAGTACACTGCAGTGCCCCCTAGGGGGCCCCACTGCTCTGATGGGATGTCTATGTGACCAGTCTACTAAGAATGCTGGTCCTTCCTACATCCCAGTGGTTTAATTTTGTGTGTTTTTCACTTGGATGTTTTTTTATTTGAAAATGGTTCAAAAAGATACATGCACTGAGTACATCAATGTCTAGCAAATGGCCATTTTCAAAACAAAAAGATAAACATTTTGCTGTTTCAAAAATTGCTATATTCATTACTTGAATTATGAACGCTTTGAGCAAAATGTCCAAAGTTCAGATTTAAACATCATATTGAAAATGCCCCTCCATGTATCAGTATAAAAATGGCTGAAATAAATATCTTTTGTGACTTCTCAGGTAGGCAGTCAGTTATAAAATTATTCTCCACATGACTTGCTTTAGGTTGCAGAGAAAAGTTTCAAAACCTACACCCTTGTGTTTTAATTGCTTTGCTACTTTGCATCCAAGATAAAGAACTGTTTTACAAAAAGCTTTCTGAGTCACAGATTTCATCCAAGCCTGCAGCTGTCAGCATCATATGTACTGTGGTATTAATGATGCACTAAGGCTGAAGATGTGAATAAGGTAAGCAGAGTCATATGATAATTATCTGTAAACAAACAAAGAAGCCTATGTGGAATGGGGTCCATTGTGTCTAAAAACATGTACCATACAGCTGAGTAAACATGATCAAGATATTCTGGGGGAAAACCAGTACTGAAGAACCAGGGTAAATACAATGGCCGAAGTACTTTTGTGAGCTAATATGAATCATATTCATGATCAAAAGTATGTCACAGCTGCCTTATGCTGCTGGGAGTTAAAAAGCATATATTTCTCTGAGGAGGTTTCTGAGTAATTTAGACTAAAGACCTGTGGTTTCAGTTTAATCAGTTGACACTTGGTGGCTGTAACTGGATGAAAGAAATCTTGTTTGTGCCACGATTTTTAATCCAATTCATTTATAATAGTTGAGTTCAAGAAATTGAAGGCATACCTTTAAAATGTTACTGGTACAATTTTAACTGTTTTCAGAGGTAAGTAAGTTGGTGAATATCAGTGGGAAATTTTGGAATTTGAATTACTTACATACTGAATGAAATATATTTACTTAATTTTATCAATATTTATTTTTCATCCTGTAACAATAAGACACATATCGCCCTGTTTACTGAAGTGCAGTAAGATTTTGTAGTTTACTGCAGATTAACAGCCAAAATTAAAGCATGGTAATTGCAGAGTTCCTATGATAACTGTTATGGGCGTGGGCATTCTCAACATTTTAGGAAGAAAAAAAAATGAGGAAAGGTGGCTCATGCAAATGTGAGCAGCAAAACAAGAGTGAGGCGGACTCAAAGAGGATATCAAAGTGTAAGAGTCTTTATTATAAAAGGCATAAAACCGACCTGACACGACCGTGTTTCGGCACAAAAGGGGTCAAACAAATCTGTTATATTATGGTGAAAAAACTTAACTTACAGAAGATAACAAGATCCTGGCTGCTAGAACACCGTGTGGTCTTATTCTTAGACATGGCAGCACCTGCATAGCTCCACCACCAAGGCAATCTGGTGATGGAGTTATGTAGGTGCCGCCATGTCTAAGAGTAAGAACACATGGAGGGGCATTTTCGAAAGGGACGTCCAAGTTTTGATGAGGATGTCCTCGCAAAATGTCCACATCTAGGGGTGGGGAAACCCGTATTTTCAAAACAAGATGGACGTCCATCTTTTGTTTCGATCGTACGGTCAGGGACGTCCAAATCCTGAAATTTGGTCATCCCTAGACTTGGTCGTTTCTGATTTTCTGTGATAATGGAAACCAAGGACGTCCATGTCAGAAAAGACCAAATGCAAGTATTTGTAGTGCACTGGTGCCCCTGATATGCCAGGACACCAACCAGGCACCCTAGCAGGCACTGCAGTGGACTTCATAAATTGCTCCCAGGTACATAGCTCCCTTATCTTGTGTGCTGAGCCCCCCAAAACTCACTACCCCAACTGTACACCACTATCATAGCCCTTACAGGTGAAGGGGGGCACCTAGATGTGGGTATAGTGGGTTTGTGGTGGGTTTTGGAGGGCTCGCTGTTTCCTCCACAAATGTAACAGGTGGGGGGATGGGCCTGGGTCCGCCTGCCTGAAGTGCACTGCACCCACTCAAACTGCTGTGATGGAGCTGAGTATGATATCTGAGGCTGGCAATCAATATTTTGAAAGATTTTTTTTTGAGGTTGGGAGGGGGTTAGTGACCACTGGGGGAGTAAGAAAAACATGACCATGTAAAGTCGTCCAAGTGCTCGTCAGGCACGCCCTTTTTTTTTCATTATGGGTTGAGGACGTTCATGTGTTAGGCACGCCCAAGTCCCGCCTTCATTACGCCTCCGACACGCCCCCTTGAACTTTGGCAGCTGTCCCTGCGATGGAAAGCAGTTGGGGACGTCAAAAATTGGCTTTCAATTATACTGATTTGGACGACCCTGTGAGAAGGACATCCATCTTCCAATTTGTGTCGAAAGATGGGTGTCCTCTTATGAAAATGAGCCCGTTACTGTACTGTGTACAATTCTGGAGACCATACCTTCAAAAAGATATAATAATAGTAATAATACTAATAGAATGTATTTATATTTCACATTATCTCTAAATTCTAAGCAAATAATATATCACAGACACATAAAACAAACAAAATGAAGCAAAAAAAATATACCATAAAAGCAAATAAGTTCATATCATCAAATCATATATGGCTAGATTCTATATATGGCGCCTAAAAAATTGGCGCCAACCCCCCTCTGCTTAAGCAGTATTCTATAAGCCATGCCTAAAGTTCGGTGCGGTTTATAGAATAAATGCTTAAGTGGACAGGTCACACATAAATTTAGGTGCCGCCATTTTCACCAACAAAAACGTGGTGCAAATGCCCAGGCCTAAATTTATGCAAGGAGCACCATTATTCTACAATTATTCATGTAACTCAAAACCACGCCCCCATTCCATCCTGAAATGCCTATGACCCTCCCATTTCTGTACTCTCTTTTTTGGGTGCATGTGAATTTTAGACATGGATCCTGTGCCTTACTTTATGTGCAAAAATCTCCAATTAAATCTAATTAGTTCCGATAATTGTTTGTTAAAATTTCAATTATTGGCTCTAATTGACTCATTATTCTATTAAATTGCATGTGCAAATCAGAAATATGCCTAAATTTGCATGCGTAATTTTTGGCAACATTTATAGAATCAGAGGGATAATGACATAACATTCAGACTTCTTACTGTAAAACTGAAATACTAAATTAATTGCTTCTCTGATCCTTACACTTGATGAAAAAAGTGAGTTTTTAGTTCTTTCTTAGCACAGTCTAGAGGTCAGCTATTAAAATACTCAATGGTCTTCATCATAGAGCATATGGAGATAGACCTGAATTTAGGGGGTCTCTTACTAAGCTGTGGTAGTGTTTTTAGCTCATGGTAGAAATCAGCTTGTGGTAAATGCCAAGATGAGCATCTTGATGTTTACCACTAGCTGATTTCTACTGTGAGCTAAAAATGCTATCGTGGCTTAGTGAAAGACTCTCTTAAATAACTCCGTGACCTAAATGCACAGGAGGCATTTCAATTGAAAAGAAGCTCTGGAACGAGGGGGCATACGATGAATGTAAAAGGGGCACACTCAGGAGTAAATATTTATTTACCTTTAAAAGAAAGGTGATGGATTTGTGGAACGGTCTCCCGGTGGAGGTGGGGGTATCTTATTAGAAGTTTAAGATTGGTTTGAAGACGTAGTTATTTAGGCAACCTTTTAATCCTTTAAATTTAGATGTTTTATTCTCAAAGGTTGTGTTATAATGTTTGGAATGGGACAATTCTACTTTGTCCCTTTTTTTTTTAGTTTTTTTTTTAATACATTGTGGGTATTGTCAGTTTTATTGTATGGGAAACTGACTCCTTTTGTGTTCTTCTATTAGTCCTCTGGTTTGATACTGTTGTTCTGCTACACCTCCTCTCTTTTGTGGCTTATCTTTTTATGTCACTGTGTTGTTGTTTGGCTTTTACTGTTTCAGTTATTTAATGCTATTATATACACCACTTTGATATTTGTTTTTGAAGAGTGGTATAACAAATGGGCTGAAATAAATGAATAAATAAATAAATAAATAAATATGTCTGTGGCGTGTGGTCCTAGAAATTCAGTGAATTCCCAGTCTTAATTGTTGTATTTATTTTTTGCATATTTTGAATAGTGTCTGGTCTGTAAGGGGCAATGATTCTGCAGCAGTACCTGCCTCCATTGGGGCTGCAGAACGATGATGAATTTATTCTCGCAAATCCTGCCTGTCTTGCCTCTGGTGTGATTGGTCCTCCCACCAGCAGGGGGAAAGCAGTGGTAGTGTTTCTTAATCACTACTACCCACTTCCCTTTTTCCAACTTCACTATGAAATTTGTCCTGTGCAACTCATTAACATGTATGTAGGGTTACCATATGGCTCCAGAAAAAGGAGGACACATTGATCCAGTCCGGGTTTTGCTTCCATTGAAAGCAATGGAAGTAAAACCCAGACTGGCGCAATATGGTAACCCTACATGTATATTAAGCATTAGCACCTACATTAGCTTTAATGTAGGAATAAGAGTTGAGTTTACATGCTTTTAACAACAGAGTTGTAATTATTTTGGTGCATTTATGCAAGAAAGGCTGACATTATGGAAATGGACAAGCTGGGAAGTACTATAGGCTTGTCTAATAATCCTCTGTAATGCGGTGGTGTATAGGCAAAAGTAAGAGAAAACATTCTATATACAACTATTTCATCTTAGGCAGACAATTTCTATCAATGGTCTGGGGAACCAAAGGAGTTGTTGGTGATGCTAGACTAATACAGAATATTAAAATGTTGAGAAATAAAATGGGAGCTCTAAGGGGTCCTTTTACTAAGGTACGCTGAAAAATGGCCTGCGGTAGTGTAGACACGTGATTTGGGTGTGCACAGAATTATTTTTTAGCACACCTACAAAAAATGCCTTTTTTTTTTTTGCTGAAAATGGACGTGCGGCAAAATGAAAATTGCTGCGCATCCATTTTGGGTCTGAGACCTTACCGCAAGCCACTAACCTAGCGGTAAGGTCTCATGCAGTATCCAGGCGGTAATGGTCTATGCGCATAGCAGGCTTGCACCAGAAAATAAAAAATATTTTTCAGACACGCGTAGCGGTCACGCTCCAAAATTGAAATTGCCACAAGGACTATGTGGTAAGTGGAAGGTAACTCCAATTTGGCACATGTAGACACCTACGCAGCTTAGTAAAAGGGCCCTTAAGTTAGCAGCTACTCTAGGTAAGAGCAGTGGCGTTCCTAGGGGGGCTGACACCCGGGGCGGATTGCCAATGTGCCCCGCCCCCCGGGTGCAACGCCCTCCCGGATGCAGCGCGACCCCCCCGGCGAAAGGACACCCCCTCATGAAAGAACCCCCCGCCCGGGTGCATGCCGCTGGGGGGTGCCGCGCACACCTGCTGTCGTTCGTTCCATGCTCCCTCTGCCCCGGAACAGGAAGTAACCTGTTCCGGGGCAGAGGGAGCATGGAACGAACGAAGAAACAGGCGCGTGCGGCACCCCCCCAGAGGCGTGCACCCTGGCGGACTGCTCCCACCCCCCCCTAGGAACGCCACTGGGTAAGAGAAATACGCTTATTGTTTTATGCCTTTCCCTTTTACATACAGACTATTGCTGTGATACTATTTCCAGAGACAGGACATCCAGGAATCACATTGTATCATGGATTAGGAATTCCGGGACTTATAGAATTCAAAACCATGATTTGCACCTCTATCCAATTACTGTGCTCACATGTAATCTATTCAAGTAACTTTCAGTTGTATAGAGTATTGAGGAATGTACAAGATGGACCAAGGGATTTCAGTGGCAAAAATAACGCAAATATACTATACAGTACAGAAAAAAAACTGAGCTAGTGAAAACAAATAGAAAAAAATTATAAGCAGTTTTGATCATTTGATAAAAAAAGCAATGCATAAAATGACTTTCAACAGTTTAAAAAAAACCCCCAACTGAAGAATGTAAAGTCAATCAGGATTATGGACTATCCATTTTCTAAATTAATATGCTCCCTTGCTCTTCCAGAGATGCAAACCTGTTTTGCTCCTGAAGTACTGTATTTGTTTTGAGTTATCTATGTCTTGCACAGTGTATGACGCTGTTGTTATGTATTTGGGACCAGGACAATCAGGGACAATAAATCAAGCATGTTTGTGTCATGCATTACGTTTATACAACAAAAGGCTTGAGGCGGTGCATTTCAGAGACATGAAATACATCTCGGGTGTGTTGTGAATCACACAGGCAAAGTAAAATGTAACTGCCCAAGAAAAGCTCACTCTCCTCCCTCTCATTAATTCCACAGAAATGTCTTCTTGTAGTTTCACATTGGTAAAGATGGAATGAAAATTCTAACTTCCAAAAAATTGGAGGAAATCTATACCTTTCAACCTTAAGTAGCGCTCTAGAAATTTTAAGTAGTAGTTAAGATGACTGCATAAAGTTAAATAGATAACATTTTCATTGGCATTATTCATTTTTATGGGTACCACTGATAATTCACAGATAAAATTAAATGGACCAGACACCTGTTTAATTGTTTGGGCCCTGTTACCAAGCCGCGCTAGCATTTTTAGCGTGTTAAATGCTAGAGTCGCCCGTATTTTCCTATGGATGACTTAGGGGTCCTTTTACTAAGCAGTGGTAAAAGTGGCCTGCAGTAGTGTAGGTGTGTTTAGGGCTCACACCAGGCTAGTTTTTACCGTGTCTTCAAAAAAGGGTGCTTTTTTAATGGGAAGGGAAAAGGGCATGTGGTAAAACTGAAATCAGTGTGCGCCTAAAAGTAGCCTGAGCCCTTAATGCCACCCATTGATCTAGCGGCAAAGGGCTCATATGCTACACGTGTGGTGACCAATCGGAGCATGCCAACTGCTGATTACCGCTGGAAAGGCAGCGCGTGGGAGGAAATAAATAAATAATTCATCCAGGAGTTATGGGCACGTGGCACGTCTGAAATTACTGCCGGGGGCACAGTAGCTTGGTGGTAGTCACATTGTGGTGCATGCTGCACATGCTTAGAGTCTAATGCACCTTTGTAAAAGGGTCCCTTGGTGTTTAGCACATGCTGATCAGCATGCACTAAAAAATGCTAACGTGCCTTTACAGCTGCTTATTAAATAGGGCCCTTTGCCTGTTATTTTGTGGGAAAAAGCAATAAGCAAGGGGTGGAGTGAAAACACATAAAAGAGGTATTCAATTAAAATCAACCTTTTTATTGGAGGGACCTGACATGGTCACCGTGTTTCAGCTAAAGCAGCCTGCATCAGGAGTCTAAAAAGAACATATATGAACATTGTAATTATTAAATGAATAATAAATAAATAAATATTATACAAGCACATAAAAAACACAAATAGTAAAACCAAATGAGTTAAAAAAAACACTAACTGCAATGCAAAAGACAAAATATAAAATGTAAAAGCCAATGTGCAATATATTGTAATACTGCTGTTATCCACCATTATAATGGGGATTACTGACCTGATGAGAGACCCCTCCCTAGATTCAATGGGGAGAGGGAACTGGTTGTGGGAAGTTGCTGAGGGAAATGTTACTGGTTGTTGCTGACTCTATTAAGATCGTGGTTCACTGACTTTTTGTGTATAGCATCTTTAAGTATTTACACTTCGATCTGTTGTCACAACATTAAAGATTCATGGCTGATCATTAAGGACCTCCAATGAAGGCAGAATTGCTGAATCACGGCCTGTGTTGGGTCAGTTTATCAGCTTTTATCTGTTATTTGGGACAATAAACTTTGTCTTGTTCCAGTTTACATTGGGTGTGTGGCATCTTCCACTTCTGTGTTGATGCTGTGCTATCTTGTGGAATATTGTTTCCTTTTTTTTGGTTTGATCTGGTTGTTGAATGACAGTAGGGAAGGAGTTTGAATTTTATTAATATTATTATTAGGGAGAGCACGAGGTCTTTGGTTACCTCTATCCCCCCAGGACCCTTGTGGAGAGTGGGAAGTCCTGGATGGGTTCAAGAAAACTAAAGTTGAATTAAGTGGAGGTTTCTGCCAGTAATAGCATTGACCGTGAAATGGAGGAATGCTCCATGTGGGAAGAAGGGGAACCCAGGCTGGGAGCAGAAACAGGAAAGAGCCTGTTTGGAGCCAAAGGTGGTAGCCCGGAGACAGTGGCGTTCCTAGGGGGGCTGACACCCGGGGCGGATCGCCGATGCGCCCCGCCCCCCGGGTGCAGCGCCCCCCCGGAACAGCGCGACACCCCCCGGCGAAAGAACCCCCCTCCGGGTGCACGCCGCTGGGAGGGGGTGCCGCGCGCCTGCCGGCTCTTCGTTTTCATGCTCCCTCTGCCCCGGAACAGGAAGTAACCTGTTCCCGGGGCAAAGGGAGCATGAAAACGAAGAGCCGACAGGCGCGCGGCACCCCCCCAGCGGCGTGCACCCGGGGCAGACCGCCCCCGCCCCCTCCCTTGGTACGCCACTGCCCGGAGAGGTACTCCTTTGGAAGACAGCAGACAGGGAGGTCTGGTCCATAGTGAAGATCGCTTGCTGCACCAGTGCTGAAAGCATAACCTTGGGTTGTTCACCCAAAAAAGATGGGTAGTGGACAGGAACAGGTTGTAAATATGTACATACTGTAGGATTTACAAAATTGGACTAGAGGATTTTCACCATATCCTTGAGTTTGGTTACTGACTTATTTGTACGAGACACTAAGTTGGATTATAAATTGCTTTGTTCTGCTATGAAAGGATTTGAACTGCCTGCTGCAGAAGCTGAGTAACATTTCCTGTGGTTTACAATTTAAAACCTGGACTGTAGTCTTTTCTTTGAGTGAGAATGACAAATAAAGGTGAATAGCAAGGTACTGTATTAAGGGCGAAAGCCTGGCTCAACATATGGCCTTCCAGATCTTTGTCTGGCTCCGGCCTGTGCCCAGCTCAGTGAGCCAAAAGTGATTAAGGAACTTGATGGTTGGTGGATGGTCTTTGGTCTTTGCTGACCTGCGAAGAGGTAGCTGGTTTCTGGACTGTGTGTGGTAAGGCCAGGGTCACACTGCTAAGAGCAACAATACAAAAAAAAAAGAATGAACAAACAAACAAACAAACAAACAAACAACAAGAGAGTATGTATTAAATAGAAAATGCAAAAAGTCATAGTACATTTGAGGAGAATTGAATAAATTCAGAGTGATATGATCCTTAAACAAGGGACAATGAAATACCAGTGCAAAAAGAGGAAGAATATACCAGTGAATCCTCTGGCTGATATGTTATAAAAGGCTTCAATATGCAAACAGTAAATAAACATACACCTACATACAGAAAAGGGAAGAAGATTTTTAGCAAAATAAAAAAAAAGGCTTTTTTTTTACAGGCGTGCTGAAAAATGGATCTGCAAGTGCCCAAAACACGCGCCTACACTAACACAGCCCATTTTTCGGTGCACCTTAGTAAAAGGACCCCTGAATATGAAAAAGAAATGTGCAAACTTACTGGGGCAGAACTATGCTGAACACTGTAGCAGTACAAGTTCAGCAATCATTTTTTTTTTAATGAACATATTCTATGTATTTTATTTATTTTGGTTGAATGTATTCTTTGTGACTGAGCTCTTTTCTGTCTTTTGTGGATTTCCTTTCTGGCTCTTTCAATTATTATAGACTATACACCGCTTCTACCTGTAAAGTAAAGACGGTATATCAAGTTTTAATTAAACCTAAACTTAAACATAGAAAAGTGGCAAGCCTAAAAAAATTAGGGGCCCTTTTTCCAAGCTGCGGTAGGGCTACTGCCGGCTTGGCACATGGCAATTTGCCCCTAGATATTCTGTGTCTGTGCCCAGACAGGGGCTATTTCTGCCTGCAGCTGTCAGCGGGAGCCCAGCGGTAGTGTCAACTCCCACTCAGCGGCATTTCAGTGCCAAAAAATTGGTCTAAATTTTTTAGTGCCGGGGGCTTAACTGGCAGTGCTGCCCGATTACCGCCGGGTTAACATAGGAGCCCTTACCGTCTCCTAAATTGGAGGCAGTAAGGGCTCCCCCAAAAATGCCTGCGCGGCAAATGTTACACTTACCGCACCGCCATTTCCATTTTTTTAAAAAAGCCCTTTTGCTGGCGGTGGTAAAAGGACCCCTTAATTGATAAAATCATTGTAAAGTTCACAATGGTTCCAGATCCCTTGAATAAATGGCAAAATAGTTGTTTCCAACTGTGTAACCAAGCCCTGTTTCCTAAGCCTCACTGTAGGCGCGCTAACTTTTTTAGTGCACGCTAACACTAGAGACACCCATAGGAATATATGGGTGTCTCTAGCATTAGCGTGTGCTAAAAACAGGGCCCTAAATGATTAAACATGGTGCCTGCTACACACCATGCTTAAAAGCCTGCAACGCTAAGTGGGAAGATGTAAAAATGAATATTTATAAGCCGTATGTAAAAATACATACAGTATGTTTAAGGCCTGTGGAAAAAGACATAACAGCTCAATAAAAATAGCACATACCGAAGGACAAAAATAAGAAAAATGTGAGACAGTAGGACAGAGAAGATAATAAATCAATCAGCATAAGAAATATAAAAATTCCTGTGTTAAACAGAAGAGACTGAGAAGTGAAGTGCCAATCAAATAGCAAGTAAAACACTTGATAGAAACATGGGAGTTACATGTATACCAAGAAACCACTAAAAATATGGAATCCTGTTTACTAAACCACACTATAGGCCAGGAGTGTAGCCAGACCTCGGCGGGAGGGGGCACATTTTAGCCCCCCCCCCCAGCGCCGCTGACCCCCTTTCACTTTTGACCCCCACATGCTTACGCCTCTCCACTTTCGACCCCCCACCTCTGCCGCTGCCATCCCTCCCCTGCCAGGCACCTTTGCTGGTGGGGGTCCAACCCCCGCCATCCAAAGTCCTCTTCAGCGCCGGTCTCCGGCGCGTTCACTGATCTGTTTCTGTGAGTCTTGACACCTGATGCTACGTGCAGGACATCAGGGAGTCAAGACTCACAGAAACAGATCAGCGAATGCGCCGGAGACCGGTGCTGAAGAGGACTTCGGCTGGCGGGGGTTAGGGTCCCCCACCAGTAAAGGTACCATTTTTCAGTGCACCTTAGTAAAAGGACCCCTAAGGTAGGCTCCTGCCCAGTTAAACCCTGCTGAGCAAGCCAGCAGTCAATATTCAGCAGTACTTAACCAGTCAGTATCACTGAATATGTCTGCTAGTAGGCCATTCCCTAACCAGATAGGTTAGTGGCAGTCCGGGGCTGCGTTAGGGCGGAGTGTCAACTTTGTCAGTTAGCAGTCATTTTCAGTCGGCTAACCAGCTAACTAACTGTAAAAAATTAAGACAATGAAACAGCTGTTCTAACTGTATGCACCAGGGCCAGACAGAATATCGGCCGGTGCTCAGTTAACTTCTAGGTTGGTGGATATACCTGGATATTCAGTGCTGGGAACCACGCATGCCCCATCATTGAATATATGGGGCAGGAGCAGCAGAGCACATTTTTGTTTGGGGGGTGCCCAAGCTCCATTTCCAGCTCCACCCTCAACCTTTCCCTACCGTTCCATAGTCCCCCCATGGCATCCAGCATCTCATAGTAACATAGTAAATGACGGCAGATAAAGACCTGTACGGTCCATCCAGTCTGCCCAACAAGATAAACTCATTTTACATGGTACGTGATACTTTATATGTATACCCGAGTTTGATTTGTCCTTGCCTTTCTCAGGGCACAGACCGTAGAAGTCTGCCCAGTACTGTTCTTGTACTAAGTTCTGAAGCTAGCATCGAAGCCCCTTAAAATTTACACTCCAGCCAATCCCTATCTATTCAGTCATGATCAGGGCGTAGACCGTAGAAGTCTGCCCAGCTCCCGTTTTGTTTCCTTTCCTGAAGTTACTATAAAGGAAACTACACTTCTCCTTTCTTCCTCAAAATGTACCACCTGTTCCTCTGATCCCATTCCCACCCACCTTCTTAATGCATTCTCACCTGCTCTTATTGCTTTTATCTGTCACATTCTCAACCTCTCACTTTCCACTGCAACTGTCCCTACTGCCTTTAAACATGCTGTGGTCACACCTCTCCTTAAGAAGCCTTCACTCAACCCTACTTGTCCCTCTAATTACCGACCCATCTCCCTCCTCCCTTTTCTCTCCAAATTACTTGAATGTGCTGTTCACCACTGCTGCCTTGATTTTCTCTCCTCACATGCTATTCTTGACCCACTACAGTCTGGTTTTCACCCTCTCCACTCAACCGAAACTGCGCTTACTAAAGTCTCCAATGACCTATTCCATCCTCATTCTTCTTGATCTTTCCGCTGCTTTTGACACTGTCGATCACAGCATACTCCTCGATACCCTGTCCTCACTTGGATTCCAGGGCTCTGTCCTTTCCTGGTTCTCTTCCTACCTCTTCCTCTGCACCTTCAGTGTTCACTCTGGTGGATCCTCTTCTACTTCTATCCCTCTGCCTGTCAGCGTACCTCAGGGTTCTGTTCTTGGTCCCCTCCTCTTTTCTATCTACACTTCTTCCCTTGGTTCATTAATCTCATCCCATGGCTTTTCCTACCATCTCTATGCTGATGACTCCCAAATCTACCTTTCTATCCCTGATATCTCACCTTGCATCCAAACCAAAGTTTCAGCGTGCTTGTCTGACATTGCTGTCTGGATGTCTCAATGCCACCTGAAATTAAACATGACCAAAACCAAGCATCTAATTTTTCTCCCCAAACCCACCTCCCCACTCCCCCCGTTTTCTATTTCTGTTGATGGCTCTCTCATTCTCCCTGTCTCCTCAGCTTGAAACCTTGGGGTCATCTTTGACTCTTCTCTCTCCTTCTCTGCTCATATCCAGCAGATCACCAAGACCTGTCGTTTCTTTCTTTACAACATCCGTAAAATCCGCCCCTTTCTTTCCGAGCACTCTACCAAAACCCTCATCCACACCCTTGTCACCTCTCGTTTAGACTACTGCAATCTGCTTCTTGCTGGCCTCCCACTTAGTCACCTCTCCCCTCTCCAATCGGTTCAAAACTCTGCTGCCCGTCTCGTCTTCCGCCAGGGTCACTTTATTCATACTACCCCTCTCCTCAAGTCACTTCACTGGCTCCCTAGTCGTTTTCGCATCCTGTTCAAACTTCTTCTACTAACCTATAAATGTACTCACTCTGCTGCTCCCCAGTATCTCTCCACACTCGTCCTTCCCTACACCCCTTCCCGTGCACTCCGCTCCATGGATAAATCCTTCTTATCTGTTCCCTTCTCCACTACTGCCAACTCCAGACTTCGTGCCTTCTGTCTCGCTGCACTCTACGCCTGGAATAAACTTCCTGAGCCCCTACATCTTGCCCCATCCTTGTCCACCTTTAAATCTAGACTGAAAGCCCACCTCTAACATTGCTTTTGACTCGTAACCACTTGTAACCACTCGCCTCTACCTACCCTCCTCTCTTCCTTCCTGTACAAATTGATTGATTTGATTTGCTTACTTTATTTTTTTGTCTATTAGATTGTAAGCTCTTTGAGCAGAGACTGTCTTTCTTCTTTGTCTGTGCAGCGCTGCATACGTCTTGTAGCGCTATAGAAATGCTAACTAGTAGTAGTAGTAGTAGTACCAGCGTCGCCACCCAATCTCCGCTAAGATTCCATTGAACCATTCCTTCTAAACAGGATTCATTTGTGTTTATCCCACGCATGTTTGAATTCCATTACTGTTTTCATCTCCACCATCTCCCGCGGGAGGGCATTCCACATATCCACCACCCTCTCCTTGAAAAAATACTTCCTGACATTAGTCCTGAATCTGCCCCCCTCCAACCTCAATTCATGTCCTTTAGTTCTACCGCATTCCCGTCTCCGGAAAAGGTCCGTTTGCGGATTAATACCTTTCAAATGCCTCTTAGGCAGATGACAGAGTCGCCATCCCAGGGGAGTGAAGTAAAGGATTAAATACCTTGTGTTGAGAGAGGCAGGGAAGAAAAATCTGGGGGTGCAATGCTCCCCCATTCCAACACCTATGATTTGGGGTTAGTTTAGCCTGTGGCTGGAAGTGGCTTACCAGCCACTTACCGCTGTGGGCTGAATATCAGGCCCTTAGCCCCCTTCTGAAATGGGGAATAAACTTCTATGAACTTGTCATGAATATGTCCCACCCAAAAACATGCCAAGAATATGCCCCCTTTCCATTTTTCATGCACTTGGGTTTGAGACATGCATAGTCTGGCTGTTTATATGGGTACTTAGAGGGAAAGTTATCAAGGTGCAGTAAAAGGTGAGCTTTTATTGCACCTTGATTTACTACAGGAGCCATCAACCTATGGCATTTCAGTATACAGTTTGCTGATTTCTGTGATAAATGAATAAATCTGCTTTTGAACCACCTTGCAGGCAGCAAAATCAAGAGCAGACAAGAAATAGAGAAGACCAGCGTGATGGAACTAAAAAAAAAAAATATTCACTACAAGCAGATAAATACATAAAAACTGTAAATGACAGTTTTGTATTCAGCTCCTGACGCAGCCCTTGTGAGGGCGAAACATGGCCATGTCGGGCGTGTGAAGAGTTTTTATGTATTTGTCTGCATGTGGTGAATACATTTTGTTTTAATTCAATCACACTGGTCTTCTCTGTTTCTTCTCTGAAATGTGTTTGTAGGAATGAATCTGTGGATGGTGTGGAGGACATTATTGGAATGTATATTTCCTCCTGCATACTGCAAATGTCTTTTTTTGAGACTGTAGTTAATATTTGTTTGAGAAATAGCATGAAAATATCTGCTTGTAGGATACCAGTCATTCATGAATTTTCTACAGTTTGCCTGGCAGAGGTCAAAAACAAAATTGGTTGAATTGAGCCCTATATTATGAAAGACTTTTATGGAGTGGCTTAGAGGCTTTGAATTCAAGGGTATCCCTTACTGGGAACCATGATTCTTTGAAGTTTAGCTCAGGCAAATGCTCTAGTTCTTAAATTTTCTTATATTCGGTGGTTTGATTAGCCTTTTCTGTCTTTACCTATTTTGGTTTCTCCACTTGCATGCATTGACTTCTTTTGATGCCCACTCACATCACCAATTCATCAGCTGAACGACATAATTTTATATTATTTCTCAATGGATTTACCCACCTTTCTTGAACCTGAGAAGTATGCAGCACTTACTGAATTACCAGCTTTTGGCAATGAAAAGCAGCTGAAAAAAGACACCACTTGGCATGGAGGAACAGCCTAGTCATTACAGCAGTAAGCTAACAAACCGGCAGCCAGATTCAAATCCCACTCCTGCTCTGTCTGATCTCCGGTAAATCATTTAACCTTTCTTTACCTCAGCTACAAAATTTGATTATAAGTCCTCTGAGCAGGGGCGTAGCCAGACACCCAATTTTGGGTGGACCTGGGCCCAAGATAGGTGGGCAGAAGAACTCCGCCCTGTCCCACAAGTGATTTGGTCTCTCCCTCTCTCGCCTGCATGCCATATGGTTTCTCAAACATTCCCCTCCCCACATACCTCTTAAATAGCAGATTTTCATCGGCAGCGAGCAGCAACTAATGCACACTGCTCATGTTGGCCCCACAGCCTTCCCTCTGATGCAACTTCCTTTTTACATCAGATGGAAGGCTGTGGGGCCAGTGGGGCCAGTGCGAACAGTATGTATCAGTTGCTGCTCACTGCAGGCGAAGATCTGCTATTTACAAGGTATGCAGGAGGAACAGTTGTTGGGCGTTTTCGGCTGGTGGGGCTTGGGCATCCCTGCCAGCCACATCATAGGTATGCTACTACTGGGTGGGCCTAAGCCCAAAGTCAGTGGGCCTGGGCCCACCCTTGGCTACACCACTGCCTCTGAGGACAGGGAAATACCTACAGTACCCACATGTAACTCATCATGAACTACTACCAAAAAGGCATGAATTAAATCCAAATAAAAAAAAGTTTGTGCTAGTATGGTAAGGTCCTCAGTGTCTTGTTGCAGGGTTTTGTGAAACTTCACATTGTCTGGCAATTTATGTGCTGCCCTTACTGAGGTGACACTGAAACTTTAATGTAATTTTATGTATATACGTATTGCCATAGTGGGAAAGACCAAAGGTCCATCAAGCCCTGCATCCTGTTTCCAACAGTGGCCAATCCAGATCACAACTACCTGGCAAGGTCCCAAAAAAGTACAAAACATTTTATACTGCTTATCCCAGAAATAGTGGATTTTCCACAAGCCATTTAATAACGGTCTATGGACTTTTCCTTTAGGAAGCAGTCCAAACCTTTTTTAAACTCCGCTAAGCTAACCACCTTTACCACATTCACTGGCAACGAATTCCAGAATTTAATTGCATGTTGAGTGAAGAAACATTTTCTCCAATTCGTTTTAAATTTACTACATTGTAGCTTCATTGCATGCCCCCTGCGTGTATAATTTTGTGTACTATTGTGCAGATCTTGAACTCGACATGTTCTTTGAGTGTGAGCCAGTGGAGTTTCTTTCTTAGGGGTTTAGCAGTTTCATATTTATTTTTTCCAAATATGAGTCTGGCGGCTGTATTCTGGGCTGTTTGGAGTTTTTTTGATAGTTTGTTCTTTGCAGCCGGCGTATAGTGCATTACAGTAGTCCAGGTGACTTATTACCATTGACTGTACCAGGGTGCGGAAGATATGTCTCGGGAAGAAAGGTTTTACTCTTTTGAGTTTCCACGTTGAGTGGAACATTCTCTTCATTGTATTCTTCATATGAGTATCAAGTGTGAGGTTTCGGTCGATAGTAACTCCAAGAAGTTTTAGGTTTTGCGCGACGGGAAGAGAACAGTATGCTGTGGTTATTTTGGAGTAGGTGTTTTTGTTGTGTTGTGAGGTTAGTTCAAGACATTGTGTTTTCTCTGCGTTGAGTTTCAGTTTGAACGCATTAGCCCAGGAGTGCATGGTTTGGAGGCTTTGATTGATCTCGTTGGTGATTTCGTTTAGATCCTGCTTGAATGGGATGTAGATCGTGACATCGTCTGCATATATATATATAGGGATTGAAGTTTTGATTGGCTAGGAGTTTGGCTAGTGGTATCATCATTAGGTTGAAGAGAGTTGGTGATAGGGGGGATCCTTGGGGAACTCCGCATTCAGGTGTCAATGGGGATGATGTGTCCGTGTTGATTGTGACTTGGTATGATCTTGTGGTCAGGAATCCTTTGAACCATTTGGGAACTGTGCCTCCGAAGTATTCTAGTATATGTAATAGTATTTCATGGTTGACCATGTCGAAGGCGCTGGACATGTCGAATTGTAGGAGGAGTATGTTGTTGCCGGTTGCAATTGCTTGTTTGAAAGCGTTCATTGCCGACACTAGTACCGTTTCGGTACTGTGATTTGTCCGGAATCCTGACTGTGATTCGTGCAGAATTGAATGTTCGGTTAGGTAATCAGAGAGTTGTTTCGTCACTATGCCCTCCATGAGTTTAGTTAGGAGTGGGATAGATGCTACTGGGCGATAGTTAGGTCCATTGTGCTTTTCTTCGCATCTTTTGGCAGTGGGGTGAGTAGGATGTTTCCTTTCTCCATGGGAAAGAGGTTGTTTTGAAGCCTGTAGTTTATGTGCTTCATAAGGTCTTTTTTGAATTGTTTGGGGGCTGATTTTATTAGGCTATTGGGGCAAACGTCCAATTTGCATTGTGACTTAGCGTATTTTCTGAGCCATTTTGAGAATTCATCAGAAGATATCATGTCAAACTTGGTCCATGATCGATCTGCTGGGCATTCCCCTAGTTTTGAGTCTAGGCATTCAAGGATGCTTGTGTACTCAGTTTTATTAGTAGGTATCATGAGTTGTAGCTTTGTGATTTTTTCGTTGAAGTACTTTGCAAGATTGGTTGCAGATGGGGTGTCTGTGTTGTTAGAGGTGACCGGTGTGGTGTTTAGGAATTTGTTTACAAGTGTGAAGAGTTTGTGTGTGTCCTTTTAATTTGGTCCTATAGTGGTTTTGTAGTATGTTCTTTTAGTTTGTCTGATAGTGTATTTGTATTTCCTTTGTAGTTTTTCCAGTCATTGAGTGTATGTTCGTCTTTTTTCTTGATCCATGCTCGTTCTAGTCTTCTGACTTGTGTTTTTAGTTCTTTCAATTCTTCATTGAACCATGGTATGGAATTTATTCTATGTGAGGTTCTGGTTTGTATTGGTGCTATGCTATCTAGTATTGTTTTGCATCTGTTGTCCCATTCTTGGAGAAATTGGGGGGAGTCTGTGGGAGTTGTCCATTCGTCTGTAAAGAATTGTTGCCAAAATGTTTGCGGGTCAATTTTACCTCTCGTACTATATGTTTTAATCTCTTGTTTTTGTTGTGTCTTTTTTCTTTTCCAACGTAAGGAGAGGTTTGCTTTGTAGTGATCGGTCCATGGCGTGGCTGTCCATCATGTATCTGGAAGTGTGAGGTTGGATTCTGATGGGAATGCCATAATTTTGCCATTAGCGCATGAGCCCCTACTGCCACCCATTATGTAGGTGGTAAAAAGGGGCATAATCAAACTGGGCGCCCATCTTTAAGGACGTCCCGGTGAAGGGGCGGGGCATCCCATATTATCGAAACAAGATGGGCGTCCATCTTTCGTTTCGATAATAGGGTCGGGGATGCCCAAATCTCAACATTTAGGTTGTCCTAAATATTGAGATTGCCGACCTTAGAGATGAGCCCTTACCGCCACCTCATTGGGTAGCGGTAAGTGCTCCCTGCCACATGTCCATGCAGGAAGAGTTATCTTACCACGTGGCCATTTTGGGGGGGGCATTTTACAGGCCACGGTATAAAGGGCCCTGGCACATGGTAAAAAAAAGCTCCTGCCGCTACCGCAGGGCCTTTTTTCCTGCAGCTTAGTAAAAGGACCTCTTAATATGTGCACAGGTAGTTTGTACCAGTGAACATCTCCATTCCATCCCAGATTTTCAACAGGAAGCTATTTATATGAGACTGTCCTCACCAAGGACACAGAAACACATACAAGTGTATGCACTCTCTAGCTCTCTTGTACTGTTCAGCTGCTCATGTGCTCATTGTGGAACTGCCCACCCCCATGTAAAATATTGGCACTTGCTGCCCATTCTTTTCCTCAGCTTACAGCAGACCCTTTACAATTCCCCCCATTCTACTCCTTTTTAGCAATCTCCAACCCCAACCCTCCAGAACCAAGGAGGTTTAATGACAGGAAATGACATAACATCAAAAAGCTGAAGCCCGTTCCCCCAGCAGCTGCCATTTTGTGTGTCTAAAACAAACTATCAGCTGCTGCATTCATGTTGTCATTGTGCTTTGTTTTATCTCAGTTGTATTTAGAAACATGCCAGCTTGTGCAGCATAGGTATGTACATAGAGGAACTACGTATGGAAAGCTTTCAAATAAATAAAAACGCTGTCAGAGGGCACGTGGAGTGGTGAAAGGCTTCCAGGAGGGAGGGGGTTCTGTGTGCGGGACAATGAGCAGAGTCGCGGAGAAAGAGGAAGATGGAAACTTGCCAGTCAATATTCAGCCCGCACCACAATTGATTTAACTGGGCAGGAGCCTTTCCTGCCCAATTAAATCGCTTTGCATCGGGCGGTTGGATTTTAATTCTGGAATAGACAGAGGCACCCGGGCCATGGATTGCTGCTGTTGCTCTCTGAGATGCATTAAACTTACTGGGCCAGCAGACAATGGGAATGATATGCAAAGTTATTAAAATGAGCTGATTACCATTGAAATGTGCATTCTGAGCGATGCAGAGCCATTTCTGAGTAATGCACAGTCTGGAGCTCCTGCCTTTTATGACAAATTTTTTATGGGAGGTCAGGAGCTGTCATAGAGGGGCATAATTGAACGGAAACACCTATCTCCATGGGCGTTTATCTCCGAGAACGGGTCCTTGAAGGGGCGGGCCGAACCGTATTTTCGAAAAAATGGACGTTTTTGAGCTGGGCATTTGTTTTTTTTATCGATAATGGAAACTAAAAAAGCCCAGCTCAAAAACATCCTAATCCGAGCCATTTGGTCGTGGGAGGGGCCAGGATTGGTAGTACACTGGCCCCCCTGATATGCCAGGAAACCAACTGGGCACCCTAGGTCAGTGCGGTGGACTTCAGAAAAAGCTCCCACATGCATAGTTCCTTTACCACGGGTGCTGAGCTCCCAACCCCCTCCCCCAAAACCCACTACCCACAAATGTACAACACTACCATAGCTCTTAGGGGTGAAGGGGGCACCTACATGTGGGTACAGTGGGTTTTGGAGGCCTCCCATTTACCAGCATAAGTGTTACAGGTGGAGGGGGGGGGGATAGGCCTGGGTCCACCTGGCTGAAGTGCACTGCGGTACCCACTAAAAGTGCTTTAGGGACCTGCATACACGCAGGCCTCTAGGACTTGTTACTGCTGTATAACATTGGCACACCAGTTGACACCTGAAGACTGATCTCTCCGAAAACGTCCTTTATTGGAATAACCGCGTTTACTCACAGTTAACTGCAGATCAGAGGTTGTGCCCCACCACTGGCAATGAGTCTCCCTGGTAGTGAGATTAGCAGGTCAGAGCTGGCAGAATGTTGTACAATGCCCTCTTTCAGCCACATTCAAGGGAAGAACTAAGTTGTCTAACGTGGCTAACACAGGAAAGGGAACTAAAACTGGCTTACAAAAATGGCCACTACCGCATGGACTACAACAGGAAGCACAACAGGGCACACTCTGATCCAGTAGGCAGGGGGAAAAGCACCATGGGAGAAGAGCCTACCAACTACCAACATCATGAGACTGTAACACAAGCTAATGAAATCATGGAGCCCAATACCCTACACCCACCACAATGCAATGCTGATGTGACCCTGTAGTGCACCCGAGAGCCACATCTGACCCAGGGAAAGGCTGTGACAGGATCGAACACATTCTGCTGTCATGGAAGTGGGTACGGCATTTGAGGCTGGCATACAGGCTGGAAAAAAAGTTTTTAAAGTGGGGGTTTTTTGGTGGGAGGGGTTAGTGACCACTGGGGGAGTCCGGGGATGTCATCCCCGATTCCCTCCAGTGGTCATCTGGGCAGTTGGAGCACGTTTTTGGGACTTGTTCATGAAAAAAAAAGGGTCCAAAAAAAGTGACCCAAAATCATGGTAAAAACGCCTTTTTTTTCGATTATCAGCTAAAGACGCCCATCTCTCCTCGGCTGATAACCACGCCCCAGTTTCACCTCCACCACGCCTCTGACACGGCCCTGTCAACTTTATTCGTTTCCGCGACGGAGTGCAGTTGGAAACGCCCAAAATCGGCTTTCGATTATACTGATTTGGGCGTCTTTGCGAGACAAACATCTATCTCCAGATTTAGGTCGCACTATAGGCGTTTTTTTCTTTAGAAAATAAGCTGGATAGTAACACAACGGTAAGCTGAAGAGGCAATTTCACTGTCTGGAGAGGAGTCCATCAGGTTGGTGAGGGCTGTTTGCTGCTTGTGCTAGATTCTTTCCCCCTGCTGTTTCTCATCTTTTGCTTATTCTTTCTTGCCTTCTCTTGTGATAGAGGCAGCTGAGTTCCAAGGTGAGGTGGGGGGGGGGGGGGGGTGTTGGGGGATTGTAGAAAATTCAAAGACTGGAAAGAGAGAGGAAACTGATCCTTTTGCACTTTTCTCTTCTCCCCCCCTATCTGTGGTGGCTTTGAAAATTTGAAAAAAAAAAGCTACACACAGCTTTCATACATACAGCTTGTATGCATGTATGAAGGCTGTGGATTGATGTGGGGGGCTGTTCTGGGCATGCGCATAGCAGCCATGCTTAGCAATTGACTGCCCTACGCATGAACTGACTTAAGCTGCACAGTAAAAGTCTGTGCAGCTCATTTGCTTGTGATTTTTTGGGAGAATCATTCGCTTTTTCCACCACGGTAATTTTTACCGTGGTGGAAATAGCGAATGGTTCTTTCCAGGGACTTTAGTGCATCGGGCCCTGAGTTCTCTAGGTGGAAAATCATGTGATAATTAAGCAGTGTTGCTATTTAGTGCATGCTACAAGTAGCATAGTGTAGTACATAGGGACTTTCCCAAGATCACAGTTCTTATTGGTGACAGAGGCAGGATTTGAACAAGAGTCTGCAGGTGACAAGGTATAAGAGTTTTACCTCAGTGATTTTCAGGAAAGTGAGATCTACTGAGCTTTAAATTTCAGTCATGATATATCCCACTTTTAATATTTAAAATGGCATTGTACTTTTAAACCTCTTTGGGATTGGGTATCAGTCACCAGTACCTTTTGCAACTTGGAATCCCAGAAGGTACAGCCTTCTAAGCTGATTTATGTTCTACATTGTATAGTCCCGTCCCTTGCCCCTGGGGAGGAGAAAACACTTCAGCCCTAGAGGCTGGAATAAGAGAGACAATCAGACTTAGGTATAGGCGCAACCAGTAAAAATCTTTATTGGTATTTCACTAAGCCAGTACAAAATAATTGTTCTCTCTGGAGTAGGTTGTCACACAGAAAAGCCAGACGCAAGGACTGAATAACAAAACTGCTCAGCAAAACTTTCTCAGTTTTCATATATATACTGTTATAAGTTTTGTTTCTCCTAAATCATGCGATTTCTCCTGAGCTAACTTATAATCATATATGGATTTTCCTGTTTCCTTCCATTACACAATATAGTAATATACAAAAATGGTAATTTCCTCTATTCTATCATCCTCCCCTGCTTGTGTTCACATGCACACTTTGTGGCCATTGGCTAATGCCTTATCAGTAACGCATGCTCCCAGCGTGCCAAAACCATGTAGTAAACTAGTATGAAACACCTGGTGTTCTGCTCTCTGAACACATATTTGTGGTGGAATATCTTAGATTTTGCAGGGTCCTCAGTCTCTCATCACCATCAAGGTTATATCCATGTGTATCTGCCATATATGGGCTGCGTAGCCTCAGTTCCTCCTGAGTTTGCAGGGAGAAAGTAAAATTATGCTGATGACAGCAAAACTAGGAAATCTGAGGACTAGCAGGGCTATCTTATAGGCCTAGTATAGGGAGGAATATACAATATGTAAGGTGCCTAGTTTTGAACTTAACTTCTAACCCTTTGATTACCTCTGCTAGATGGGCATGGAAGCTGAGTTGCAAGAGGTTTGGCTTACCTTCTGCATGTTCTTCCTATTTGCCCTTGTTGGGAAATGGGGACTTTCTTCTAGGCTTGAGTGGTCTGGGCTTCCAATATTGGGTGAACAAAGGACTTATGACTGTTGGACAATTGTGACAGAATGACACGGCTCAATTGATATCCTTCCAGTCCCTGCAGGCCACAAATAATTTAGGTGTGATGGATCATTATTTATACTTGCAGGTTTTTTTTTTGTACCCCGCGCTTTCCCACTCATGGCAGGCTCAATGTGGCTTAGGTACTTATTTGTACCTAGGGTAATGGAGGGTTAAGTGACTTGCCCAGAGTCACAAGGAGCTGCCTGTGCCTGCAGTGGGAATTGAACCTCCCCAGGACCAAAGTCCACCACTCTAACCACTAGGCCACTACTCCACTCCCATTATGTCAACAGTTTGTTGCATGCTTATTCTCAGGTATGGACCAACACTGTGTGTTCGACAATATTGGCCTCAAGAAATGCTGGAAAAGGGATTTATTGGTGTGTATTATGCAGCATATATGGACAAATGCGTGGATAATCATTTTTAATGAACTAAACAACAGTGGACCTGAGATATAGTTGCTGAGCATATGCCTAGTGAATTTCGGGAGAATCGAGTACACTGGATTTGACTGAATGTGTCTTATTCTGTGAAACACACTATAATGCATTATCTTTATATGAGTCCTAGTTGGGTATATAAAGTTTGGCCCACTAGATGTGCAAACTGCCCTAAATGTGGACAGGATAGTACTTATATCCACTGTTGGTGGTCCTGTCCAGACATTGCCCAATTCTGTGGCGTGTTATGGGACCATTTGGAATGACTTCTTCATCAAACTATGCCCTGTGTGGAGAAACTGTGTTTACAGGACTTGGATGATGACTTGGAACTGACTACTGAAGAGTAGGTGTTATTTGTGCAGAAATCTTATTTAGTGAATTCTCGCCACTGTTGGTGATTGTTATTCTTTTAGTTCATTTGTTATTTCAAAATGAGTCTTCTTACTCCTTGGATGTTTTTAATTATTATTGTTTTGTATTTTTGATATAGTTCTCTTATTGTAATTTGCTTTAAAAGTTTGATATAAGATGCATTGAACTCAAACTTGTTTAGGATAAGGTGGGGGGGGGGGGGGGGGGGGGGTACAAATGCCATAAATAAATAATAAATCTTGTTTGATGGCGAAACATAGTACTCTGCTGCAGTGGATCCATATTGACCCTTCATCTTTGTCTTTATGGAGAAATCAAATGCACAACTTGCTTTGGATGGAACTCCTTTCTGTTTTGGGCACAAATCGTAAGAAGATTACACAATTTAATATGATTTCTTTTGGACTCTTTGCTCGATTATGTAGTGGACTGCTAAATGCGCTACAATGTTAACAGAGACTGGACATCAACCTCCAGACCTTTCGTTGAACTCTGTTATTTTGAATCATAATACGCTTTTTGAACTCTTTGATATTTGGCTGCAGGAGGGTGGGAGGGGGATTGGGTGTTATTTTCTGATATTGTTATGTGTATGAGACCATCCGTTATTGTGCTTGCTTTGTTTTTTAAAATTCAGTAATGATGATGTAAAAAAATGGTAATGTACTTTTACGATTCTTGAATTTACCCAAACCAGTTGGAGTTGCTCCTCATGATATATTTAAGAAATATTTGACTAATGTTCTACAATTTTCCTCTGAATATATTCCCCCTATTAATCGTATGTATTTTTTGCCTATGAAGATAACTGAAGGAGCACCTACAAGATCTCAAGATAACTTGGACTTGGGGAATCTGACTGACTTCTTAGAAAATACAACAGTAGAAGATCATGTTAGAACAACTTTATTGGTTTTGTTTATCTTTGAACAGGATTTGAATGGTGTTATGTGCCTATATTTTAAGAATTCCCAGACTCTTTTTATGGGAAAAAAAATATGGGTTTACTCAGATGTCACAAAATTGCTCAAGGTCTTTTGGAGATGAGTCCAGAAGCAAGAGATTTGGGGCCCTGTTTACTAAGCCACGCTCATAGGCGGTCGGTGGCCCAACTGTTTGGGGAGTCTAAAGGGGGCGGGGTAGGGGGTGGAGCCAGGGGCGGAGCTTATATACATAATTGTCTGATAACACACAGAAAAAAATAAATAAATAAAAATAAAATAATCACAATTAATACCTTTTATTAAATTTATATATTAGATATGTATCATATGTCAAAGAATAAAGTGGTTGCTCAAAGCATATTCTAAGCACAATCGCTTAGCTGCAAAACACTATGCACAACTTTGTGCAAAAACACACTCAGAACCTTACTGTACCATAGATATTACACTGGGCAGAACCTAATACACCAATATACCACCCGTACGGAAAATGCAGACCGTCAACAATATGAAACAAGGGATCATATCATCACAATTCTCATGTAGAGCCACAAAACAACCTAATTCATGTTTAATGTGGGATAAAATGCCATAAATAAGTAAATAAATATCAGCTTTTAATGTTGAGCACCTGATTCTCAAAGTGGACATATTCCAAACACTATAATGAACATAAAATGATCTTTTCTACCTTTGTTGTCTGGTGAGTTTTTCTGATCATGCTGGCCCAGTATGATTCTGCTGCTATCTGTTCTCAGTGCAGGTCAGGAAGTCAACCTGGTTAAATATCTCCCTGGCAACCCAGGACACCTCCAGCCAACCCCCCCCCCCCTCTCCCGCTCTCCCAGCAGTAAGGTAAACAAACCATAAACCAATTTCTACAACTGGACAAGGCTAGAGGGCTTTCACTGCAGCTCCTGCTGTGAGGATGGAGGTAAATCAACAATTTAAACCCCTCAGAGCACAGCAGGGGAGGTTTAGCCTGTCCAAGCCTCTTATACCGGGCGCCTATGGCCACGCTATAGGCGCACTAACATTTTTAGCACACACTAAAAATTAGTACAAGCTAATGCTAGAGACACCCATAGGAATATATGGGTGTGTCTAGCATTTAGCGCACGTTAATTTTAGTACACACTAAAAATGTTAGTGCACCTTTGTAAACAGGGCCCTTGGGTGCTAGTTTTCAATTGAGATATCCATGTAAGTGCTGTGTTCAATATTCTGGTATCAAATATGTTTTTCAATTTCCAGAACAAATGAGGTTTTTGCTTTTGTTTCTAAAAAAATTGGTCAGCATGGCTTACGGTAGTAATGAAGAAGAGAAATAATGTTCTTAGGGTTACATGTTATTGGCTTTTTCTGATGTAAATAGATTTCCTTAAATTGGCTCCCTCTTCTTTTTCCTCTCCCCATCATCTTTTCTAGTGGTCTAAAGTTTCAGTGGGATTATTAGCTATTGTTGTGTTTAATCTTTTTATTTTATTTTTTTGCTTTGTTTGCTTTTCTTAATATCTCTATTGACATTTTTCTTTTCTTATGCAGTGTTTTATTGTATATGAGTAAAATTAAATAAATTAAATTTAAAAAAAGTAAAAAAATGGCATTGTACTTTAACATATGTGCCTATTCATTCCGGGGCCTGTTCAAAGTGAAATGTGCCAGCCTGTCTTACATTATTTCAATAAAAGCCTATGTTTACTTTGTGCATTTGTGTCTAAAAAGGACTTAATGCTGAGCCTACCAAAATGTATTTTTCTTTCTTTTTTTTATTGCCTTCTAGTGTGTACTTGAGAAGGAAACATGCAGCTGGCTTTTTCTCTCCCTTGTTAGTGGCTTCTGCCTCGGCTTTCTTCCATGCAGAGCAGCAGAGCCCTGGTTTCTGGCTGTCCTCCAACCTGAAAGAGCACCACCTGGCCCTTATCTGCCAACTTTCAGTTCCATGATGAAGAGTTGCTCTTTCTTTTTAAAATTTCTTTGATTGCAGCATTCCATTCCAGTGATGTATATTTGACTGCACAGTGTCAGCTCAGTTCTATGAACTGACCCAGTTTGCTGTCTGTATGTTTTGTCCTTTTCGTTAGGTTTATGGGTTAACTGAGGTTCATTTTCTTCTCTTGCTGGCATCGCTAATTGTTGCAAATGTGATGAAAACTATACTGTGCCCTCCTAAATTTTATGGGTCCAACGGGATGCTGTAGATAATTAAGGGGTCCTTTTACTAAGCTGTGGTAAAAAGGGCCCTGTGCTAGCGGCAGGGGGCTGTTTTTGCCATTTGCTGTGGCCTTTTTACCGCAGAAGGTAAAAAGGCTGAAAATAGCCATGGCCATATGGTAAGATATAAGTACATAAGTAATGCCACACTGGGAAAAGACCAAGGGTCCATCAAGCCCAGCATCCTGTCCACGACAGCGGCCAATCCAGGTCAAGGGTACCTGGCAAGCTTCCCAAACGTACAAACATTCTATATATGTTATTCCTGGAATTGTGGATTTTTCCCCAAGTCCATTTAGTAGTGGTTTATGGACTTGTCCTTTAGGAAACCGTCTAACCCCTTTTTAAACTCTGCCAAGCTAACTGCCTTCACCACGTTCTTCGGCAACGAATTCCAGAGTTTAATTACGCGTTGGGTGAAGAAAAAATTTATCCGATTTGTTTTAAATTTACTGCACTGTAGTTTCATCGCATGTCCCCTAGTCCTAGTATTTTTGGAAAGCATGAACAGACGCTTCACATCCACCTGTTCCACTCCATTCATTATTTTATATACCTCTATCATGTCTCCCCTCAGCCGTCTCTTCTCCAAGCTGAAAAGCCCTAGCCTCCTTAATCTTTCTTCATAGGGAAGTCGTCCCATCCCCGCTACCGTGTGGCCATGCAAAGAGGAGCACTTACTGCCACCCATTGAGGTGGCGGTAAGGGCTCCCGCACTAACTCATCAGTAACCAGGTAGCGAGTGGCACTGTCTGATTACTACCGGGTAGCTGCTGAGCTAGAAAATAGTGCCCTATTTCCCCTAGCGCGGGAAGTGGCGCACGCTAGCTGCAACTACCGTCGGCGCCCACGTTGAGCTGGTGGTAGCTCCATATTGGCAAGCAGTAAGCCCACGTTGGTCTTACTGCTGATTTTTAAAATGTTGCACCTACAAGATGTAATTTTAATTTAATTTAATTTAAGGGAGAAGTTACCAACGTGGGCAACCATGAATATGGATTATTTCACCACAAATCATGCTATTTTAGGACAGGCTCTCATTGCATAAAATGGGACCCTGTGCTAAAATAGCATGACTTGTGGTAAGATAACCCATCTTAATACTAGCCCACGTTGATAACTTTCCCCCATCAGGGCCGTGCCGATGCGGTAAGCGGGGTAAGCGCCGCAGGGGGGCGCCCACCTCTGGAGGGCGCCGCTGCGGTGCTTACTCTCGCCCCGCGCCGCCGAGGCCTTTAAATCTTTTACCTGGTCGCAGCAGCGTCAGTGAAAGCGCTGCCGATGTCTCACTTCCCTTGCACTCATTGGTTCCCTCAGTGTCCCGCCTTCTAGAAGAAGGCGGACACTGAGGGAACCAATGAGTACAAGGGAAGTGAGACGTCGGCAGCGCTTTCACTGACGCTGCTGCGACCAGGTAAAAGATTTAAAGGCCCCAGGGTGCGGAGGAAAGAGCAGAGAGGCATAGGCGCCCCGTATAAGAGGCTTGGGGAGGCTAAGCCTCCCCAGCCCAACCATGACCTTTAAAACCGGCTCCGGTCCCCACCTGGCAGTATCGACGGCGTCCCCTGTGCCTTTGGGCAACTTACCGGCACACGCAGCACTGCTCTTGTTTCTTCTCTTCGTTGCCGTCGTCCCACCCCCCCCTTCACGCGATTCGCGAACCGCTTAGCACTGCTTAAAAAAAAAATTTACACGTCAGCAGGAACAGGCTGCTTCAGCCAATCCCAGGAGCCTTCCTTCACCCCTCAGGGGCGGAACACGCTGAAGGAAGGCTCCTGGGATTGGCTGAAGCAGCCTGTTCCTGCTGACGTGTAAATTTTTTTTTTAAAGCAGTGCTAAGCGGTTCGCGAATCGCGCGAAGGGGAAGGGGGGGTGGGGGGACGACGGCAACGAAGAGAAGAAACAAGAGCAGTGCTGCGTGTGCCGGTAAGTTGCCCAAAGGCACAGGGGACGCCGTCGACACTGCCAGGTGGGGACCGGAGCTGGTTTTAAAGGTCATGGTAAGGCTCTTATACGGGCGGGCGGGCGGGCGGGGTCTGCAGGGGGGCGCCAGAGACCCTAGGCACGGCCCTGTCCCCCATGATATACCCAGAATGGGAACTACATGGGTATCAAAATGTAAAATAACCTACAACAATATAAATCATAATTAAAATATACAATTATAGTCAGTATCTCTTAAGCCACCCTCCATCTTAGTTAACTGAAGCTTCTGATATGTTACATAGGCACAGTTAGGCAGGTTGATATTTAGTGGGATGATTAACTTTTAATTTGAAATGTCTAATGTACTGTAGGTGTTTCAAATTATACATATGTTCATCAGCGCTATAGGGCAGTTCTATAAAACAGGTGCCTCCTTTTTGGTGCCCTGATACTGTGTGGTGAAAGCCTATACTATAATGCCATCTAGGTACCCAGATTGTGTGTGGAATAATAGTGTAGCTCAGCATCGGCATGCCTACAATTTAGGCACCCAGAGTTGTACCAGTAATAGACCTGGTGTAACTGTGGGTGTCTAAAAGTGGCAAGGGCATGAATAGTAACTTACAGTATTGTGTAAGTTGGCTGTGTAAGCAGAAGCTCCGCCCACACCCTTCCCATGCTCCACCCACATGAATGCCCTTATTGCATCTCTGGATTTTATGTACGGCACCCAGATTTGGGCACGCCCCTGAGAGGAGTACACAATTTTATTGGCTAATGAACTGTTAACCATCAATACTTGGGTGCTAACAACCAAGTATTGACATTAATTGGCACCAATTAGCAGAGCTGTACCGGATAGCATATTTTACTATTCAGCCGAATACGAATAATGAAAAATATTATTCAGCCAAATATGAATACTGAATATGAATAATGGGCATTGAGCTTTAGAATAACAAATAATAAAAGAAGCAATGTGAAATCAAAGATCAAGTGTTTATTTCAGTAGGATTTAGCACAGTAGAGCCCTGGATTATTCGTATTCGAATTTAAATCACTATTCAGCCGAATACAAATAATGTATTTGGAACCGAATTGAATCGAATCCTACCAATTAGGATTTTCACACACATCTGATCGATCACTATTCTATAATGCTGGGTGCCATTTATATCATCCCCCCTATCCCCTGGATTCTGTATAATGCCAAAATATAAAGTGCAGTAATTGCTAGGGCATACAAACATAATCTAATACATGGAAGAAAGGCTCTAGCCCTGACAGTTGTAAACAACACTAATGTTGTCTAAGAACAACTCTGTAAGGAGAAAAGCCCTCAGAAACCAAAGACACAATGTCTTTTGGTTTTAAACACTGAAAGAGAATTTTAGTGGATTGTACAAGCTGTGCCTGCAACCCTGGGTCAACTTGCTTTCAGTCACGAAAAATGTAATCTCAAAATGGCGTCAGCAACTTCACATGCCATCGCTGATCATTTATATAGGCTCCTCCTTGCAAAAATCTTTTAAAGGTACACATGCTTCTAATGGTAAACAAACAATAAACACATCAATAAATATAAATGATCAGTGATGGCGTGTGACATTGCTGACGCCATTTTAAGATTACATTTTTCGTGACTGAAAGCAAGTTGACCCAGGGTTGCAGGCACAGCTTGTACAATCCACTAAAATTCTCTTTCAGTTTAGACTCATTTTGTTTCTTTCACAGATAAGCACAGACACCAGCACCAGTTCCTGAGGAAGCCTTTGATGTGTGAAACGGTGGCACCCTTGAACTTAGCTTAAAGTGCAATTTCTATCACTTCCTTATTTACTAAAGGGAAGAGATACATAGATTCTGTATAGTGCGCCTAGAGATCCGTGCCAAAATGCAAGTGTATTTTATAACTATGCATGTAACTTAATTGGCTTAACAAGCTAATCAGTGTTTTTAACAGCACTTAACAAGCAATAATGAGCACTAATTGGCAATAATTAGAATTTACGTGCACAATTCACTAAGCATATTCAATAAGGAACTGCGCCTAAATTCTCATCTATGCAGTTCAAAGGGGACGCGACTATGGGACTATAAGCAGCAGCGGCCGGAAATAGGGGCTGGTGCCGCGTGCGTCGCGTCTTCGCGCCAAACTTGGCAGGGAGAGGGAATCCAACAGAGGGAAGGATTGGGGAGAGAGAGAAAGAGGGAAACCAACAGAGGGAAGGATTGGGGAAAGAGGGAAAACAACAGAGGGAAGGATTTGGGAGAGAGAAAACAACAGAGGGAAGGATTGGGGAGAGAGAGAGAGAGAGAGAGAGAGAGAGAGAGAGAGAGAGGGAAAACAACAGAGGGAAGGATTGGGGAGAGAGAGAGAGAGGGAAAACAACAGAGGGAAGGATTGGGGAGAGAGAGAAAGAGGGAAACCAACAGAGGGAAGGATTGGGGGAGAGAGAGAAAGAGGGAAACCAACAGAGGGAAGGATTGGGGAGAGAGGGAAACCAACAGAGGGAAGGATTGGGGAAAGAGAGAAAGAGGGAAAACAACAGAGGGAAGGATTGGGGAGAGAGAGAGAGAGAGGGAAAACAACAGAGGGAAGGATTGGGGAGAGAGAGAAAGAGGGAAAACAACAGGGAAGGATTGGGGAGAGAGAGGGAAAAACAGATGGAAGGATGGGGAGAGAGAGGGAAAAACAGATGGAAGGATTGGGGAGAGGGGAAAACAGATGGAAGGATGGGGATAGAGAGAGAGGGAAAACAGGGAAGGATTGGGGAGAGAGAGAAAGGGAAAACAACAGAGGGAAGGATTGGGGAGAGGGGAAAACAGATGGAAGGATGGAGAGAGAGAGGGAAAACAGATGGAAGGATTGGGGAAAGAGAGAGGGAAAACAGATGGAAGAATGGGGAGAGAGAGGGGGAAAACAGATGGAAGGATGGGGAGAGAGAGAGGGAAGATGCTGGATGGAAGAATGCAGAAAGAAATAGGGGAGACACTGGAAGGATGGGGAGAGAAAGCAGAGCTGCTGGATGGAAAAGGGGAATAGAGAAAGACTGGAGAATAAGAGGAAGGGGCATGGGGAGAACAAGGGTGAGGAAAAGATGAAAAGCCACAGGTAGATGAAGGACATTAAAGAATGGATAGTAAGAATGAATTAAATCTGGACAGAGAGAGAGCCTGAAAAATATTGAAGAAAGCAAAGAAAAAGGAGACAAAAATGACAAATGGCACAGAAGAGTTAAGCGAAAAGAAAAGAAAGCAGAATCACAGAATGGGACCAATATGGAAAGAAAAACAGTCACCAGACAACAAAGGTAGAAAAAAATCATTTTATTTTCATTTTAGTGTTTGTAATTATGTCCAATTTGAGAATTTACATTGGCTGTCTTATTTTGCACTGGGTATACTGGAGCTGTAAGAGCTTACAGAGATTATTTATAATGAAAAAAATCACGTTATTTTTTTCTCCTATAGTACTATAATATTTTCAATGATGTCTGTTTATATGCGCCATGGCTGGTATAAGGGGTGTGGTTAATGTGGGTGTGGCTATCATAGGGGTGGAGCCATATGTGGTGACCCCGCCCATAATGAGTACCGGCACCTTTTTTTCTACAAAAAAAGCACTGGAAAAAACTAACAACTTATAGCAGCAGCAGCTTCAGAGAGCATTTTCCATCTCACAGATAGGCTGCAGAGAATACCTTCTCCTGCTTTAGACTTAGTCCCGCCCACCCTACCCCTCTACCCACCCACCCCTAGAGTGACATGTCTTATATAACCTCCCTATCAACCCACTCATTACTTTTACCTCACCCATTTCTATTCTTCTATCACCTTCTTCCACTACTCCAACCAGAGTTACACCTAACCACATTGACCACCCTTCAACATCTTCAGTCCTTCTGTGACTGTTCTCTTGTGCTTGACTACTTAAATATTAAATGCTTTACTTTTGTCTATTTAGATTGTTAGCTCTTTGAGCAGGGACTGTCTTTCTTCTGTGTTTGTACAGCGCTGCGTACACTTTGTAGCGCTCTAGAAATGTTAAATAGTAGTAGTAGTAGATGTTCTGATTTAAACGGTTTACTTATGCAGTAAGGGGTTCAATATCAGCATTTGACCCGACTCTGCCCCTGGAACACCCGTGAGTTAGCCGCTTTTGAATTTGGCACTAGCCAGTCATTTTCAACAGAGATAACCCGGTTAAGTGCTGCTGAAAATGACCGGATAGCCGCAAATAAGCAATTTAACCGTTGGCGGCTGTTTCCAGCTGGTTAAATCATTTTGAATATCGGCCAGTACATAAGCAGCGGCTGGATATTGACACTTACACTTATGATTATGAGGGTAATTTTATGTTGTCTAGGTCAGAAGGCTAAGTAAGCACCTAGTTTAAGCCTAATTTGCAAAGCCTAATTTGCCTAGTGTCTTTATAAAATACTATCATAAAATCCTGAAGAAATTCTCACCTAAATCCTATAAATGATAGCATGTGAAATATGTGCGTATTTTAATAAATGTGCATGTAAATAGCAACTGTGCTCCTGCCCCACCCTAACTGCTCCAGTACATGCCTGTTTGCACCTTGTGGTGTGAGTCCATTTGCATGCCTAAGAAAAAGCTTTTTGGGCATGGAAATGGTTTATAAAATTACCCCTCTAATCCTTGATGTATAATGAATATACATGTCAAGAATGTATATGTATAGTAGTCCTGATTTAAATAAAACAGTCACACATTTGTACTGGCCTCAAATGCATAAATGATTTCCAAATATTGCCCTGATTAATAACTTATGTTTAACACAGGGGCGTAGCTACGGGTGGACCTTCGACGACAACGACTTACTCTTGTCCGCAGCGGTGAGCGGGCGGGCGTAAAAGCAGCAAGCAGCCAGGCAGGCTCGACTCCGTCCTTTGCTTCCTGCCCTCTCTCTGCGCCGTCCCGCCCACAAGGAAATGACATCAGAGGAAGGCGGGACGGCGCAGAGAGAGGGCAGGAAGCAAAGGACAGAGTCAAGCCTGCCTGGCTGCTTGCTGCTTTTAAGCCCGCCCTGCCCTCCGCTGGTTGTCCGCAGGCCAGGATTTGATTCGCGGTCTTGGTTGGCCCCTCGGGGTGCTGGTGGCACAAGCATTCATGCGGCGGTAGCAGTTATTCACCTGAATTATAGCCACGAGGACACACGGCAGTACCTGCAGGCTGCAGGAAGTGGATGGTATGAACAAAGTGGTGCTGGAGGTAAGTGCGGAATGCTAGAGGACTCGTTAGTCCAACTTTTTTTTTCTGCTACTGATCTTTCCTGGATAGATCACTCATTGATTCAGTTTAAACTTTCAGTTCTTTCAGGATCTCTGATACCCACTCACACCCATGGCAGATGGACTAGGGCCATCTCTAAGATTGATTCTAGAACTCTACCTTCATCTCTTTTTTTTTCAGCCTCTTCTGATTTCTCTTCCACATCTTTGGATGAGCTAACAGATTTGTGGCTTTTGATCTTAAGACAGGGTCTTGATACAGTTGCCCCTAAATACTTCTGTGCTCATCGTGTGTCAAATCATCACACCTGGTATAGTCCTAAACTCCGGTTTCTCAAACAACAATACCATAGGTCCTCTACTATCATGTCTTAATGTAGTGGCAACATGGCTAAAAAACCATTGTCTAGTACTCAATACAGAAAAAACAGTTGCCCGTTGGTTCTTTAGTGCATTAACAACCTCATCTTCTCCTATTCCTTTGCTTGACACCGCTATTACTCCTGTTTCTTCTGTCCGCTATTTAAAAATCTGTACTGGTTTTGGTATTCGTGTTCAGAAGGTTTGTGATACATGCTATAAGAAACTTCTTTGCAGGATTTAGTGTTACTTCACAAAGTACCTGGCAGTGAAGGGATTTTGTGTTGTTATTATTATTGAGGTACTACCAGAACTTGAATACATTTTTCCTATGGAAAGTTGTAAAAAGAACTATTCTAACTATGTTCTGATTGCTACAGATGTACAGTAGATGGGAATAAATCTTGATGTTGACAGTAGGATTTTTCTTATTTCATCAGTGAGAAATCTGGAGCTTTTCTTCATGCGATTTTTCATGTGTTGAAGAATAGACAAAGGTTAACATTTCTGAAAAATGTAAGGTATTTACCTGTTTTGCTTAATCAGGCATTTACATTTGTTGTAAAGCAAAGTTTGAATGATATATGCCATTGCAGTAATTATATTGCAGGATCCTGTCACGTGTGTTGAGATATTTGCCATTAAAGTAAACTTATGTCTGGTCAAGTTTAAGATATGAGATAATGTAACTATATTTAAAAATAGTATTTTTCCTTTAACTATATATCTGGTTTATGTTGATGCAGGACAGCTGTTGGGCAGAGAAATCCATCATCAAGTGCATTCTAAGGCATTATTTTGTAGTATCCCAAAACACTACTCATACCTATAGTGCCCACCCATATTAGCTCTGGGCCCACCCAAAAAGTCAGGTCTGGCTACGCCACTGGTTTAACAGGTTTCTTTATTCAATATTTAACCAAATCAAACTTGTACTATACCAAAGCTATACATCTGCACAATCATCTCAAGACAGAATTGCCCTAGTCTAAAAATAATCTGTCTCAGAGACATTGGCTAGTCTCACTACAACTGAACCATTCACCCTCTATGCACAGACTCCATGCCATTGTGAAATCAAATCCAGCAGGACTTTTGTTATACTAAGGCTGCTGTGTGAAAGAAATTGCAGAGGAGCTTAAGATTGCAGGGGATAATTTCCCCATATATTTGTAGCACTGATGTTTAAAAGTTTGTGGCTTGGGAAAGTGTGGATTCCAACCCAGTGATGTACCTAGCTTGGTTGCCACCCAGGGCAGTGTACCCCCCTCATCCAGGCATATCACACTTCCTGCCCTTCCTCCCTCCAAGTGCATCACCCCCATCCTCCCTCCCTCCTCCAAGCAACGGGGTGCACTGAGCAGATGCACGGCTTTCGGCCCTGCCGGTCCCCTGCCCCCCTCTGACGTCAACTTCCTGTTCCAGGGCAGAGGACAGACAGAGATGACAGCCGTGCGACTGCTCAGTGCAACCCTTACTGCCTGCACTTGGGGTGGACCACACCCATCGCTCCGCCCTTAGTACGCCACTGTTCCAACCTTAGCAGAAACCTTATTCATGTCTTCATCTCATGGAGTTTTATTCAGTTTCTATTGCACACAAATGGATTCCATGCTTATAGCATTTGGGGGATAATTCTATAAGAAGCTGCATAGTAGTAGGTGGCAGGAAGATACATAAATGGCAGAATTCTAGTCTAGTGAGAACGTATAAGACCTCTTATAATGGGAAAGCACATGCCATGATTTGATGGTGCATCCTATGCTGGTGGGCGTGTGCATAGGTGGAGTTTAGGTGGAGTGTGGGTGGAGCACATAGGAATGTGCATAAATTATAGAATACTACCTTTGTGCTTATATGTACTTGCATCTAGATGTGAGCATTTACACCACCTGAAGGGCTGGTGGAAGTGATTGCACCATGGGGTACATGTGGTTTTGGCCATTTACACTAGTATTCTATAAAAAAAAATGTAGGTGCCTTCTTCTCTTTATGGGATAGGCTTAAAATAGGCACCATAACCAGCATCTATACCCCCAGATTCTATATATTGCATTCACAGTTGCACATGCAAAATTGGGCATGCACCCTCAAGCAATTTAATTGAATAATGAGCCAATTAGAGCCAATAATTGGGTGCTAACAATCAATGACTGGCATCAATGGCAGCAATTTGGATTTGCATGTGTATTCCATAAAGATGCATGCACAAATCTTTTAGCGTGTACCTGAAGATGGGGCATGGGTGGGTCAGGGGCATTCAGTAATGATATGTGCAATATTATAGAATACAGAGGATCTGCACCTAATTTATGTACGAGGATTTATACTAGGTTTCAGTTGATGTAAATCCTCGCACCCAAAGTTGGGCGCTATGCACTATTCTATAAACGGCAGCCAACTCAAAGCTCTGTTTATAGAATAGTGCTAAGCATGCATTTATTTTGGGTGGCATTTACTAAAACTAGTTCATAATGGTACCCTGCTGTAGAATTGCCCTCATGCAGTCAGAGGGCTCTATGCCTATTTTTACAGCATCAACACACTTTAAAGCTTTCTTTTTTTTGCTTAGTCTCTCTTTATTTCATGATATATTACAGTCACTCTGTGCACAGTTCAGATTTGTTACTGGGAGTTTTGGACAGAATGGAGGTAGTTTTGTTTCATATTTTGCTTAGCTGAATGGCATTTCATGATCTCCAGATCCTAGAGGCAAGACCAATGGTTCCCAAGATTGGTCCTGGAGGCACCCCATCCAGTCAGGTTTTCAGGATATCCACAATGAATATTCATGAGAGAGATTTGCATGCACTGCCTCCACTGCATGCAAACCTCTCTCATGAATATTCAGTGTGGATATCCTGAAAACCTGACTGGCTGGGGTGCCTCCAGGATCAGGTTTGGGAACTACTGGGCTTGACAAAGGCCTTTCCGAGGGTACCCAGCCAACCTCAACATTTCTTCTTGAGAAAGTCTTGATGAGAACCTAGGAATTTTTTTTCCAAATCTACTTTGTATCTGTGCCCTTCCTGGTATAAAGTTTCCTTTTTTTAAATAGATCTCTGTTTAACCTTATCCCCTTGTCTTGCCTCAGGCATATGGTGAAATTGAATGTGGCTGCATTCTTGCTGTGTGGCAAATCTATTCATGGTCTTATGAGAGGAAGGGGGCTGTGTGCCATACTATGCCAAGCATGGCTAATAGCATATTTTCCCCTTCCCTATTATCTTCTCAGACTACCACCTGCCTTTTACTGCTCTGCAGGCTATTTACATGCCCATGGTCAGCTAATAATGGATAGGTAAGCTTCTCACTGAGTTCTTTTCTAGCATCCAAATTTGGGGTGGACAGACCACACAGGAAGCAATGAAAGCAAGTCTACAAGGGTAGTGAAAAAGTCTGAGCGTTTGTAAGCCAGGGAAAGCTAGCACAACAGTGAACAGAACATGGAGCAGTGCTTTAACTGAAGATTAAAAATTCACCTGAACATTCAGGGCTGCTGTTTGAAAGCCTTTTCGGTGCTGATTTTATTTAAACATATAGGGCCAGATTCTGTAAATGGCGTTTAAATCTAGACGTGTTCAATTAATTCGCCTAGTGCTATTCTATATAACAACCCTAAAGTTAAGCGTGGTGTATAGAATAGCGCATAGGACCAGGGAACGCGCCTACATTTAGGTGTGGCCATTTACGCCACTGAAACCCTGGTGTAAATACCTGCGTCCAAATGTAGGCAACTTCCCTGAATTCTATAACAACACATGTAAATTCAAGTACTACTACTACTACTACTACTTAACATTTCTAGAGCGCTACTAGGGTTACGCAGCGCTGTACAATTTAACAAAGAGAGACAGTCCCTGCTCAAAGAGCTTACAATCTAATAGACAAGTGAACGGTCGGTCCGATAGGGGCAGTCAAATTGGGGCAGTCTGGATTCACTGAACGGTAAGGGTTAGGTGCCGAACGCAGCATTGAAGAGGTGGGCTTTAAGCAAAGACTTGAAGACGGGCAGGGAGGGGGCTTGGCGTAAGGGTTCAGGAAGGTTGTTCCAAGCATAGGGTGAGGCGAGGCAGAATGAGCGGAGCCTGGAGTTGGCGGTGGTGGAGAAGGGTACTGAGAGGAGGGATTTATCCTGTGAACGGAGGTTACGGGCGGGAACGTAAGGGGAGATGAGGGTAGAGAGGTAGTGAGGGGCAGCAGACTGAGTGCATTTGTAGGTAAGAAGGAGAAGCTTGAATTGAATGCGGTATCTGATCGGAAGCCAGTGAAGTGACCTGAGGAGAGGGGTGATATGAGTATATCGGTTCTGGCGGAATATGAGACGTGCAGCAGAGTTCTGAACAGACTGAAGGGGGGATAGATGGCTAAGTGGGAGGCCGGTGAGGAGTAAGTTGCAGTAGTCCAGGCGAGAGGTAATGAGAGCGTGGACGAGAGTTCGGGTGGTGTGTTCAGAGAGGAAAGGGCGAATTTTGCTGATGTTAAAGAGGAAGAAGCGACAGGTCTTGGCTATCTGCTGGATATGCGCAGAGAAGGAGAGAGAGGAGTCAAAGATGACTCCGAGGTTGCGGGCAGATGAGACGGGGAGGATGAGGGTGTTATCAACTGAGATAGAAAGTGGAGGAAGAGGAGAAGTGGGTTTTGGTGGAAAGACGATAAGCTCGGTCTTGGACATGTTCAGTTTCAGGTGGCGGTTGGACATCCAGGCAGCAATGTCGGATAAGCAGGCCGATACCTTTGCCTGGGTCTCCGCGGTGATGTCTGGTGTGGAGAGATACAGTTGGGTGTCATCAGCATAGAGATGATACTGGAAACCATGAGATGAGATCAGGGAGCCCAGGGAAGAGGTGTAGATTGAGAAGAGAAGGGGTCCAAGGACCGATCCCTGGGGAACACCAACAGATAAGGGGATGGGGGTGGAGGAAGATCCATGAGAGTGAACTTTGAAGGTGCGGTGGGAGAGATAGGAGGAGAACCAGGAGAGGACAGAGCCCTGGAACCCAAATGAGGACAGTGTGGCAAGAAGTAAGTCATGATTGACAGTGTCAAAAGCGGCGGATAGATCCAGGAGGATGAGGATGGAGTAGTGGCCTCTGGATTTGGCAAGGAACAGGTCATTACAGACTTTAGAAAGTGCTGTTTCTGTCGAGTGAAGAGGGCGAAAACCGGATTGAAGCGGATCAAGGATGGCATGAGAGGAGAGAAAATCAAGGCAGCGGCTGTGGACTGCGCGCTCAAGTGTCTTGGAGAGGAAGGGTAGGAGGGAGATGGGGCGGTAGTTGGAGGGACAGGTAGGGTCTAGTGATGGTTTTTTGAGGAGTGGCGTGACTACAGCATGCTTGAAGGTGTCGGGGACAGTTGCAGTGGAGAGAGAGAGGTTGAGGATATGACAGATGGAGGGGGTGATAGTAGGAGAGATGGTGTTAAGTAAGTTGGTGGGGATGGGATCAGAGGAACAAGTGGTGCATTTTGAGGAGGAAAGAAGGCGGGCGGTTTCCTCCTCGGAGATATCAGGAAAGGAGGAGAAGGAGGTCTGGGTTGGTTGGTTGAGGGAGAGGGTTGAAGGGTGAAGAGGAGGAGGTGGCTTGGTAGTGAACTCAAGGTTGATCTTTTGCACCTTGTCGCGGAAGTAGTCAGCCAGTGATTGAGGAGAGAGTGACGGGGGGGTGGGAGCGGAGGGCACTTTGAGGAGGGAGTTAAGGGTGGCGAAGAGACGACGAGGGTTAGAGCTGAGAGAATTAGTCAATTGGGTGTAATAGTCCTGTTTGGCAAGGAATAGTGAGGACTGGAAGGAGGATAGCATGAATTTGTAGTAAAGGAAATCTGAATGGGTGCGAGATTTCCTCCAGAGGCGTTCAGCAGATCGGGCGCAGGAGCGAAGGTAACGGATGCAAGGGGTCAGCCAGGGCTGGGGATTAGTACGCCTTGTGGGACGGGAGGTGGATGGTGCAAGGGTGTCCAGAGCAGAGGAGAGAGTGGCATTGTAAGCGGAGACAGCCTCGTCAACAGACTCGGAGGACATGATGGAGGGGAGGAGATTAGAAATACTAGATGATAAGGTGGGAGGGTCAATAATCTGTAGATTCCTGGAAGTAGTGGTTAATGTTGGGCGGGGCTGAGGGGGAGGGTGAAGAAGTGTGAAGGTGATCAGGTGATGATCAGAGACAGGAAGAGCTGAGGTGTGGAAATTGGAGGGTGAGCCGGAAGAGGAGAGGACGAGGTCAAGGCAATGGCCATCACGGTGAGTAGGGGTGGTGGAACATAGCTGGAGGTTGAAGGAGGATGTTAGAGTGAGGAACTGAGAAGCGTGAGAGTTGGACAGGTCATCAACGTGTATGTTGAAGTCTCCGAGAATGAGGGATGGAGATGAGGGTTCAAGAAAAACAGAAAGCCAGGCATCGAAGTCGGTGAGGAAGGAAGGGAGGGATTTATCAGGGGGGCGGTAAATGACTGCCACTCTGAGTGGCAACGGGTAGAATAGACGGATGGAGTGGACTTCAAAGGATGAGAAGCAGTGAGACTGTGGTAGGAGGAGGGGTTGGAAGCTACAGGAGGGCGAGAGTAGTAACCCGACGCCTCCTCCACGGCCAACTAGGCGGGGAGTATGGGAGAAGAGATAGCCTCCATGGCATAGAGCCGCAACTGAGGCAGAGTCGTCAGGGGAGAGCCAGGTTTCAGTTAGGGCAAGCAGGTGAAGGGAATGAGAGATGAAGAGATCGTGGGTGAAGGGAAGTTTGTTGCAGACCGAGTGGGCATTCCACAGTGCACATGAGAAGGGGAGGGAAGAGGGGGGGAGGAGGGGAATAGATATGAGATTGGAGACATCCCGGAAACGTTTGCATGGATAGGACGAGGACAGGTGTGGGGGACCTGGATTGGGATTGATGTCTCCTGCGGATAGCAGGAGGAGGAGCAAGAGAGTGCGGAGGAGGGTGGGGGAGGTAGGGCGATGAAGGCGACGAAGACGGGATGCGCTTAGGAGGAATGGGGATGGGTTAATGGCAGGAAGGAAGTGTTGAAGGTTGAGAGCTAGGAAGGAGGAGGGGGACAGGAGAGATGGTGAGGTGGTGAGGGACGGGGGTGAGTAGGGTATTGCAGTAGTGAGCAAGATGGGAGAGGACATGGGTGGGCAGTGAGTTCCAGTGGTAGAATGCCCCCGACATGCCCACACTCCTCCCATGGCCATTCCCCCTTTTCTCAGCTAGTGCTTTGGAATTTACGTGCACTTCTTTTTAGAATACGCATAAACAGAAGCATGCATAAATTCCAATTATTGCCAGTTAGTGATGATAATTGATTGTTATCGGCCAGTTATCATCACTGATTGGCTTGTTACTCAATTGAGTAGCATGTGTAAATTGGCCACGCGCAGAATTTAACATGTTCTACTTGCTATGCCTTATGTAGAATCTGGCCCATAGGCCTCTAGTCTAATCACCCTCTGAGCTATTCATAAATACTTCGTTGAAGTCTGAGATAAAATACTTTTTGCTTAAGTCCTCCAGATATTTGACCATATGTCGTCATATTGGGGGTAAAATTCAACTCTAAAATATTCACAGGGATAGCATTAAATAATTACTAGTAGCATCCAAACTCCTATTTTTTTTTTCTGAAGTAGAGGGGTGAAAACAATTTTTTGACAAAGGCTGGAGAGTAGGATACATCAACCCCTTAGGTGATTACCAACAGGTCAAAAGAACTGATTGATCATCAGCGATACCACTTCAATCCAGGTCAAAAAATTGTTGTATCAATATAGTTCATACACAGTGGAGAAAAACCTTCAATTGAACAAAAGAAATTCCACTGCCACAAAGCAAAGACTATTTAATCAATCTTTTTTCTGTAAGTTGAGTGCCTTCTTCAGGAGTCTTGGTGAAAGTGTCCAAAAAATCCTTGCAGACAACGTCTTTAGAAGTGAGTCTTTAAAAAAAAAAAAAAAAAAATCATTGTGGTCTTTAAAAAGACCTTTATAGGACTCACTTCTGAAGACGTTGTCCACAAGGAATTTTTGAACACTTTCACCAAGACTCCTGAAGAAGGCACTCTCAGTGCTGAAACATGGTACCGTGTAGAGTCTTCTCTCAATAAAATTTTATTTCTACATTGGATGTCCTCAGTCTGTTTCTTTGAAGAGCTGGATTCTGTTCCGACTCTTCTCCTGCTCCTGTGACTTTCCGTGGGACACTGTTGTTCTTTCCACTCCTGTGGTTGTGTTGCTAACTGTGAAGTCAAACATGGACTTTTAGGCAAGCACAAAACATTCTGATTTTGTGGCGGTGTAGCCTAGCAATTAGAACACTGGGCTGAGAAGCAGCAAACCCCAATTCATATCCTGCTGCTGCTTGAGCAAGTCATTTAACACTCTATTGCCACAGGTACAAACTTAGAAGCCCTTTTATTAAGCTGCACTAAAAAGTGGCCTGTGCTAGTTTTAACACATGAGTTTCCCCTGTGCTGAGGCCACCTTTAGCATGGAAGTAAAATGGCTGCAATTTCTATTTTTCTATTCAGAGCCACACAACTAATTTTCCAATTAGCGCATGGCTATTAGTATGGGAGCCATACTGCCACCTATTTCCTAGGTGGTAAGGGCTCCTGCGCTAACCTGTGCTAATTAGTAGCGCATGGAGATTTGCCGATTAGCGCAGGTCATGCCTACTCTCTGCCCCCAAACACTACCCCCGTTCAAAATAAATTTTATATATTTTTAGCATGGAATTGGTGCGTGCTGATCCCAGAACTACCATGGGACACCTGAGCGCATTCTTAGTAAAAGGGCCCCTTAGATTGTAAGCCCTGCAGGGACAGGGATATAAATATTGTACCTGTATGTGACTCATCTTGAGCTACTATTGAAAAAGGTGTGAGCTAAATCCAAAATAAAATGAGATAAGCAGGTTCCAAGCACAAGGTGCCTGTTTAAAATGGATTTGAATATCAGTTTGCTATGTGGCTGTTACGTCTGTGCTCACCTCGCCCTCTGATGGCCAGAACCGGTGGCTGCTGTGGACCGTCACCCGTTCCAGATTTCAGCCTAGTCCAGTCCGGATCTTCCGGGCTGCCAGACTTGCTTGCTCGGATTGAACCTACACAGCACTTGTAGTTTCCTGGTGATGGTTGCAGCTGAGCTCCAAGTGCTGCTGGGCTTATTAGCCATTCTGAAACCTGGCTGCTTTGCCTTTGCATTGCGTCTTAGGCCCTGGTTCGTGGGTGCTTGTGCACTTCTGCCTGAGAGACTTTGTCTGGACCTGTTTCTATGTTTGCTGGTTTCCTGCCTTTTGAACCTTGCCTGATCCTGGACTTTGCTTTGCTTGCCGCCTGCCTTTTGAACCTTTGCCTGGACCTGGACTTTGTTTTTTGCTTGCAGCCTGTTTTTTGAACCTTTGCCTGGAACTGGACTTTGTTTTGCTTGCCGCCTGCCTTTTGAACCTTTGCCTGGCCCTGTCTTCTGCTTGCTGGCTGACCGCCAGAGACCTAGCCTGGATTTGCCGGTACGTCTGCTCTGCCTTGCTTCTGGTGTGGGGTGGTTTTGCCTGCCACTGCTGCTCCAGTTCCTGTTTAGTGAACGTGACAGTGGCTAAATGTACGCTTGTAATTTTTTTGCCTAAAATCATGAGGCAAAGTTGCAGGCATTATAGGCAAGCTGGCAGGAATCAAAGAGTAGGGTGGATGGGCTCTTCCAAAGAACACAAGGGAAACGCCAAAGTAGTTGTACGTAAAGATTTATTGAAATTGTACCAAAAGACTTGACACAGAAGCTCTGTTTCGGTGCAAAGGCACCTGCCTCAGCAGTCTGAGAATATGCCCAGTGGCGTTCCTTGGTTGGCTGCCACCCAGGGCTGATCTCCACTGTGCACCCCCTGGGTGCAGTGTTCCCCCCTGGATGCAGTGTCTTCCCCCCTGGGTGCAGTATCGTCCCCACCCCCTGGCACAGTGTTGTTCTCACCCCCAGCGCATCACCTCTAACCCCCCCTGCATTACTTTTACCTCATGGGGTGCTGGGAGCAGCCGCGCAGCTTTCGGCTCCTCTGGTTTCCTGTTCCCTCTGCCCCGGAACAGGAAATAACATCAGAGGGAGCAGGGAACCCAGCCACACAGCTGCTACTGCACCCCCCCTGCGGCGTGCACCCGGGGCGGACCGCCCAGCCCTCTGTACGCCACTGAATACGCCAAAACACAGCTGCTGTGTTTTGGTGTAATTTCAATAAATCCTTTCACATAAGTAATTTGGCGTCTCCCTTGTGTTCTTTGGAAGAGCTCACCCACCCTACTCTTTGATTCCTGTATACTACGGTCATAGGGATGGAGCATTCCTCTATGTCCTGTGGCTGATCTCTCTCCCTTATTGGTAAGCTGGTGCATGTATGCACTAAAATCAGGTATACATGCTGGTACCTAAATTAGGCGCAATCCCCCAGATTCTATATAGCATACTTAGATCAAGGTGCTGAAATTGGCGCAGATTCTATAACACTGTGTATAACTTAATTGGCTTAACAAGCTAATGACTGCTGATAGCACTTAATTTATTTATTTGTAACATTTGTATCCCGCATTTCCCCACATATTAGCAGGCTCAATGTGGCTTACAAAATACCGTAATGATGGATGCCAAGTACGGTAGGTTTTAAACAAATACAATTAGAAAAAGGGTCAGGTAAGGTAGGGGTAAATGGATACAGTAAGGGACAAGGAAATAAGAAATAAAATATTCACTGCAATGTATGTATAGATGCATTGTAGAGTTGAGGCATTTAAGTAGAATCAATTGGGTAGGCCTTGCAAAAGAGATAGGTCTTTAAAGTTCGCTTGAAGTTTTGATGGTCATGTGTCGTTTTAACACTTGTTGGCAATGCATTCCACACTTGCGTACTTAAGTAAGAAAAATTGGATGCATAGGTTGATTTGTTTCTGAGTCCAATGCAGCTTGGGTAGTGAAGTTTCAGATAAGTACATGATGAACTTATTCTGTTTCTGGCAGGAAGATCTATTAAATCAAAATCAATCATATATCCTGGGGCTTCACCGTAGATTATCTTGTGGACCAGACAGCAAAATTTGAAAGTAATGCGGTCCTTGATAGGAGCCAGTGTAGTTTCAATCGAAGAGGTCTAGCGCTACCGAAGCTTTTTTTGTTGAATATTAATCTGGCAGCTGTGTTTTGGGCTGTCTGGAGTTTTTTCATAAGTTGTACTTTACAACCCGCATATATTCCATTGCAGTAATCTGTGTGGCTCAATACCATTGATTGTGTCAAGTTATGGAATATATCCCTCGGAAAGTAGGGTCTTATACGTTTAAGTTTCAATAGCAAGCAATAATGAGCACTAATTGGCACGGATTAGAATTTCAGCACACAACTTGCTAAGCGTATTCTGTAATGATGTGTGCTGAACTAATGTGTGCAGGCAAAAAAGGGTGTGGTTATAGGTGGGGAAATGGGCATTTTGTGGGTGTTCTGAAATTTAGGCACCTAGTTATAGAATATGGCCAAGTGCACCTAAATCTATGTGCTGTGATTTACACCACATTTTAGTTGGTGTAAATGGATGCACACAGATTTAGATGCTGAAATATCTGTCACGTCTATGGCTGTGACCACCCTCAGACTTATCTTATTTCTGAGGGTCAGCTTCTAAGCTGGCTTCTGCCTATCCTTTCTGGAGTAGTTTTCCTTCTGTGTGCTGGCTGCTTCCAGCATGGCTCTAATTACTCCACTCTACTGCACCTGGGGGTGCTGCCTGAGTTAGCTCTACCTCTGTCTCCAGCCTGGCTGCTCCTCTGTGCTGCACCTAGGTATTCTAAGTCTCTCTATGTTCTGTGTGCGCTCTGCCTGCTCCTTGGTTTGTGCTCCTCTCACCCACTGGTGGCCAGAGCCAGTGGCTGCCATAGTTTGTCTTGCTGTTCCTACCCATTCCAGACTTTAGCCCAGTCCGGTCCGGTTCTTCCAGGCTGCTGGACTTGTCTCTCTTGTTTGTGCCTGGACAGCCTCCGGTTACTGATGGCTGCAGCTGCTCCTCAGGTGTTGAAGGGCTTTATTAATCACGTAGAGGCAGATGCACCAAAGCTTAATGAGCCTTTAACGACCCTCCAACGAGGAAATTTTGAGCCGTTGCATGCATCAAAGGGCTTTTACCGAGGAAGCTAGCAGCTAATGAAAACGGAGTGCAGATGAGCAATTAGTGTAAAAACCCCATTGAAACGAGATGCACTAACCTTTTCCGATTGCCTTTATGCAGGAAAAAGGCAGGAAATCTAACGAGAGGTCTGGACCTCTCGTTAGGACATCTCTGTGCCAGGAAAAATCGTAAAGTGAAAAAATAAACAAACTTTGAGCCAATCCCAGCGCATTAGCAGAGCTAAAAGCGCTGTGAATGGTCAAAAGGACGTTGCATTACATATGTCCAAAAGAGCTGTGTTTGAGCTGTAAGAAAACGTGTCAGAAAACACATCAAATAAAAAAAATAAAAAAAGGATCGGGAGGGGGCAAGGGCGCTCATCAGTAGCATCCTATATGGACGGCCATGCCCCCCCCCCGCTGCTCCCCACTGTCCGCCGCTTCCCCCCCCACGAAAAAGCAAAATTCTAGCAGCCCTGGTCCCCCTCCCTTCCTGTTCTTCTGTTTTGCAAAAGCTAACTCCGCCTCCCGTCATTCTTCCGCCCCGTGCCCCACCCCCGCTGCCCCCCCTGAGGTCGACTACGCCGCTCCCCCCCCTCCACCGAGACCGCCCTCCCTATTACCGACCCGAGCAGCGCCTCTCACCTCTTTCTGAAGCGCTGCATGGGCAGGAAGATCTGTTGTGTTGGTCGCAGAGTCTCCATGATGTCTCTTCTTCCCTGGCCTAGGCCCACCTCCTTCTGACGTAGGTTACTATTGCCGGAACCCGGACATTCCCTGCCTGTCTGCCTTTCTTTCAACTAGGTGCCTGGGGCACTTCTGTATCCTGATTCCTGTTGTTCCTGATTGCTAGTTCAAGTTCCGGTTTTCCTGTAAGCCCTGTCGGCTGTCCGAACCTGAGGGCTCAACCCTCAGGGAACAGTGGCTAAGCGTAGGTGAAGCCTAGGTCCAGTGTGTTCCTGTCCAGCGGGTTCCGGTCCCGTGTGTTCCAGTCCAGTGGGCTCCACTCCAGTGTGTACCAGTCCAGTGGGTTCCAGTCCAGTGCGCACCTGTCCGGTGCATTCCAGTCCTGTGTATTCCAGTGCAGAACTCCAGTCTGGGGTTCCAGTCCAGCCTTGCCTCATCTCTGCTTTGAAGGTGACCTTGCCTGCCAATGCCGCTCCACGGTAGTGGTCCAAGGGCTCACAAACCCAGTGCTTCCAGGGAAGAAGCCTGACAATATCTTCCATAATCCGTGCCTAAATCTAGGTGCTGATTATAGAATACACTTAGTTGGCACTGATTTCAGCTTCAGTTTTTTAGGCACTATATATAGAATCTCCTCCAGTTCAGCTGAATTCTGTATTTTAACGGATAAAATTTTGGAACACTCCTGGAATGCCCCAAAATGCTCTTAGCCACACCCCCTAAACTCTACACAAGGTTGGATTTACACGCAGATCATTATAGCATACGATCTGCACATAAATCCTTATTATGGCCAATTATTGGTGCTGATTGGCTTGTTAAGCAATTAAGTTGCACATGCAACATTTTTTTAAAAATATTTTTTATTGAGTTCTTAAAAAATACAGGAAACAAAAGAAAAAAACAACAACTTGTACTATACAAGACAATGTTATACATTAAGTTGAGATCAAACATTAGGCAATACAGTTAGATAGCTTATAAAAGAAAGAGGTCGAAAGTTTTCCATTTCTGAGAACCATTATTAGACCCAGGGATATCATTCACTGACAGTTGCTCATATTTCTTGTACAATAAGACCCAATTCCACCAAAGAATGACATTGACTGGAGAGTTATCTTTCCAATGCGATATTATTAATTTCAATGCAATAGAGACTAAGAAGTCAAAAAACAACTTTAGTGGCCATTTATGGAATCCGGGGGTGTGTCCTTTGCATGCTGCATCTTTGTTATTGCCCAGCTGCAAAGTATGCGAAACTGAATATTACAGAAATAGCGCTGAAAGAGAAACTGCTCATTTATGTATGTCTGTGTTGGCATGAGTCAGCATGGTGTGGTTTAGTTTTTGTTTTGTATTACAGATACTGTGCCAGAAAAAGTAATGATTGTTCTTGTATGAGTGAGTCAGGTCTTTTCTATTTTTTTCTTTCTGGAGTTCTTTTTCCTCACTTTAATATTCCGTTATCTCTTGTTTGTCCTGTTTGTCTGTCCTAATTAGATTGTAAGCTCTGTCGAGCAGGGACTGTCTCTTCATGTTCAAGTGTACAGCGCTGCGTACGTCTAGTAGCGCTTTAGAAATGATAAGTAGTAGTAGTAGTAGTAATTTTATGTTTATATATTTTTATGGATTTGTAAACCACTTAGATCCTGGTATGGCCTGGCTGTATATAAAATTTGAATAAACATGAACATACCTTTGTAAGTGACTAGAATACCAGTACTTACATATTTTCTTGCTGCCTAAATCTAGGGGGCATCCTAGATGCAGCTAGCTCCATTATGTCATCTGCTCTGCTGTTCACGGTCAGTAAGGAAAGTGTCTCTGTTTCTATTGGATGGGAAGATGCTGACAATGCTTCTAGCACTTAGCGAAGAGGCTTTCCAGATACCATACTGTAATTTTGGCAGTTGCTGCATGGTAATTTCAAGTCCTTACCACGCATTGGACTAGATTCTACATATCGTGCCTCGATTTCCACATGGAAATAAAAGCGTATTCTACAAAGTATGCTTTAATTTAGGCGTACGTTATAGAATATGCCGAGTGCTGCTCTGCACAACTAAATTTAGTCGTGGTCAATTACGCCAACTAACCTGGTGTAAATCCTGTCATGTAAATTAGGTGAGGAATGTGCATAGATTTTAGAAACGCCTATGGCCCACCCATTCCACGCCCATAAACAAGCCCACATTTCAACTATGCGATTTAGAATTTACTCGCACCACATTACAGAATACGCTTAGCGAGTTCTGCATGTAAATCTTAATTCTGTTTAGTGCTGATAATTGCTTGATAACATCCAATTAACAGTGCTGATTAGCTAATTAACCAATTAAGTTACGCACATTGTTATAGACTACCTAAATTTCTGTGCGCAAATTAACACACCACATATAGAATCCCGGGGTTTAGGCCCCATCATATTTATTATAGCAAAGATATGATCAAGAGGAAACTTTGGGGCCCTTTTACTAAGCTACACTAGGCACTACCATGTGCCTACTGCATGGCAAACGCACTGCCGCTAGGATGCGCTGAGACGCCCTATGGTAGTGTGCCTATCAGCGTGTGCTAATCCCGTGCTGAAAAGTATTCTTTTATTTTTCAGCGTGAGAGGCAAGACTATAGGCAGAGAGTAGACGTGCCCTGCGCTAATTGGATAGCACAGGCACATTCCTGTGTGATGCCTAATTACCATGGGGTTAGCGAAAGAGCCCCTTGGTGCCAACAAAATAGGTGTCAGTAGGGACTCCCACGGTAATGGCCATGTGCTAATTGGGAAGTTAGCATGTGGCAATTAAAGAAACATATGGAAATGCAGCCACTTTGCCACCATGCTAAAAGTGGTCACAGTGTGCAGAAAACCTATGAGCTGATAACAGCGACGGCCATTTTTAGTGGGCTTGGTAAAAGGCAGTGGCGATCCTTGGTCGGCTGCCACCCAGGGCAGATCGCTGCTGTGCAGCTTCCCCCCACCGGGTACAGCAGCGTCCCCCCCCCCGGATGCAGCACGACACCCCCTCAGCACATCAACACCCCCCTGGCATATAACCCAAGCCCCCAAGTGCATTCTTACCTGCTGGGAGCAGCCGCGCGGCAGTCAGTTCCGCTGGTTCCCTGCTCCCTCTCCCCCGGAACAGGAAGTAACCTGTTCCGGGGCAGAGTGAGCAGGGAACTAGTGGAGCCAACAGCCGTGCGGCTGCTCTCTGCACCCCTCCAGCAGCGTGCACCTGAGGCGGACTGCCCCCACCGTCCTGCCCTCGGTACGCCACTGTTAAAAGGGCCCCTTTGCTTGGTGTCTTGGAGCAAGGGGAAATAAAGCAGTCAAGTTTCTAATTTCATTGTATGGTCATAGAATAAATCTCGTGCAGAATAAACTATTTGTATCTCGCCCATCCTGTTTAGCTTATATTCTGCTCAACCATACCCCAAAGGAAGAGAATGTCTCACTAATGCCAGTTGTGGAGGGATTATTCCCCCTCATCAGTAAGGCTGTCATAACTCACAGTCCTAAGAGAATGGCTGCCTTTCACTGCCAGTAGTGAGATAAGCTCCATTTAACGCTACTGCATCAAGCTGCCAACTTTACAGTTGCATATCGTTATACAGTTTCAAATTAAATATATTGCCTTTGTCTCTCTCTCTCTCTCCCCGGCTTCCTCTCTCCGTCTAGCTATTTTTTATTTTGGTTTGGCAAAAGATAGAATTTTTTGAGAAACATGTATCCAGTTTGACCTCTGAAAGGGCGTATTTTAGCATTTTTGAGAGAGGACATATCATCCAAAACATGGCAAAATACTACAAAATTCTAAATCTGGTAAGATTTTATTTATTTATTAGGATTTATTTACCTCCTTTTTGAGGGAATTCATTCAAGGTGGTGTACAGCAAGAACAACTCAGTCATAAGCTATGGACAATTACAGTGGGAAAAATATTCAAACAATACAAAGTTTGGTATAATATGCCACTTTACAATGTCAACACAGTACGCAATAAAACATTTTCATAGAATAGGGTATAAGCAAAGATGGAACATATAGATAAATAAGATAGAGTAACAGAAGTAAGAAAATAAGGGACTAATTTAAAGAAAGTTGCAAATGAGGTCAGAACAGAGCTTATACTAGCTAGGGTAGGAGTGGATGAACACGTCCTGTGATCCAGTTTAAATTCATGGCATTGATATGAGAGAAACCTTGTTTAAATTACTCCTAGGCATTAAAACTGTAGACTTTGGAAGTCATCACTTGGTTTAAGAATGGAAGAAACAGAGAGCCCCTTTTACTAAGCAGCAGCAAAAGGGGGCCTGCGCTGGCGTGTGTTTTTGATGTGTGCCGAGGCCCCCTTTTACCGCGGCAGCTATAAGGTAGGTCTTTCTTTTTGTGAGGAAATGGCCACGTGGCAAGTGAAATACTTGCCGTGTGGCCATTTCCAAGGGGGGGGGGGGTGCCCTTACCACCATCCATTGAGGTGGTGGTAAGGGCTCCTGCGCTAACCTGGTGGTAACCGGGCAGCGCATGGCACTACCTGATTACTCAATCACAAAAGAGAGGGTAAAACAGCATACAAGCATACAACAGAAACAAAAAAGCAACATTGGGCCTTCAGGGTAGGGATAAATGTCGTCCTTGATTGTGTAAAAGACTCAACACGAGCCGTGTTTCGGCGCACAAGCGCCTGCCTCAGGGGTCAGAATGATCCTTCAAAATCTAGACAGATGAAGATATTCAAGCAATCCAAATATATTACCCCGTGATCTAGAGCAGCTCTGAACATCGGGCTCAGAAACCAAAACATCTCCAACTACCTGATTACTTCCGGGTACACATTGGCACTACAAAAATAAATATATTTTTGTAATGCCGGATATAATGGCGAGCTGGGGGTGGGGAACTACCACTGGGCTGCTGCAGTAGCCCAGCGGTACTTCCTTTTTAGCGAGCGGTAAGCCTGTGTTGGGCTTACCGCCTCTTTGTAAAAGGGCCTGCAGCTAGGGAAATAAAGTATATTCAGTACAACCCAGCACCCTTGCACTGGCCTTTGTGTATCTTTATACAAAAGCCATTTTTGCATTCATGTATGGCGACCATTCATTAAGAAATAAGATCAATGCAGAACAGAATTGCTTTAGGATTTGTGTCTGATTCCTACCTTACTTAAAATTTCTATTCAGTTGAAATAATAATCTAAAAACCCTGGGCATAAGGTTCTTTTTAGATGGTATAAAATAAATCCAGCATCTAATCAAACTTATTTTTATTCTCTTTAGATAATTAGATAATTGAAAAGCAATGGATAAAGTCTTTTGTTGTAAGACAGCATAAATCTAAGGTGTGGGTGTGGAACACACAATGGTTCAACTTCTTCACTATTGCTTCGTCTTACATCTGGACTATTTATCAGTCAAAACGTGAATAGACAGTGAAAGGTCAATTTATATGTTACACTGAGAGATGTATTACAACTGCCTTAAACATTGATTTCCTTCCACTGCCTATTCTGGATTGGAATATACACCCATAGAACAGCAATAATGTGGGGTTCCCTTATCAGATCTTGGATATTTCCTGAAGCTGTCTGCAACCATTAACCTTGCAAATTATCTGACTTTAGTGATTAGTACAAGGCACATAAAAACACACTGATGGCCAGTCTTTCGTTAGACTATGAGCTGAGTTATTGGAGGCTAGATTTTGCTGACTTTGTGATATAAACGATAGTGTTATGCTGCTGCCGTGAAATTGCTAATTTGTCATTTCTTTCATGGGGTAGTCAATGATGTGGTACTAATGAATGGGGCGCATAATTGTGTGATACTGAATTGTAGTTCCTTTCTGATTTCTTCTGTGCTTGTATTGAGAAAAAGAGAATGTCAAGGCTTCCTTTGTTCACTAATACACTTCACATTTCAGTGCCGTTACTGGTTGGGCGCAATCATTGTTTCTAATTAATGCTGGGGCCATTGAAGTGAAGTTTCTAATTCTAACTTTCTTCTGTTCTGCTCATTAGTTTCCCGGGGCATGTACTCAGGTACAAGTGCTTTTGTTTCTTCCTCTTCCAATTATATTAACAACATTAATATCAATATTAATCATAATAATGCATATGATAATAATTAGAAAACGAAACATTAGCACAAGCCAATCAGCAACCAGATTCATTGGGCATTAACGGGTCCTTCTATATTAAGGTGCAGTAAAAGGGGGTCTGTGCTAGCATCAGCATGTGTTTTTGACGTGCGCTGAGGTCCGCCTTTTACCACAGCAGGTAAAAGGCTGACTTCTTTCTGGAAAAGAAATGGCTGTGCGATAAGTGAACCACTTGCCACGTGGCAATTGTTTTTTATGGGGGGGGGGGGAGGTAGCACTTACTGCCACCCATTGAGGTCGCCTAGGGCCCCTTTTACAAAGCGGCAGTAGCCCAATGCGGGCGTACCGTTTGCTAAAAGGAAGTACCACCAGGCTACCGCAGCAGCCCAGCAGTAGTTCCCACCCCGGCGCACTGTCATATCCAGCACTACAAAAATATATTTGTTTTTGTAGCGCCGGAGTGTACCCATCAGTAATCACTGCCCGGTTACCACAGGGTTAGCATGGGAACCCTTACTAAGGGCTCCCCCCAAAATGGCCACGTGGCAAGTGCTTCACTTGCCGCATGGCCACTTCTTTTAAAAAAAATGAATACCTACCTTTTACCCACTGTGGTAAAAGCGGGCCTCGGCACACATCAAAAACATGCACCGACTCCAGCGCAGGCCCCCTTTTGCCACAGCTTGGTAAATGGGGTCCTTAACCTTCCATTGCCCCAGGTATAAAAACTTAGATTGTGAGCCCTCTAGGGACAGAAAAAGTACCTGAATATAATGTGTATAGCGCTGCGTACATCTAGTAGAGGTTATAGAAATGGCACGTACTGAGGGTAGAAACTACTGCCATGCTCCTGTGGTAGCCCGGCAGTAATTCCAGATTGGCATGTGGCAAACCTGTTGCCACATGCCAACCATTTAGTAAACGCAGTGGCGTAGCAAGGGTGGGGCGGTGGGGGCGGTCCGCCCTAGGTGCACGCCGCTGGGGGCGGTGTCGGCTCCGCTGGTTCCCTGCTCCCTCTGCCCCGGAACAGGTTACTTCCTGTTCCGGGGCAGAGGGAGCAGGGAACCAGCGGAACCGACACCCCCCCCCAGCGGCGTGCACATGGCAGGCAACAATGCACTCGGGGAGGGGGGTTGATGCGCCGAGGGGGGGTGTCATGCTGCACCTGGGGGGGGGGGGTGCGCAGCAGCGAACTGCCCCGGGTGGCAGCCGCCCTCGCTACGCCACTGAGTAAAAGAACCCCTAATAAATTGAGTCTTGCTATGGATGCATCCATGTAATAAATAAATAGATAAATACATTCAAATCCCAAATTAGGACTTTTTAAAAGTAAATTTCTGGAAGAAGGTTCAACCCATTTATTTGCTTTTCTAGTCTTATTTATGTTGGGCTGAGTGTCTAAATTTATACTCAAAATTTCATTAATTCCTAAACGTAGAAGCATAAGAAGTGGGTGCCAACAGGGGTGGATTTAGGGTGAGAAAAAAAACTTAGGGCCCTGTTTACTAACCCACGCTATAGAAGCACTAGGTTTTTTAGCATGCTAAAAATTAGCATGTGCTAATGTTAGAGACGCCCATATCAGGAGAGCCCAGATATAAGTTAAGTCTTTCTCAGTCTCTTTAAAGCTCATTGTACATGATTTTGAGGGCACCTAGTCATAATAACCCTGACAAAATAGCCCCGACAAAAGAGCCCTGACAAAACAGCCTTGAAACAAAATAACCCTTCACATTTCGTACCCTAACAAAATAGCCCTTGACAAAATGGCCCCTCCCACAAAACAACCCTTGACAAAATGGCCTCTACACAAAATAGCCCCCTTAACAAAACAGCCCCCTAAGAAAAAATAAGACATCACAAAAAATATAATAAACTACAACTGAAATCTTCACTGATAAAGACTCCTACCAGTTTTCAATTGCATAAAGCATATATAAATAAACAAAATTCTATAGTTACAAACTGGTATTCATGATCTGTTCTGCTATTTAAAGAAACTATTCTTCCATCAACATGCTAATTAAAATATATATATATAGTCATCATTTTCATAGTCTTACCAACCTTATTCTGTTTGCCAAGGTAAGATTATTAGGAAAAAAATACAGTCCCATATTCTGGGCAGTCTGATTGGGCCCTTTTGTCATGCAGCTAACTTGTCAAGGGTTATATTGTGGGCAGGCCATTTTGACAGTGGCTGTTATGTCAGGGACTATTATGTTGGGAGTTTATGAGCCAATAATAGAATCCAGCTGATTGAAGGAATTTTACATCAAGATTGTTATCCTGATCTCGGCACAAACTGAGGCTCTTTTTCCTCCTTTTTAAGGATGCACTTGATTACCTTTTAATTATCTCCTGAGTATGCCAGCTGATATTGTGGTCACTATTTTTGTTTTGAGTGGGAACTCACTTTAAGTGATCTCTATCTTCGAAATTTATTGTCTGATATAGAGACGCCCATAGGAATACATGGGCATCTCTAGCATTTAACGCATGCTAATTATAACATGCGCTAAAAACGCTAGCGCACCTTAGTAAACAGGGCCCTTAGATTTTCAGCACTAGCCCCTAAATTCTGTAAAAGTTGCTAAAAACTGCACATGCACCCAATTTGCATGCACAATTTAATTGAATAAGCCAATTAGTGCTGATAATTGACTTTTTAATAAGCAATTTTACGTATGAGTCCAAAAAGGGGTGTGGCCATGGGACGGCCGTGGGCAGATCAGGGGCATTTTCACAATTTATGCACATTGTTCTAGAATAATGGGATCTGTGCCTAATTTAGGTGCAGAGATTTACACCAAGGTTTCGTTGGTGTAAATGGTCACGCTTAAATGTAGTCATGGTTCCCAGCGCTAAGTGTTATTCTATAAATGGCATCTAACTCTGGGGCTCTTTTACTAAGGTGAGTAGACACTAATGTATGCCTACCATGTGGCAAAAAGCACTGCCGTGGGATACGCTGAGGTGTCTTGTGATAGTGTGTCCATCAGTGCACGCTAATCCTGCGCTGAAAAATGGGTACATTGCCATGTGCTGCCCAATTACCGTGGGTTAGTGCAGGAGCCCTTAACTCCGATTCTATATAGCGTGGTCTAGAGTTACGCATGATTCCGCACGTAAATCTACGCAAATTCTATAACTACGTGCATAGATTAATTGTTTTAATAAACTAAGTGCTGTTAACAGCTCTTAACAAGCAATAACGAGCACTAATTGGCAAAAATTAGAATTTATGCACATACATCGGGAAGCGTATTCTGTAATGTACTGTGCCTAAATTCTAACGTACACAGGCAAGAAGGGGCATGGAAATGGGCGTTTCGTGGGCATTCCAAAATCTACACGTGTTATAAAATGTGGGCCAGTGTGCGTAAATCTACATGCAGGGATTTACACAAGCTCTTCGTTGATGTAAATGGACGCACTTAGATTTAGTCGCATTAACTACGCCTAAGCGTATACTAAATACCATGTGTAGATTTACGCATGGTATTTAGAATGTGCTTAGGCATAGTTGCCTAATGCTTGTTAATTTTAGGCACCATATATAGAATCATGCCCTTAGTGCCTACAAAATAGGCATTGGTAAGGGCTCCCATGGCAATTGTCACATGCTAATTGGGAAATTAGCGCATGGCCATTAAAGAAAAATATGGAAATGTGTCCAATTTAACGCCATGCTAAAAGTGGTCGCAGTGTGTGGGAAACACATGTGCTGATAACAGCACCTGCCACTTTTTAGTATGGCTTAGTAAAAAGGCCCCATTAAGTGCCATTTATAGAGTCGTGGTAAGCACTATATTTTTAAGGCACCATTTATACAATTTAGTCCTAAGAGTATAAATTAGGTTCATAAATCTAGGTAAATGAAGGGCAGGCCTAACTTTATAAGCATAATTTTTAAGCTCCTATTTTGAGATGGATTTTCATATGAATACTTATAGTGGTATCTTAATTTTGGTTATTAACAAGGCACAAATTTAGGAACCTAAATTAGGACCCTAAATATAAGACCTCGGCTTTAAATTTAGAAACCTAAATTAGGATCTTAAGGGCCATGTTTACTAAGTCGCGCTAGAGGCACGCTAGCATTTTTAGAGTGTGCTAATGCTTAGCACATGCTAACTGTGTAGATGCCCATAATATTCCTATGGGTGTCTACACAGTTAGCACCCGCTAAAAACGTTAGCACACCTTAGTAAACGGGGCCCTAAATTTAAGAGTTTGGCTTTTTTTGAATTCCGGGCCCAAAGTTACTTTGCTTAATTGATTCATTATTGGGATTTTTCTTTGTTTGTATTGTCTATTTTATATTTGTTTTTACTATTTCTTACATTCTATTGTAACACCACCTAGAACTGTTATGGATTGGAGAGCCATAAATAGTTCAAAATAAATAAATAATGAGTAAGTTTTCTAATCATGATAGAGCTTTTTGATTGTGAGCTAATTGACCTTTCCCCTCTGCCCTTGGCTTGGTAAATCTAACTATCAGTGCAGGCAATTAACTGCTATCCACTGCAGGACTCTCTTCATGTATATATGATGAAGACTTCGGGGGGGGGGGGGGGGGGGGGGGTTCTGTCTATGCCGTCAGAGAGTGCTTTTGGGATGCTATCTGGATTCTTTCTGATTGGACAGGGCAGTCATAAACAGAGCTTCTTTATAACAGCCCATCTATTAACTGAAACAAAATTATCTTAATCTAGCTCTGGATATTAAATAGTTCAGCTTAATTAACTCTATTAAAAGTACCTTTAGTTCATGAGAGGTTTATCCCTAATAATTATTTCATAAGTTTAATAGAGGTGTGAATGTGGGATCATTTCCCTGGTTGCCATAATTCTACAGCTTGCCTTTACATAACTACGTGTAATTTTATCATACAGTACAAAATGATATGGCATATTTTACAGTAAGCAGATGCTAGATATCCCCAGTTGATCGGTCCATTCATTTGTCTTTCATAGCCACCAGAGTAATGTCTTGGTGTAATGTCTTCTGGGTGATCATGCATGTATATGGGAATATGTATGTGTATGTATCTTTGCTCTGTTTTCCCTTCTGTTATTCCTCTTCTATGGAAAATTCAAAAAATATAAAGAACCTAGTAAGAAGGTAAAACACAAAATACTAAGATAAGAAAAAAAAAACCTGTCCCCAAATCATCATGATTCCTCTTGTGAGACCACACTTAATAAATAACAAGAATGTTTTTTTTTTAATAATATTGGTTGAGTCCTCCTCAGTGCAATAATATGAATATTGAGACTGTGGTTAATACCACTTCCAGACAGAAGCTACATAACTTGGCCCCTCACAGCTTCTATAACATACACTATCATTGGGCTCAGCCTTGTGAATATAAATTCAAATGTGAATAACAAATAAATAATAGTGACTGTGAAAACACTCAGTCAAATAATTCATATATACATAGAGAAATTCTCACAAGATAATCTTGGTATGTGTCAAATCAAGTCAGATTGCCAGACAGCTCAGAAAATATGGTACCCGAACATGAGTCCATACAATAAATACAACCTTCACAATAGCATGGGCACTTATCTCCAGTGAAACATCCAAGACAAAGGGTTCAGCAGAGCTCTGTTTCAGATACTTCTCCTTCCTCAGGAACCCCTATGGTGATTCATGTGAATGTGGCCTTTGCACTGAATCTCCACTCCACATAACTCTACTCTGGATCTAGGCTACATATGAGGAAGCCTACTCCTAGACTGCAAACAGAACATACCACTTGATGTGAGCAGGGGCCCAGAGGCTGTAGCCATGCCACATGCCATGGCCCTCTCCCACATCCACACCCGTTTATCCTCTCCCTCCAATCCAACCGCCTCTACAGGCATTACAGGGTGCTCCAGAGATAAGCATTGGTAAAGATACCCACAATCAATAACTGGAGTGGGTAGGAGGCATATGTGTTGTTTGTGGCCCACATTGCTGCCAGAAAGCATAAACATGGTTCCCACCAAGCTCACGTTAAAATTCCTCTATACCATGTTCCCCAACAACTATTGTCTATGCCACTGTAGTGTGCCCTCCAAACTCTGTTTGTCCAGAACCTCATGTTGAGATATGTGTCTACACAAATGGAAAATATTTGCATCGTGTCACTTCCCATGTCATTTACACAGTGTTTTTTTTATTGCAGAAAAAAAAGTACCAGTACTCATACAGGGCAACCTTAGGGTGGGGCCACTATATATGGCTCTGCCCAGTGGTGTGCTGGTAAATTTTTAACAACAGGCTCTCTCCCTCATCCACCTCTGCGCCCCCCCCCCCCCTATCCACCTCTGCACCCCCCCCCCCCCCCCCCACCCCCCTCTGTGCCCCCCCCCCCCCCACACACACACAAATTGCAGAGCTGGCTATTCCCAGAGAGAGAGTTAGCTGGTAAAGTATTAACAACATGTGATTTTATTATACATTATTGGTACAAAGGATATGCACATGGTTTTGCTTTTTAAACCCAAAGGTAATCCTAAGGGTGGTTGAACAATAAACTGTGTTGTTTCTGACTTTACTTGTTTTGGAATGCTTTTGGGTCCTCCTATTGATCTGTACATGTGCTGTCTGGAATTTTGGAAGAAAGAAATAAGGAAATAAAAATTTAATTTTGGACATACTCTGTAGAAGTTGTTTTCTTTTGCAATGTGATGGATGCCTGCTCTGGTGTATGAATGTGATAATCTTTGAATAACTAAACTACCTATACTAAATGGCTATGGATTTCTGAACATATGGTATCATTAAAGGACAAATTTTTAAATGCTCAGTTGGGTATATATCATATATATGCTACTCTGAAATGTTTCAGACATATCATCTATTTATTCCCATGATATAACTGAATTCTATTATTCTGTCTCAGTGTATTTTGAAATGTAAGCCAACTTTGCTTGGAATGTGTGATAAATGTTTTTTTAAAAATCCTTTATCCTCCATCTTTTAAGACACTGCCTACCTGCTGGATAGTGATGGCACAAGGAAAGCAAGTTTGGTCCAGGAAGACTAACTCAAAATAACCTGGCTGTTCCTTAGCTGTGCTGTAGTATTACCGTACCAAGCCTCTGTGGTAATGCTCCACTAATAAGTTAAAAGATTAACTGGATTTCTTGAAAGGATTATTATATAAACTTAGGATGCATCATGACTAGGGACACACACATACGCTTATTTATTCAATATCACAATTCTTCATACAGCCACAAAACAACCTTTTAGGGTAGACAGTGTTCACAATGAGCTCCTTTTATTACCGACCAGACAGAGATAAGAGTTTTCAGTTTTGGCACAGTATAGGTTATCACAAGAAAAAATATAAGAAAACCAATATGGGCTGCATTAGGGGCTTATAAAGCCTATTTATGTATAAACAAAAGAAATCTGCATGAAACAAAATATTTATTTTGACTAATAAAACCACTTCCCCCAGAAACATGTTCAAAACAGAATAATCCATTTGTGTAAAAAGGTAAACTTCTACAAAACATGAAGATCTGATTCAATGTGTGCCCCTATAAAAGGACAGTTTAATTCTGCTTCCATTTAATTTCAATATTCCATCAACTTTATAACACCAGGCTTCCCATGGTAGATTACAACAACAACAGTTAAGACGAACCCAGGCATCAGGAAACAGGATATCCTCACTGAAATTTAGCCATTCATGCCCATTTTGCTATTTCCCTTTCTCTCCCACCCAGTAGTGTTCTTTGTTATTATTATTAAGCTATCTTTCCCCCCCCCCCTCCTTCCTTTTCACATTTTATGGTGTTTTTTTGTCAATTTAAATAAATAAATATGAGATTGTGCCGCGGGGCCTAATTACCTGGCTGGATGGAACTTAAGCAAAGTGCTCCAAGAGATTCTTCCGACGAGGAGGACTGGACGACGATAGCTGGTGGCCGGCAGAGCTCAGGGTGTGCATGCACTAGCAGTGCAGGAAGCAGAAGGGAAGGCGGCAAGGCGCTACTAGCTCGTGCTGGGACGGACAGAGCCAGAGAGGAGCCAAATACCTGCTGCAGGAGCCGTTAGACAAGCAGGAAGTGCGCACTCACTGGCGCGCAGGGTGCCGCAGGGGGGAGGAAGGCATCATGATGTAGAAGATGGGCGGGACTCGACCGGAGGGAGCGAGAGGAGCCGCTGGGAGGAGCCGCTAGTAAGAAGGGCGCATTGGCCAGGCGGAGAGAGAGCAAGAGGACTGCAAGTTATTGGTTTCCACCCGGGCGGTCCGCCCCCCCACCCCGCCCTCAGTACGCCACTGGAACCAGCACAAGGAGGCAGGGCTGCCAATATCAGGTGACAGCTGGTGTGTGCGGGCATGCGATGCGTACCTGCAGCCAGGAAAAAAACCCCAAAAACTTTGTCCCGTCCCTGCTGACAGCTGAGCTGAACAACCGGCTCGCAAAATGTTTCAAAAAGTAACAACCGGCTCTGCAGAGCCGGTGCGAGCCAGCTCCAGCACACCACTGGCTCTGCCCCTACTGTAGCCACACCCCTACAGTAGCCACATCCCTTTTACCAACCATGGAGCATATGAAAAGGCATCATTGAAAATATTACACCAGTTCCTAGAATACCAATACATCTCTTACTAGGAAAACATAAACAGAATTTTCTACAGAGAAACTACATATCAGCAGAATACTGCTCCTCAGAAATATATACACAGACCAGGGATAGAGCCTCATCAAATACAAAATTAGTGACCACAAATTACTTTATGCTACTGTTGCCATTATGGATACATAGTTCAATGCATCCCATCATATAGTGCAGACATCAAAGGAGAGGCATGGAACTGAAATGAATACATATAAATCCAGAGTAATTTTGAATATACGTACCTTTGGCCAAGTTTTACAAGAGGCTCCAAATCTGAGTTAATACCATGAGTTGGTACAGGTGGTTCAATGACTGAATTTTGCTAGTCTGGTTTGTGTCATAGTGTGTCTACTGGAGCTTCTGCCCATGATCCACCTAGACTTCACCTATGTGCATGCCTACCTGTAAAATATATGCTATGCAAGGTATGTACATATTTACACAGTGCCGTAGTGAGGGCAGCTGACACCTGGGGCGGGTCGCCACTGCGCACCCCCCCGGGTCCAGCGCAGCACCCCTCCCCCTCGGCACACACCCTCCCCCCTACGGCATGCAACCCCCCCGGAGCGCATTCTTACATTATTTAGAAGCAAGGGGCGGGCGGGAGAGCCGATCCAACCCCGAGTGCACGTCACTGGGAGCTGTGCCGGCTCCCTGGTTCCCTGCTCTCTCTGCCCCGGAACAGGAAGTAACCTGTTCCAGGGCAGAGAGAGCAGGGAACCAGCGGAGCCGACACCCCCCCAGCGGCATGCACCCGGGGCAGACCGCCCCACCGCCCCCTTCCTACGCCACTGTATTTACAGATTAGGGTTTGGACAGAATTTGGGCATTTATGTATGTATGTGTACACGTGCATATGCCATTATTACATGCATAATACAGTAGGTACATAAATGTTAGTGCATACTTTATTGGATTATCCCATTACTGTACAAATTTGTCATGTGTACATACTGTACATACACCACTACAATTTGTTGCATCATATATGGGGTGGGCCGTGGACCAGGCCCGTAGCCAGACCTAGCGGTGGGAGGGGGCCAGAGCCTGAGGTGGGGGGGCACATTTTGATCTGCTGCCCCGCCACCACCCGTCGCCGCCTCGTCGCCCCCCCGCTCTTCTGCTCCTCACCCACTGCCGCAGCAAATACCTTGGCTGGCGGGGGTCCCCAACCCCCACCAGCTGAAGTGTTGTCCAGCATCTCTGGTGCCACTGCGTTGCCTGCCCTGCTCTGTCTTTCCCTCATGTCCTGCCCGCTCCTTTTAGTGAAATTGAGCATACTCAGTTTCACTAAAAGGAGCGTGCTGGACTTGTGGGGAAGACAGAGCAGGGCAGGCAATGCGGCTGTGTCGGAGACCGGCACTGGACAATGCTTCAGTTGGTGAGAGTTGGGGACCCCTGCCAGCAAAACCAGTGGCCCACAGGAAATTTGTGGGCCCAGGCCCCCGTGGCCCCATGTAGCTATGCCACTGCCGTGGGCACTGTTACCTCTAAGCTGAGTGAGAGTCCTCCATCTACAGTCCTGCCAGTGGTTGGTGCTGTTTCACTATCACAGGCAAACTCAGCAGGTCTCCAGGGAACCTGCCTATACCTAGTGATTGAAAACATAATATTGAAACACCACCCCCCACTGGCAGCAATGCTTTTGGAGGACTCCTGCTCAGTTTAGAGGGAACATGGGACAACCTAAACTGGATCTCTATGTTTAAGTGTGTGATTAATTGGAAAGAGGAGTGGCCTAATGGTTAGTGCAGCAGGGCTTTGATCCTGACAACCTGGGTTCAAATCTCACTGCAGCTCCTTGTGACCTTGGGCAAGTCACTTAACCCTCTATTGCCCCAGGCACAAAAAGTTAGATTGTGAGTCCTCTAGGAACAGAGAAAGTATCCACATATAATGTGTACAGCATTGCATACATCTAGTAATGCTATAGAAATGATTAATAGTAGTATTACTGATTGAGATTCTATCTATTTATTTTTCTATAAGTAGACAACTTTTTCAAATGAAGTACTGTCAAACTATGTATAATTATATAAAACCATTGAACTGAAAACTGCACTTCTGTTGATCTGGGCAATGCAATATGTTCTTTTCATACTATTGGAAGCAAATGGGGGGAAAAATGTTTTCTGTAGTATGACTGTGATGCAATCCGTAATACTTTAGGCTACATATTAAATGACCTCTTGGGTTACCTATTTTATAGTAATCAGTCATTCAGTAGCAGTTAGATGGTATGATTTTGACTCGCAGTTACTTGTTTCACTGAGATTAAGGAACTCTGCACCTTTTATATCTGCTATTATTGTATTGAACCATGTTTGAAGAAATTCGTCTATTGCTTTCCGCTGATGGGAGCTTCTAGCTAACAGCACTTTAAATAAGTGGAAAATGCTCTGTTATCACCAAATGTGAACAGGATCAATAATAGTTTAGTAGTGTTTGATAATTGTAGTAGCTGTTCTACACAAGAGCCTGCATCTTCTTGAGTGACTCTTATCAATCTATTGTCTGCCATCATCTGATAATCAGACAGAAAATATAGTGGGGAATTTTCCTGTTTTTAAATCAGCATTGTGAACAAAAAATATTGAAATAACGGGTAGCGTGTGTTCATTGTTCCACCCAGCAAGGAGGAAAATATCTTTGGATGACTTTGAAAAAGGACCCCCCCCCCCCCCCCCCCCAAAAAAAAAAGATATATATATTAAGCAGAGGAAAAATCTGTTTGAGCAGACTATTTTGCTGAATGCCTTTTTTACGCATTTTAAGGGCAATATTTTTATGTTGAGACAATATTATTTATATTGCAAACAATAAAAGAAAAAAAATCTATAGATCAGTCTGATATCTTTTGAGTTACATAGAAGGGTATTTTTGAAAAGACATCTAAGGGCCCAAGAAAACCCACCCAGGCCAAAACGTCAAAAAACAAAAACCCTTATCCATCTCACAGCCATTTTCAAACAGGAAAAACATCAGGGAACTAGTACTAGGGTTCAGCTTTCACCTAATGACAATTTATGAGACTACCGTTATAAGTCAGCAGCACCAATTTGCAACCTGAGCAAGGCAGGGTGGGATGGAACCGAACGGCTCCCACTCCATTCCTCTAGACCACCAGTGATTACCCTTGGGTAAGTCCCTGGGTTTCTCAGGGAGTTGGGCTAAGGGAAAAGTCAGATTTGTGTGAAGGGGAGAAACATAAAAACACAAAAGAAACTTGTAGTGTTGCTCCCAAAATTGAACATTGGGATTGATCTTGTAAATAGCAAGCAAGCAGGAGCACAGACAAGACTCCTCTAAGTCAATAGCCAGATCAGCATTCCATAGAGAGGTGAAATGTGCAAAGCCCAAGTCAGGTGTTGTTTCCAAAAGAAATTTATGATGAAAGGCCAAGGGAACTAGCTGCTGTGAGCCTAGAGTATATGCCTCAGACAAAGTCTCCTGCACATCCTCACAGATCTGCTCCCAGGGCAAACTATTCACATAATGCTATAACTGTAAATAGGCAAAGAAGTCACATGCCGGAAGCTGATATTGGGCTTGCAGATCCACAAATGGTCAGAATTTGCCTTCTTCTGCGAGCACATGAAAGAGATGGTGCAGCCCCTTAGCTCTCCAATCCAAGAAAGTTTGTGACTCAGATCCTGGTAAAAAAAAAATCTGGTTTCCGGCGTATCACCAAAAATGGAGTAACTGCAACTGAGAAGTGATGTCGGCAACAAAGCCATCTCCAGACTTAGCACAATGACCTATGAAAAATGCCCAAGTGTTTAAGTTCTTTCGGTAGAGCACGGCCAGTAGTATGAAGTAAGTAACTAAAATGCACATGTGGTACAAGGCCAGTTTCCAGGGATGTGAGAGAGAAATAGTCTGTGTTACGATACCAGTCATTGATGTGGCACATGCCACAGGCCACAGTCAAATAGCACAAGTTTAAAAGGTCCAGTCCCCCATGGTGCTTTGGAGTGTGCAGTACAGTCATTGAGAGGCGTGCTTGTTTACAATTCCACAAGTAAAGTTGCAACATATGATGTAATTTCTTTTCATCTTTGACAGTCAAATATAATGGTTACATTTGAAAGAGATATAAAAAAAAAAAAACCACAGTGCCAACATCATATTAAAGAGACTCACCTGACCCATTAATGAAATAGGATAGACCCTCTACAAATCCCAGTTTCTGTCTACATTCCTAAGTAGGTGTGGGATGTTGCTACTGTATAAAGTATCCAAATTAGCAGGGATCTACACCCCCAGGTATTTTAGGGTCCCCGTAGACCAGGTGAGGGGAAAGGAGCCAGGCCAAGGATGTTGTATGGACCCAGGCAATGCTAAAGCTTGGGATTTAGACAGATTAAGGGTAAAACCCAATAGAATGCCATAAGCGCGAATGGCACACAGCAGTTCATGTAATGAATGAGGCGGGTTAGTTAAGATCAAAAAGAGGTCATCAGCAAAAGCTAGTACTTTAATGATCACTAGAGCCTGCCTGCACGCCAGCAATCCCTGGGGATATCCGAATATGACAAAGCAAAGGTTCTAGAGATAGCACAAAAAGTAAGGGGGAAAGGTGGCAACCCTGGTACAAACCACAACTAATCGAAAAGGGTGGTATACAAATCCCATTAATCAAAAAGGTCACACTGGGTCCCATATACAGAGCTTGTATAGCCTGATAGAACCATCCCTGAAGACACACATAAGCAAGCACTGAAAAGAGAAAAGGCCATCAGACTTTATCAAAAGCCTTTTCTGCATCTAGGCTTACTAGCAAGACCTCCTTGTCACGGCTCCTACACTGAGACACAGCCAATAACAAACACCTGATATTAAGTACCGATTGGCACCCGGTGATGAACCCTACCTGCTCAGAGCCCACTAAGTGAGGAAGATACCCTGCCAATCGATCTGCCAGTATATGGGAAAACAGTTTCAAATCCACATTTAACTATGAATTGGCCAATAAGAACCAAGTGAGTCTCTTGGTATACCAGGCTTAGGAAGGAGACTAATTAGGGCCACATTTTCATGAACCTGGAAAGAGCCCTCCACAACGGCTGCTTGGTAGTCCAAGGAGTCCCTCTTATTTCGAAAATACAACCGTACACATTCACTTTTAAAAATGAACTATGCTATTTTGTTAACACTAGGCCATCATAAAATCATTCTTTTAATCCCAGTTTAGTTTGTGCCTTTTCTTCCGCCCCTCTTTATTCCTGCCTTCCCTTCTCTAGTTTGAATCTTTCCGCTCATAAGCCTTACACACAGTCAATTACTATAATTTATTATCAATTCTACAACCACTAAAATGCCTGGTATACAAGATCTTAAAAAAATAGCAAATGTGCATCAGATGAGATACTGCAAGTCAGTGTGAATCAGGCCTTAAATGCACAGTTTCTGGCTATGGTTGGGAAGATAGTAAAAGTTTAAAGAGATAAAAGGATGTGTTATAACATCAGGGGCTAGAAAACCCGCAGTTGGCTTGATCTTTATAACATGTGTCAAACTTATCAAGTTTGTGTAACTTTTGTGCAGACAAAAATTAAAGTCAGGTTAAAGGAAGTTCTTCACAGTGAATGGAGAAAAAATGTAAAAAAAAAAACCCATTAGGAACACGCTAATGGTTTTACAGTACTAATGGGTTTTAGTAAAGAATGCAGTATATCGCTGTCAAGGACTGTAGGTCAATCTTCAGTGTTAACAGCTGAGTCAGAGCACAAAAAGCCTCGAATGGCAGTTTCAGACGTTATTACTTCAAGAAAGATGTGTTTTTCCCTTTCTTCTCTCTTTTTAGAAATGGTTTGCTCTTTATCTGGTACCCTTGCAGCTGCAAATTGGTCCACACCCAATTAATTCCTTTAATAGATTTATTCTTGTCCAGAGATTGATAATCATGTAGTACAGTAGTTGACACCTGTTTATTGGCAAATGGAGGCAACTGTTCCTTGTGCAGTTGTATTCCCTGGCATTATAAGCTATTTATTTGCAAGACTTCAAGGCTGTACCCTAGCAAAGGGTAAAACACATAAAAAGAAGTCTTGGTATACAGTGGTGCCCAATTCAGACATGATTATGTGATCACAAACCTTCAAATATATAGGAATGACCAAAACATGTGAAGGGGCATTTTCGATATGACGTCTAAGCCCAACTTTGGAGTTGGATCCACTTTCAATTTCTGATATGCCATAATATCAGACAGTTGACGATAAGCCTCACAATTATAGGAAGCTTTATCCTGAATCACAGTGTGCCCCTTTTATCAGCTTTCATAATAACCAAATCTTCTGACCCACTCAACTCCTTCAAAGCCTGACATTCATCCTTCTACAAATTCTTAACATAGTGATCATCAAAATGATGTTCCCAATTCTGTAGATCATGCAAAACCAATTCTTTTAAAGTAGAAACCAGTGGATGAATTGGGCCTAGTGGATACCACTTTGAAACGGGTTTCAAGATCGAGATATAAGGGCCTTGAGGGTTGTCACAAAAATAAATTCACAATTATAATTTCCTAAGAAATCTAAAGAAAACTATCCTCATCTGGAATGGATTGTAAACAATTGTTGTAAGCACATTGCCCAAACCATATTTTAGAACCTGGTGAGCTGACATCAAACGTACCTCTGAAATATTAACTATTGCTGTCTCACAGTCACTCTTGTTTTCATAGTAGATGTCATCGGATGTTTCCCTCAGCCCCTCTGATCTCCTCTCCATCGCCTTCTCACAGTTCCATCTTGAGTCGACACCAGACCTTCCCCCGACTTTTGACCTTACTGTGAACTGCTTTTTTTTTTTTTTGCTTCCATTGGAATCCCCTGATGAGCCCTTAAAAGACACCTTTTTTCCATTGAGAGGCACGCTCCCAATCCTTTTGGGTCTATGAATAGACTCGATCCATTTGATAATCCCGCTCATCTTTTTTCAGATTTTTAAATTTAATTTATCTCAGTGATTCACTAAAGGTGGAAATAGATTGTTGAAAGGAACACTATATTACATTTCTATAGTTATCACCCTTATAAATGAAAATTTAACTTATCAGTTAGTCGTTTTTAAGGGTAACACACAACTGTACAGGTTTGGGAGAATTTAAAATCTATTCAAGAATATTACACCTTCGTTTTATGATATCCTTGTAAATATATAATTAAAAATGTGGGTATAAGATATATATTCTTTGTCCCAGAACAACTACATTCTTTTTGGATTTGAAGAAGCTCTCCCCAGGTATTCCCTCATAGTCTAGTAACTGCCCAGCTTGTTCTATTTGTTGTACTCTGGAAGGTCATCATGCCAAAGCCTTATTACCTTTGGTTTGTTTTTGTTTTCTCTCTTTCTTTCTAGAAGTTCCACCCTTTTTCTTTCTTCCTTCCTCTTGCTAGTTTTTTTGTAGTCTACTGGATTGACTTCAGGATTGTAGATTTTCATGGAATTAATTTTTTGTTGTTATATTGTATACTTAGACAAAGAGGCGACTCTGGTTGACTAAAGGTAGGAGCTATTGGGCAGTTTTGTTTAAAATAGTTAAGGATTTGAGAGTTGAAACCTAGCTAATTTTTTGGTTTGTTACTTTAGGGTACACTCCTTCAGATAGCCTGAAGGCAAAACATTAGTCATGTCAGAACTGGTCCCCAACTGACTTGAGCTTATCATTTTTCAGATGAGTATAATCTTTTAAGATGATAAAAAGTATAGAAATATAAGAATGCTGAATTATTTAAGATATTTTGATATAAATGATTTGATTAGTGTACCAGATCAAAGAGGAGGTGGGAATATAATTATTGAGGGATGAAAATGTTGTACCTTCAAGTGACATTGCTGAGATCCATTGTAGCTTAAATGTACTATATGTTTTGGGCGGTCTTGTATTTTTGAAGATTTGATAACAAGGAAATTTGCCTGAACTATATTGAATTTAGCCTATTTTTGAAGTTGCTATATGTGATCACAAAGCCATTCTTTGGGTTTTAATTGTCTGTTAATTGGACTTAATTGGACTTTATTTGTTAACAGTCACCAAGTTTAATTTGCTGGCTTGATCAGAATGGGGTCTGTTGGGGAAGGAGTGATGCCCACTCACTCCTGCCCATCACCATACTGAATCAAATATAGTGGCTTCAACCTCTTGATATAGTCTCACAGTACTAAAGAGAGGTATGTTAGTACTGTGAGATTATGGTGAGAGGTCACTGCCACCATATTGTATTTAGCATGGCCATGGGCAGAAGTGAGTGGGCATTGCTCCTGCTCCAACAGATAGCCCTAGACCACCAGGGTTATTCAGGTAGGCCTGGAGGCCTAAAGAGGGTTGCCTGCTTTTGTGTGTATGGGGGGGAGGGGAGCACTGAAGCAATATAACATACATGATGACAGAGGAGAGGAAACCACCGAACAAAACAAATTTTCCCATACACAACAAGGGAAACAAATGAAAAGTTTGTGGCTGCCCATCCCTAATCCAAATACATTCCCAATTTGTAGGCACATGAAATGTCTGAATATGGCCAAGTTTCTATATATTTCTAACTGAATATTGGTGGTTGGGTGGCCATGAATATTGGTGGTTGGGTGGCCACTGAATATTGGTGGTTGGGTGGCCATGAGCAATTTAAGTGGCCAGAAGTCTCTCCTGCCTGCTTAAATCGCTTTGAATATCGAGTGGAATGTTTTTATGTTTTCTGTGTTTTCTCTATGTTGGCGTTTCTAGATTTTCTAAGCCATGGCTATAAATGTTAGTGGAGTCCACAGCAAATACAGGCCTAAGATTTGTCAGGTTCTCAGGTTCAGAGCCCGCGGGGCCGGGCTCTGGAGCAAACGTGAGCCCTTGGGCTGCTGCCGAGGAGCGACAGCAGCAGGCAAAACCCACCAACCAACACTGGGTAAGCACACCAGCAGGGACTGCAGGCACTGCCCAGCGAACCGGAACACCTGGACTGGAATCCCCCGGACTGGAGGACACAGGACTGGAACACTGGACTACAATCCCTCGGACTGGAACACACACCGGACCGGAACACACTGGACTGGAGCACACACCGGACCGGAACACACTGGACTGGTCCCCCGGACTGGAGGACACAGGACTGGAACATGGGACTGGAGCACACTGGACTGGTCCACACAGCTTCACCTGCACTTAGCTACTAAGCCCCCCAGAAGTTGAGCTTCTGGGTTCGAGTAGCCGACAGGATTTACTGGATACCGGGTGACATAGGGACCAGGACTGGAAACGGAAGTGCTCCCCAAGACCTAAACCAGCAGGAGTGTTCCAACAGTAAACTGACAAAAGGACTTCCTAAGCCCTATACTAAAACAGGAGCTCCTAATCCCTGCTCAAGAAAGGGACTTCCTAAGCCCTAAACTAACAGAGCAGGGAACTAAACACAAAGCTAACACAGGTGCTACTAAGCACCAAGCTACAAGCAGAGCTTTACACTAATAAGCTAAACACAGAACTAACCAGCTACCTAAGCACTGCTCTAGCAAGCTAGATACAACTAACAAGGTGCTTCCTAAGCACTACTCTGGCAAGCAACCAGAAGAGCTCCTAGCACTAAAAGGAAAGACAGGGGAGCCACAAGGAAAAAGCAGGGAAGCTAACACATAAGCCAAAAGTGATTGTAAATCACCAAACACCAACAGCAAAGACTGCAATGCTCCCAATAGCACAATCCCAGAAGTACTTCTAACAGCAAACTCTGCAGTGTTCCTAACAACACCAAACCCTGAAGTACTTCTATCAACAACAGAGCTTCCAAAGCCCTACACACAGCAATGCTTCCAAAACCAAGAGGGAGAAGCAGGGGAACCAAAGGGAAAAGCAGGAAAGCTAAACACACAGACACCAGTGCACACTGCACTAACACTAACCTGGACCTTAGCAAAAGCAAGCAGGGACCCTAGACACAATGTCAGAAGTGCACACTGCACCACCCTACCTAAAGCAAACACAACTGTTGCAAAGGCCCTGAAGGAAACAACACCACTTCCTTATCAAGGCCCTCCCTGATGATGTCACACTCCCTAGACCTAGGCAAAAGCACACTGACCCAGAGAGGCCCAACCCACACCAATGCAAAACTGTGAAACCCTTGAAGCCAGTACACCCAAAGAGAGTTAGAGCAACTCAGGCAACACACACACAGCTGTAGTGAAGTGAGACAATTAACCCCATGCTGCTGGAAGCTGCCAGCACAGAGAGACAGAGCCAGCTCAGAAAGGAAAGAGAAAAGAAACAGAAGCCAGCTAAGAAGCTGACCCCCAGGAAAGAGGTAAGTTTGAGAGGGGTTCAGACCCCAATCATAACAGCACCTCCCCCTCAAGGCTCCCGTGTCCCCACGGGAGCCCCAGGTCTCAAAAGACAATTTAGGTCTCCATGGGTAGCTGTGATGAAATCTCCCAATGGGTTTCACAACATAAATCTGGGCGGCTGGGCAGGACGTGACAAGTACATCTGGAACTAGGAAACCAGAATGGCTTTGGCCGCCACGAGGCTCTTTAGTACGGCTGCTAGGCAGGATCAGAGTCTTGGATGCAACAAGTGGAGTTCTATTCAACAGGAACCATCTCCTGAAGGAGTCCACAACTTCCTTGACTTCCTGGCACTCCACTGTAGCAGCCAGAACTGGGCTAGAGCCCACACCCATCCTGGAATCTGAAGCCGGACAGGAACTCGAACAGGACTTCAGACTGGATCTTGCCTCTTGGCTGGAGCTGGAATTCAGGAGGAGTTCAACATCTTGGTTGAAGTGGGAACTCAGAGTAGACTCAGCATCTTGCCTGAGACTGCAATCTGATCCGGCCTCAGCCTCTTGGCCGGAACTGCCACTCAATTCGGACTCAGCCTCTTGGCTGGACTCGGTACTCAACGTAGACTCAGCATCTCGGCTGGCACTGGGACTTGCTCCGGACTCAGCATCTTGACCGGGACTGCAACTTGACCCGGACTCAGCATCTTGCCTGGAACTGGAACTCCAACTTGACCCAGACTCAGCATCTTGGCCGGGACTGCAACTTGACTCAGACTCAGCATCTTGCCTGGAACTGGAACTCCAACTTGACCCAGACTCAGCATCTTGGCCGGAACTGCAACTTGACCCGGACTCAGCATCTTGCCTGGGACTGGAACTCCAACTTGACCCGGACTCAGCATCTTGGCCGGGACAGCAACTCTCACCGGACTCAGCATCTTGGCCGGGACTGGAACGCCAACTTGGCCCGGACTCAGCATCTTGCCTGGGACTGGAACTCCAACTTGACCCGGACTCAGCATCTTGGCCGGGACGGCAACTCTCACCGGACTCAGCCTTTTGCCTGGGACTGGAACTCCAACTTGACCTGGACTCAGCATCTTGACCGGGACGGCAACTCTCACCGGACTCAGAATCTTGGCCAGGACTGTAACTTGACCCGGACTCAGCATCTTGCCCGGGACTGTAACTCAATTCTGATTCGGCATCTCGGCTGAACTCTGCACTCGGTGCAGACTCAGCACTCATCGTGGACTCGTCATCTTGGCTGGGCTCTGCACTCGGTGTAGACTCAGCACTCATCGTGGACTCATTATCTTGGCTGGACTCTGTACTCAGTGCAGACTCAGCACTCATCGTGGACTCATTGTCTCGGCTGGACTCTGTACTCAGTGCAGACCCAGCATCTTGACTGGAACTGCAACTCGATCCAGACTCAGCATCTTGACTGGAACTACAACTCAATCCAGACTCAGCATCTTGACTGGAACTGCAACTCGATCCAGACTCAGCATCTTGACTGGAACTGCAACTCAATCCAGACTCAGCATCTTGACTGGAACTGCAACTCACTCCAGACTCAGCATCTTGACTGCCAATGCAGCAACTCACTCCAGACTCAGCATCTTGACTGGAACTACAACTCGATCCAGACTCAGCATCTTGACTGGAACTGCAACTCGATCCAGACTCAGCATCTTGACTGGAACCGCAACTCGATCCAGACTCAGCATCTTGACTGGAACTGCAACTCGATCCAGACTCAGCATCTTGACTGGAACTCCAACTCGATCCAGACTCAGCATCTTGACTGGAACTGCAACTCAATCCAGACTCAGCATCTTGACTGGAACTGCAACTCACTCCAGACTCAGCATCTTGGCTGCCCCTGCTGCAACTCGCTCCGGACTCAGCATCTTGGCTGTCACTGCTGCAACTCGCTCCGGACTCAGCATCTGGGCTGAAACTCAAAACAGACTCAGGCACTGGGCTGGAACTCAGTGTGGACTCAGAAGCTTGGCAGACAAAGCCCTTCAGGCTGGACTCAGAAGTTTGTCGGGAAAAATCAGGAAGCCACCTTCTTTCAGCTTGGGCTTCAGGAGTATCCCGTAGGGTTGGCTCCGAGAGGAGTTGGAAGCGGTAAAAGAACAGCTTGGTAGAGGGATCAATAGCAGAAACTGGGTTTTCTTCGAACCCAAGCCAGGAGACACGCCTTCTTTCCGCTGCAGCTTCAGGAGTATTCTTCAGGGCTGGATCAGACAAAAGTGCAACCCGGTAATCCTGGAGTGTCAGAAACGGATCTAGATCAAAAATGGGGTTGGAACTGGGATCCAAACTGGTACTAGGAGGCTTGGTTTGAAGCGCCACTTGAACTGGACTCCGAGGCTTGCGTGGAGGCGCCATCTGGACTGGCACCGGAGGCTCGGTGAGAAGCCCCTCTCGGACCGGAATCGGAGGCTCGGCCAGCAGCGTCCCACGGACTGCACTCTGAAGCTTGAGTGGAAGAGCCACTTGAACTGGCATCGGAGGCTCGGTCAGAAGCGTCCCTCGGACCGGACTCTGAAGCTTCGCTGGACGTGCTGCTCGGACTGGATTCAGAGGCTTGTCTGGGTGCGCTGCTGGGACTGGACTGGACTCCAGCTGAGCCCATAGCATAGAATTCCCCAGACGTCTCCTCTCAGCGACCGCTTCAGGAGTATCCCACAAAGCTGGATTCAAGACAAGGCTGCGGCGATACTCAGCGAGCGTGATAAAAGGGTCCATATCTGAAACTGGGTTTTCAGTGATTCCAAGCCACCGGACACGTTTTCTCTCAGCTGCCGCTTCAGGGGTCTTCTTCAAAACAGGATGAGACAAAAGTTTCCCACGATACTGACGAAGAGTCATAGAAGGATCAAGAACAATGACGGAGCTGGACCCCAGCTGGGTCAGCTGGGCAGGGGTTCTTGCCGGGCTCATGGCCTTTGCAATCTGTCAGGTTCTCAGGTTCAGAGCCCGCGGGGCCGGGCTCTGGAGCAAACGTGAGCCCTTGGGCTGCTGCCGAGGAGTGACAGCAGCAGGCAAAACCCACCAACCAACACTGGGTAAGCACACCAGCAGGGACTGCAGGCACTGCCCAGCGAACCGGAACACCTGGACTGGAATCCCCCGGACTGGAGGACACAGGACTGGAACACTGGACTACAATCCCTCGGACTGGAACACACCCCGGACCGGAACACACTGGACTGGAGCACACACCGGACCGGAACACACTGGACTGGTCCCCCGGACTGGAGGACACAGGACTGGAACATGGGACTGGAGCACACTGGACTGGTCCACACAGCTTCACCTGCACTTAGCTACTAAGCCCCCCAGAAGTTGAGCTTCTGGGTTCGAGTAGCCGACAGGATTTACTGGATACCGGGTGACATAGGGACCAGGACTGGAAACGGAAGTGCTCCCCAAGACCTAAACCAGCAGGAGTGTTCCAACAGTAAACTGACAAAAGGACTTCCTAAGCCCTATACTAAAACAGGAGCTCCTAATCCCTGCTCAAGAAAGGGACTTCCTAAGCCCTAAACTAACAGAGCAGGGAACTAAACACAAAGCTAACACAGGTGCTACTAAGCACCAAGCTACAAGCAGAGCTTTACACTAATAAGCTAAACACAGAACTAACCAGCTACCTAAGCACTGCTCTAGCAAGCTAGATACAACTAACAAGGTGCTTCCTAAGCACTACTCTGGCAAGCAACCAGAAGAGCTCCTAGCACTAAAAGGAAAGACAGGGGAGCCACAAGGAAAAAGCAGGGAAGCTAACACATAAGCCAAAAGTGATTGTAAATCACCAAACACCAACAGCAAAGACTGCAATGCTCCCAATAGCACAATCCCAGAAGTACTTCTAACAGCAAACTCTGCAGTGTTCCTAACAACACCAAACCCTGAAGTACTTCTATCAACAACAGAGCTTCCAAAGCCCTACACACAGCAATGCTTCCAAAACCAAGAGGGAGAAGCAGGGGAACCAAAGGGAAAAGCAGGAAAGCTAAACACACAGACACCAGTGCACACTGCACTAACACTAACCTGGACCTTAGCAAAAGCAAGCAGGGACCCTAGACACAATGTCAGAAGTGCACACTGCACCACCCTACCTAAAGCAAACACAACTGTTGCAAAGGCCCTGAAGGAAACAACACCACTTCCTTATCAAGGCCCTCCCTGATGATGTCACACTCCCTAGACCTAGGCAAAAGCACACTGACCCAGAGAGGCCCAACCCACACCAATGCAAAACTGTGAAACCCTTGAAGCCAGTACACCCAAAGAGAGTTAGAGCAACTCAGGCAACACACACACAGCTGTAGTGAAGTGAGACAATTAACCCCATGCTGCTGGAAGCTGCCAGCACAGAGAGACAGAGCCAGCTCAGAAAGGAAAGAGAAAAGAAACAGAAGCCAGCTAAGAAGCTGACCCCCAGGAAAGAGGTAAGTTTGAGAGGGGTTCAGACCCCAATCATAACAAGATTATAAGACTGAAGGAAAAACCAGGACTTGAAAGCAGATTTAAACTTTTTAAAGGACAGTTCTGTATAGATCTCAAGTGGAAGAGAGTTCCAGAAAAAAAGGTGTTGCAAAGAAGAATGGGTGGTGCCTGGTAGACTCAAGTGAGGCTTGCTTAGGGCCAGAGAGGACAAGTCATTTATTGAATGAAGCAGAGGGGCTGGAGAGTAGGGAATAGTAAAATTAGCCAGATATTGAGAGCCTCCAGTCCTGAAAGCTTTAAATGTTAATGTTAACAGTTTGTGAATAAGTCTCTGCTCAACAGGGAGCCAGTGATGTTCCTGGAGAGATATGATCATATTTTCTAGTGAGACAAATTAATTTGATTGCTGTGTTCTGCAATGATTGCAGTCTTTTCAGGCTACTACAAGGAGAACCTAAGAACCCTGTTTAATAAGGTGCGCTAGTGTTTGTAGCGTGCAGAAAATTAGTGCACACTAACTGTGTAGGCGCCAATAGGAATTTTGTGGGCGCCAACACAGTTAGTAAGCACTAAAAATGCTAATGTGCCTCTAACGTGGCTTAGTAAACAGGGCTTTAAGTTGCAATAGTCAATTCTAGTAATCACTAATGAAAGGATAAGGGAGTGAAAAGTATCATGATCCAAATATCTAAGAAGGGAGAAACCCGATTTCCCCATTTAACTTTACACCTGCAATTTGTGCATTGCTACTTAAATGGATAAGTTTAAGTAGCACTGCAGAAATAATTGCTAAATTTCTTGCAAAACCCAGAAGACCCCTATGCTCAGCGTCCCGTGGTAGTGTGCCGCATAGCGCACTCTAATCCCATGTAGGAAAATATTTTTTTATTTTCTAGTTTGGGAGGGGTGCCAATGGGCAGAGAGTGGGCATGCCTGCGCTAATCGGGTAACTGGGTACATTCCGCGTGCTGCCTGATTAGCACGGGAGTAGCGAGGGAGCCCTTACCGCCTTTTAAATAGGTGGCAGTAAGGGCTCCCGTGGTAATGGGACATTAGAGTGTGGCCAATACAAAAAGAAAACAGCCATTTTACTGCTGTGTTAAAAGTGGCCGCAGAACATGGGAAACCCATGAGCTGCCAGCAGCACTGGCCAGTTTTTAGTGCAGCCTAGTAAAAGGACCCCTATATCTTGCCTAGATTTTGTATTTATTTAAGCAAACCTACTATACTGCCTTAACTAACTGGCAGACCAAGGCGGTTTACAATTCTAATGTAAAAATATGAAAGGAACTACAATAAGGATAGGAAAGAATAGTTGTCTATTCACATGGTTGTGCCACAGAATAATCAGAGAGTGGATGTGCCTGCGCTAATCAGGTAATGTACGTACATTTTTTAAAGCACATATACAGTTAATACCACTGAAAACCACATAAATATTGGGTCCAAGAATAAATGTCCCAGTATGGATACATGGAATTTTCTGACTCCTGACTAATAATAGCTTGAGAGTGTAGTATTTCTGCTATTTTTACGTAAAATAATTTCATATATGGAATTTAAAGGCCAACAATCCATGTTGGCCTTTCAAAACACACCAAAGAAAATGGTTCATTTTAGCTCATGCTCCTCTCAATAGCTTAAAGTGAGTTACACTTAAGTACAGAAGCCATTTTCCTGTCAGAGAGCTCACAGTCAGTTTGTACCTGAGACAGTGGAGGGGTACACGATTTGCTCAAGCTCAATCCACTGCTCTAACCATTAGGCTACTCTTCCATGCTTATCAAAATCACATTGGGGCCCTTTTACTAAGCTGCAGCAAAAAATAGGAGACCTTTTACTAAAGGGTTGCCACGCGGCAATGGGCTTGCTGAGTGGCAACACGGAATTACCATCGGCTCAATGTGGCCACTGGTGGTAGTTCTGCCTCGAGCATGTGCCATTTCCAGCACTACAGAAATTAATTCCGTATTTTCTAACGTGGTAATCAGGCAGCACCTTACCGCCACCTCAGTGGGTGGTGGTAAGTACTCCCCCCTGCATGGCCATGCGGTAAGAATAATCTTACCACATGGCCATGTCTTTTTTAGAGACTTTTTACACAATGCGGTAAAAAGAGCTCTGGCGTGTGGCAAAAATGGTCCCTGTTGCTACCGCAGGGCCCTTTTTATCGCAGCTTGGTAAAAAGGACCCCTTAACCCCTTAGTGCGCATTGCATGTGGCCATTAAAAATGTGTTTGTGTGCACTTATCACTACTCATTTTGTAGAAAGTAAGGCTCATGCGCTATCCCTGCACTAACCATTTAGCATGTAGTAATGTAGTGTGCTGACTGATTAGTGCAGGAATGTCCAATATTTGCCTTAGACATGCTCCCTCAAAAGAAAAATAAAAATATTTTTAGCATGTTAGCACATGTACATTTGGCATTTACCACAGGATACACCATTTAAAGCTGTGTTAGGTATAGCACCTCATGCAGCTTAGTAAAAGGCCCCTTTGTTTCTACACCAGAGAAAAAAAGCAAGGCCTAGTTGGATTTATTGAAGCCTCTTGTCCTTAAGAAAATAATAATAATAGTATGATTTCTGTACAACATGTATTTATTTATTCATGTATTTATTGTGATGTATTAACTGCCTTTAATGAAGAGATTCACCCAAGATGGTGTACAGCAGGTATAGCTTGACATAAAACTTTGAGTCGTTTTTACAAAGTTGTGCCCAAAAATGGCCATAGCGCACCCTTACGCGGGTCTTTTCCATGCACTAAGGCCACTTTCTGCTGTGCCCTGAAAATGGCTGATTTCCATTTTCTGATTTAATGGTTATATATTAATGTTAACCACTCAACCAAAAAAAGGGTTCTCACAAAATATTGTAAGCAATCAGAAGAGGATTTATTTATAAAAGGAGGAAAAAAACCTCAAGAAGCTCCCAGCTACACGCTGAAAGAGCGGGACTTCCTCATCATTGGCAAAAAAACCCTCCATAGTGTTTACTGTAACTGAAAACATTCAAAAAAATCCCAATCAAGATGTTGACTGCAAATACTTAGCTGCAGGGTCTCTTCTGTCTGGTTATGTCAGAGCCGACCGTGACCTAACATAACCATGGCTCTGACATAACCAGAAAGAAGAGACCCTGGAAATGGCGCGTGCTCAAGGCGGAACTACCGCTGGCAGCCGCGTTGGGCTTACCGACGTAGTTAGCGTGTGGTAAGCCTGCATTGGGCATACTGATGCCTTTTAAAAGGGCCCCTCACTGCACTAGCTCTCCTTGTAAACTTTTCCTCAACTCCCTGCTCCAGGTTGGCTGCATTTCTTCCTTTTACAAATAGAGGGCACTTTTGACTTATGCAAGAGCAACTGCATTGGGTCACAATATAGTCCCCTAACTGATCTCACAGTGCTTTCCATAGGAAGCTGGAGAGGCATAAATTTATTATTATTCCTGTGCAAGCAAAATAAATTAAAGTGACATGGATTTCCAGTCAGAACCATTGCTGCACAATTTGGCTGCTAAACCACTAATAAAAAAAAAAAAGAAAAAATATTATAAAAAAAGAAAGAAGGTGGGATCAAAATGAACACATTAATTTGCTGATAACTGAGTCAGGAGTATGTTTTTCCCCTTGAAAATCATTAAAATACTGTAATAATGGTTATACTGTATTAGATTGTTTAATGTAAAATATTTAAAACATTTACTAGCTTATTGTTCCCTTCTTCATATTTTTCTCTCTACTCTTCATTTCTCCACTAAAACTTACACACATATGAAAAAATAAAATCAAAATAAATCAAAACCAAACCCCCTCCCCTCTTCGGCCTGTTGTCTTGCAAGTGTTACTTATCATATTAATTAAAATCTGGTGACACGATAACACTAGCAGCTGTGTGGAAAGCGGGGGAAATTAACAAACGTTTGATTTGTTGTGTTGCTAATGTGACACTTATTATACAGGTCATAGTAAAACAATACCTCAGCCAAAATATGCTAATGCTTCTGCAGAATTGTTGCAGTTGTGGAAAAAAAACCCCCGCGCTGGTGTTTATTATAATGAGGCAAAATAACACATTACCTTTAAGAGGCCAAATCCATTTTTTTTCCATTGCAAAAGGTTCATTTAAGCTTTCTAATGAATAGCCAAACCCAATTACAGAAATCTAGCATTATCATGGTAAAGAGACATATAACTCTTTTCAGTTAAAATCTATGTTGGGTGAGATGAAATGACTTCTCTATGTTATCATGTAGTTTTGCTCTAGATAGAAGTTCGTGAATTGAGAGTAGGAATAGAGAAAAAGGATTGCAGCATTTAGAAGGGAAGTTATCAACGTGGGTTACTGATAAGATGTGTTATTTTGCTGGAAAAATAGGATCTGTGCTGAAATAGCATAAGCTAGTTTCAGGTTTCAAGTTTATTTGGGATTTACTATCCCACCCAACAGACAAACCATCTGTGTGGCTTACAGGCTAAAAAGGATCGGATGTGGATTGACAAGACAAGACAAGAGAGGGGTAGAGTGGTAAAATAACCCATTTTAACAGTAGCCTACATTGATATTTATGCCCCTAAATGGACACTTTTATCATTGGATGCCCACATTTATGTATCACTTGAGCGTGTAAAGGTACAGAATACTAGCACTTACATGGGGGTACCTAAAAGGAGGTGCACACTTACAGATTTGCCCCCTTAGTGGAGGAGTAGCCTACTGGTTAGTGCACTGGCCTGGGGAACTGGGTTCAATTCCCACTACTGCTCTTTGTGACTCTGGGCAAGTCACTTAACCCTCCATTGCCCCAGGTACAAAAAACTTAGATTGTGAGCCCAATAGGGATAGAGAAAGTACCTGCATATAATAAATGTAAACCTCTTTGGATGTTCCACAGAAAGGAGGTATATCAAATGCACTACCATTACCCTCAGCAGTGCATACAAGTGGCAGCAGCAGGGTGACTAAATACTACTCTGTCACAGCACGCATAATTGACGTAATTCATAAATGAAAGAAGCATGCTTACATGTATGGGGCACAGGGCCCACCACTTATGCATGTAACTTCCAGAATGCTAACAGTTAGTGTACTCCCATCACATTTACATAACTGCAGGTACGCCAGGTTTATGGCTGGTATAGCTACATAAGCACATCAAGCCTAGCATCCTGTTTCTGACAGTGGCCAATTCAGGTCACAAGTATCTGGCAAGATCCCAAAACAGTACAATACATTTTATGCTGCTTATTCTAGAAATAAGCAGTGGATTTTCCCCAAGTCCTTTCTAATAATAGTCTATGGACTTTTCCTTTAGGAAACCATCCAAACTTTGTTTAAACCCCGCTAAGCTAACCGCTTTTACAACATTCTCTGGCAACAAATTCCAGAGTTTAATTACACATTGAGTGAAGAAATATTTTCTCCAGTTCGTTTTAAATGTACTACTTTCTAGCTTCATTGCTTCATTTATAGCTGCAGATGTGTACATGTAGGTGCACCAATGCTACATAATCCTAGTGATTCTATAACAGAATCCAGGTACCCAGATATAAGCTCTCATCACATGGTGTCAGGGTACTATGACAGGGTATATGTCCCATCACAGGAAGATAAAGATCCCTAGGGGAAAGATACCAAGAGCTGGCCTTATATAATGGCATCCTGGGTTTGAGGTTATTCCCATGGCCCCACATAGTTAGGGTGTAGGCATTAGGCCCCTGCATGGGAGGTTGTAGCCTGTCAGGGAGGGCTACATGGGAGGTGGTAGGGGGGAACTAACCCTTCTGGATTCTATTGATTCAATTCCCTGTGTCCTGGGAGTGAGATAGGAATACTCAGCAACTGAACTGAAGAGACATTCACATCTCATTTGCTTAGGAAGGCAGATGGTAGACATTGCTTGCAGGTAGAATGCCAGGAAGGGAGAAAAGGAGCCTGTTAGGCCCTGAAACGGGTAGGGGGATAGGATATCTGCTTATCCCAAGACTATAGAGGACTATAGATTACTGTAATGTCATTTATCTTGGCTTCCCAAGCTTCTGTCTTCAGACGCTTCAGGAGGCAATTAATTCAACTGCGCAGCTTATGTTGGGCCTTCCACGGCCAGAGCATCTGACTGTCCATCTGAGGCATCTGAAATGGTTATCAATGCATAGCAGAAATTTGTTTAAGTTATTAGTAATGCTCCATCAGGCACTTTATCAAGATTCCACGTACCATATTATATACATCATGCTGTAAGATCTCAGAACAAATACGAACTTGTTCCTGCACCTCAAAACATTCACTTGGAGTTCATATAGTCTAGTAATTTTTCCGTGTGTGGGCTATTGAATGGAATAGACTGCCATTTTGACTCAAGCACAAAACCTCTTTCACCAGCTTCAAAAAAAGCTTGAAAGACTACTTGTTATTACTGACCTATCATGACTCTGAGAATGTTGAATGGGTATTGGACTATTGGACTCATTGCTGACAATCCAGATTATAATCGAAAGAGAAAAACGCCTATATTGTGACCCAAATCGGGAGATGGGCGTCTTTCTCCCGTGGGCGCCCAAATTGGTATAATCAAAAGCCGATTTTGGGCGTTTCCAACTGCAATCCGTCGCGGAAACGGGTAAAGTTGATGGGGGCGTGTTGGAGGCGTGGTGAAGGCGGAACTGGGGCGTGGTTATCGGCCGAGGAGAGATGGGTGTCATTAGCTGATAATTTAAAAAAAAAGGCGTTTTTACCGCGATTTTGGGTCACTTTTTTGGACCCTTTTTTTCATGAACAGGTCCAAACAAAGTGCCCCAACTGACCAGATGACCACTGGAGGGAATCGGGGATCACCTCCCCGGACTCCCCCAGTGGTCACTAACCCCCTCCCACCAAAAAAAACCACTTGAAAAACTTTTTTTCCAGCCTCTATGCCAGCCTCAAATGCCGTACCCACCTCTATGACTGCAGAATGTGTTCTATCCTGTGACAGCCTTTCCCTGGTTCTGATGTGGCTCTCGGGTGAGTGTGACACCTTTTCTGTTATGCGCACTGCAGAGTCACATCAGCAATGCATTGTGGTGGGTGTAGGGTATTGGGCTCCGTGATTCCACTAGCTTGTGGCAAATGCTCACAATGTTGGTAGTTGGTAGGCTCTACTCCCATGGTGCTTTTCCCTGTGCTTACTGGGTCAGAGTGTGCCCTGTTTTGTTTCCGGTAGTCCATGAGGTAGTGGCCATTTTTGTAAGCCAGATTTAGATCTCTTTCACGTGTTAGCCACGTTACAGAACTTAGTTCTTCCCTTGAATGTGGGTGAAAGAGGGCATTGTACAGCATTCTGCCAGCTCTGACCTATTGCTAATCTCAGTACCAGGGAGACTCGTTGCCAGTGGGGCACAACCTCTGATCTGCAGTTAACTGTGAGTAAGCGTGCTTGTTCCAATAAAGGACATTTTCGGAGATATTAGTCTTCAGGTGTCAACTGGTATGCCAATGTTATATAGCAGCAACCAGTCCTAGAGGCCTGCGTGTATGCAGGTCCCTGGAGCACTATTAGTGGGTACCGCAGTGCACTTCAGCCATGCGGACCCAGGCCCATCCCCCCCTACCTGTAACACTTGTGCTGGTAAATGGGAAGCCTGCAAAACCCACTGTACCCACATGTAGGTGCCCCCTTCACCCCTAAGAGCTATGGTAGTGTACATTTGTGGGTAGTGGGTTTTGGGGGAGGGGGGTTGGGTGCTCTGCACCCATGGTAAGGGAGCTATGCATGTGGGAGCGTTGTCTGAAGTTCACCGCACTGACCTCTAGGGTGCCCAGTTGGTGTCCTGGCATGTCAGGGGGGTGAGTGTACTACAAATCGTGGCCCCTCCCACGACCAAATGGCTCAGATTAGGACGTCTTTGAGCTGGGCATTTTTAGTTTCCATTATTGCTAAAAAAAACAAATGCCCATCTGAAAAACGTCCATTTTTTCAAAAATACGGTCTGTCCCGCCTCTTCACGTACCCGTTTTCGGACATAGACGCCCATGGAGATAGGCGTTCGCGTTCGATTATGCCCCTCCACGTGTACTATTCTTATCTTGTATTACATAAGTACATAAGTAGTGCCATACTGGGAAAGACCAAAGGTCCATCTAGCCCAGCATCCTGTCACCGACAGTGGCCAATCCAGGTCAAGGGCACCTGGCACGCTCCCCAAACGTAAAAACATTCCAGACAAGTTATACCTAAAAATGCGGAATTTTTCCAAGTCCATTTAATAGCGGTCTATGGACTTGTCCTTTAGGAATCTATCTAACCCCTTTTTAAACTCCGTCAAGCTAACCGCCCGTACCACGTTCTCCGGCAACGAATTCCAGAGTCTAATTACACGTTGGGTGAAGAAAAATTTTCTCCGATTCGTTTTAAATTTACCACACTGTAGCTTCAACTCATGCCCTCTAGTCCTAGTATTTTTGGATAGCGTGAACAGTCGCTTCACATCCACCCGATCCATTCCACTCATTATTTTATACACTTCTATCATATCTCCCCTCAGCCGTCTCTTCTCCAAGCTGAAAAGCCCTAGCCTTCTCAGCCTCTCTTCATAGGAAAGTCGTCCCATCCCCACTATCATTTTCGTCGCCCTTCGCTGTACCTTTTCCAATTCTACTATATCTTTTTTGAGATACGGAGACCAGTACTGAACACAATACTCCAGGTGCGGTCGCACCATGGAGCGATACAACGGCATTATAACATCCGCACACCTGGACTCCATACCCTTCCTAATAACACCCAACATTCTATTCGCTTTCCTAGCCGCAGCAGCACACTGAGCAGAAGGTTTCAGCGTATCATCGACGACAACACCCAGATCCCTTTCTTGATCCGTAACTCCTAACGCGGAACCTTGCAAGACGTAGCTATAATTCGGGTTCCTCTTACCCACATGCATCACTTTGCACTTGTCAACATTGAACTTCATCTGCCACTTGCACGCCCATTCTCCCAGTCTCGCAAGGTCCTCCTGTAATCGTTCACATTCCTCCTGCGACTTGACGACCCTGAATAATTTTGTGTCATCGGCGAATTTAATTACCTCACTAGTTATTCCCATCTCTAGGTCATTTATAAATACATTAAAAAGCAACAGACCCAGCACAGACCCCTGCGGGACCCCACTAACTACCCTCCTCCACTGAGAATACTGGCCACGCAATCCTACTCTCTGCTTCCTATCTTTCAACCAGTTCTTAATCCATAATAATACCCTACCTCCGATTCCATGACTCTGCAATTTCTTCAGGAGTCTTTCGTGCGGCACTTTGTCAAACGCCTTCTGAAAATCCAGATATACAATATCAACCGGCTCCCCATTGTCCACATGTTTGCTTACCTCCTCAAAAAAATGCATTAGATTGGTGAGGCAAGACTTCCCTTCACTAAATCCGTGCTGACTTTGTCTCATCAGTCCATGTTTTTGTATATGCTCTGCAATTTTATTCTTAATAATAGCCTCCACCATCTTGCCCGGCACCGACGTCAGACTCACCGGTCTATAATTTCCCGGATCTCCTCTGGAACCCTTCTTAAAAATCGGAGTAACATTGGCTACCCTCCAGTCTTCCGGTACTACACTCGATTTTAGGGACAGATTGCATATTTCTAACAGTAGCTCCGCAAGTTCATTTTTTAGTTCTATTAATACTCTGGGATGAATACCATCAGGTCCCGGTGATTTACTACTCTTCAGCTTGCTAAACTGACCCATTACATCCTCCAAGGTTACAGAGAATTTGTTTAGTTTCTCCGACTCCCCCGCTTCAAATATTCTTTCCGGCACCGGTGTCCCCCCCAAATCCTCCTCGGTGAAGACCGAAGCAAAGAATTCATTTAATTTCTCCGCTACGGCTTTGTCCTCCTTGATCGCCCCTTTAACACCATTTTCGTCCAGCGACCCAACCGACTCTTTGGCCGGTTTCCTGCTTTTAATGTATCTAAAAAATTTTTTACTATGTATTTTTGCTTCCAACGCTAATTTCTTCTCAAAGTCCTTTTTTGCCCTCCTTATCTCCGCTTTGCATTTGGCTTGGCATTCCTTATGATCTATCCTGTTACTTTTATTACTATTATGTATGTTTTTTTTGTACCCCGCCCTGGATAAGGGTGGGTTAGAAATAATACATTTCAATTTAAACAGGTGAGTGATTATTGGGGATCCTGGACTCCCCATAACTGGGAAGGGGGACCCAAATAAGGACCCTACAGCAGGTGAGTCCAAAAGAGTTGGAGACTGATTGTTCTCTCTTTGAAGATGAGAGACTCTTCTGCTGGAAATGGACTGACCTTTTTTGGAGTGCTACAGTGTATCGTAGACTGACCTTTTGTTGAGATAACTGATGCTGGATAAGGAGGACTGTGGACTGACTTCTAGTGGGAGCAAAGCCAGAGGATGACAGTTGACAGGTACCTAAAAGGAGGTGCACACTTATTAGTTCGCAGCAGGAGGGAAAATTGCCACCAACAATGACTGTTGGAGATTTCATAATGAAATGCACACAGGGATTTATCCCAGGATTCTATATATGGCGTCTCAATTTCTATGCAGAAATCCAAGCGTATTCTGTAACAATGCACATAACGTAATTGGTTAACTAGCTAATCAGTACCTTTAATTGGATGTTAACAAACAATTATCAGCAGTAATTGGCATTAATTGAGATTTACGCGTACAACTTGCTAAGTGTATTCTATAATGTAGTGTCACATACTTCTAAGTCACATAATTGAAAAGAGGACATGGCCAAGAGCGGGGCATGGCCGTTTCTAAAATCTATGCGCATTATTATAGAATACACCTGATCTGCTTCTAATTTAGGCATTGGGATTTACACCAAGTAAAGCATGGCCTAAATGGACATGACCAGGTTTGGTCTCATAGAGAGCCACTTGGCATATTCCATATACTGCATGGAAATGTAAGCCTATTCTATAAAATGTAGGCTTATTTATAGAACACACGTAGACATATTTTTTTTTCCACGTGGATTTTTCAGGCACCATATATAGAATCTAGCCCTTAATGCCTAAATGTTTTTATGCACTTAGGGTGTCTTTTACAAATGATTAGTGCACACTAAATGCTAGAGACACCCATAGGAATATATGGGCATCTCTAGCGTTTAACGCATGCTTAATTTTAAGTGCACACTAAAAACACTAGCGTGCCTTTGTAAAAGGGGTCCTAAGTTTTGAGGTGATGTAATGTATCATTTTCTTTTAGCAGTTATGGCTCACAACTAGCAAAAAGGGATCTTTGTCAAACTAAATTAATTCACTTTAAAATACATTTTCTGTGTGTTTTATTGTGCAATGCAATATCTATTTATCTCTCTCTCTCTCTATTACAGACACACAACATACTATATAACTGTGCAGTAACAACAGTTTATTGCATTTTTCCACTGGTAAAATAAGGAAGTGACAAAGTGGAGCTTTTGAATATGCAATAAACTGCTCTGTAATTGCACTAATAATGCCAAAGAGAAATGACAGGAAGGCTAGAGTTACTCCCATGGCTAAAACATGTGATATAAATTTCATAATCATTTATTTGGTCATCCTTTTTCTGTTATCTGTATTTTCTAGGAAGTTTTAGCTTTATTAAACTTTCCCTCCTAGCTTGTGAACATTGTCAGTTTTGTACCATATTTTTCCAGCACTGAAAAGGTTTTGTATTGCCCCTACCCCCTTCTTCTTGTGTTTTGATCATATTACTGAAATGGGTTGTATGAAGTCAACCATTTGTTTGACAGCCTTTGACAGCAGATTATGCAGATCTGCCTGACAGAACACCAGTCATTCGGAACTGAATTCTGAGTGAGCAATCTGGATCAAAGGTCAGACAACAGGCTACAAATGGGGACAGATATTTCACCTTGCCATGTGAAAGGACAAACACAAAAACCACAGTAGAATCAAATGTGGGTAAGAACTAAAAGGTGAAAGTAGAGGTGATTCAATTCCACAATATTTTGCAGCCCAAAATTGTGCAGATGTCCCTTTGAACCTTCTCCCTATAGAGAAAAGGCCAAAAAAAAAAATGAACACAATTTTGCTGGTCTTTTTCAGGGAGTTATGTCAGCAATTTGCTCTAATGTGTATTGTCTGTTCTGTCACTTGCCAATTTCTCTTTGATTTAAACCAATATTAAATATAGGTTTAAAGCTGGGACTACTAGTTTGTTGATAGCTGCAAGTAAAAAAACTGTTTTGCTTTTTTTAGTTTTTGCCTTGAACTCTTCTGATATCATGTTTTATTATTATTATTATTATTATTATCATTATTATTATTATGCATGGCACATAACACCAACAAAGATTTGCCTGGTATCTCTGGAGATTATTACTATTATTATTATTATTTATTTTAGGGAATGTAAGTAAAGAATACAATAACCTTTTGGAAGAAATGTTTAATAGAATAGATTTTATACTTTTCATATGACCCATTCCAACAAAAAATACTGGACAGAAACATTGATTTCTGGCAATTACACTGCAGACTTCACTAGAGAAAACAGCGTCAACAGTCCCAAATAGCAGCTTTGAGATAAGAGAAAAAACTGCAACCTGAGAAAAGTGAGAAATATTGGGGTTAACTGGATTCAAATGGGTTCCATCTAAAATAATGTATTTAAAAAGTGCATTACAGGGGTAATTTTTATAAAGCATGCTTTATTTGCCGGATTCTATATAGTGCGCCTAGAGATTCATGCCGAAATCCAGAAACATTCTATAACAACACTTGTAACTAAATTGGCTTAACAAGCTAATCAGCATTGATAACAATACTTAACAAGCAATAATGAGCACTAATTGGCAATAATTAGAATTTACACGCACAACTCACTAAGCGTATTTTGCAATGAACTGCGCCTAAATTCTAATTTGCACAGTTTAAAAGGGCATGGCTATGGGCAGGGAAATGGGCATTCTGTTGGCGTTCCCAAATTTATACATGTGGTTATAGAATGTGGCCCACTGTGAGTAAATCTACACGCCGAGATTTATGCCACATTTTCATTAGCATAAATGGAGGCTTATAGATTTAGGCGCTGGGATATCAACTAAACATATTCTAAATACCATGTGATACAATCAAATGCTACAATCTCATTGATCAGATAGATAGGTGGGCTGTTGAAGGCAGGTGAGTGATATTTTTTCAACAAAATGTAGTTGTTGACCTCTTCTTGGATGAGAGGATAGTCCGTGCAAAGTTTCATTGCATTTGCTCGTATTGGGGGGAATTTCAATAAAGGTCACCCAAAGGCATTGGTCGCCCAAAAGCACAAATTCTATAACATCAGTTCCACGTGGAATTATGTTTATAGAGCTAGTAAGCTTAAGTCCACATTCTTGAGGTTAACTTTAGGCGCAAGCATTTTCTGCTGATGCTGAAAGACCCGAGAGTTAGGCACAATAATGATAGTATTCTTTAACCCTGCTTCAAATTTCCAGGCACACCCCTGATCTACCCATGCCCCTCCCATGGTCACACTTACTTTGGAGTTGAGTGTGATGGAAATTATGAGGAGGTGATAGAATAGGGTGTAAAGCACTTTCTACGTATAACTGCTAACTGGCTCCAATTAACACTTGTTAAGGTTAATTGATTGATCCTTAGCACCAATTAAGAGCCAATTAATCTATTATGTTATGCACGGAATTCCATGCCTAATGTTGGGTGCCATATATATAATCTGGGGGATTGTGTCCAAACATATGAGGAACAATAGACAATCAAGGCATTACTACTACTACTACTATTTAGCATTTCTATAGCGCTATAAGGCATACGCAGCACTGCACAAACATAGAAGAAAGACAGTCCCTGCTCAAAGAGCTTACAATCTAATAGACAAAAAGGCATACAAGCATAATGCACGTAGTTGCATTAGCCCTGGATTAGGTATAACTTTGTGCCAGAGTATTTATGCACTCATGGGCCAAGTTCTGGGTGCCTATTTTACAAAGGCACATAAATGCCTATGTTATCCTCCTCATGCAGACGTTCTTTTGAATTCAAAATTCACCCACCACTCTCTGTTCACAACACAAATAAAAAACCAACACCAATCCTATGGCAAAACACAGCTGCAGCTTCTTTATTGAATTCATCAATATTAACAGCAATTCATATTCTCTCCACCCACTCGATCTCTTCTTCAGCCCACGATCCCACTTCTTGTTTACTTTTCCCATATGTTAAAAAGAGCCTTGAATCAAATAGAATAAAAGTTCTGCAGGAAACAAAATACACCTTATGGATAGAAATGTTAAATGTAAAGGGGAAAAGGATCGTGAAAGGAGTATACTTCTGTCTGCCTGGCCAGAATGAATGGGCAGATGTTGAAATGTTAGCAGAAACTAGGGAAGCTAACAAATTAGGTAACACAATTATAATGGGTGATTTCAATTACCCCAATACCAGGTCATGTTAGGGAGATAAAGTTCCTAGATAAAATAAAGGAGTGCTTTATGGAACAGCTGTTCAGGAACCAACAAGAAGGAGAACAATTCTAGATCTAGTTCTTAGTGGATCTTGTGATATGCTGCACGAGGTAGCTGTGCAGGGGCCACTTGACAACAGTGATCATAACATGATCGAATTTGATTTAACTTTCAAAACGGAGACTATGATAAAATGAGGACAATGATAAAAAACAAAAAGCAACAACAGCAACAAAAGAGGAGCAGCTGCAAAGGTCAAAAATTTACATCAGGCATAGATGTTGTTCAAAAATACCAAAACAGCGAAGATGACTCAAAAATTCGAGAGGACGACGCTTCAAATGTAAATACAGTAAAACAAATTTATTGGTCGTTAAACAAAAAATAATTAAAAACAGAAAAGGTTAAAAACTGCAATAAGAAGGTAGGTGAGTGAGACTCGACACAGCTGTGTTTCGGCCTGTCAGGCCTGCATCAGGAGTGTTTTCACCATAGGAAAGCTCACTTCTTATATTTACATCATCTAATGCAGCAATCTTTATTTTCATCTCTCAAAGATGGTTCCTATAGTTGTACTGGAGCATCTTTGCGATCAACTTCTCAATATTCTCTCGGCTAACGTCTAATCACGTGAATATTTGTAGGATAAGCAGCATAAAATCTGTTTTACTGTTCTGGGATCTTGCCAGGTACTTGTGACCTGGATTGCTCACTGTTGGAAAAAGGATATTGGACTTGATGGACCTTCGGTCTGTCCTAGCATTGCAACGGTTATGTTCTTATGTTCTAGATGATTGAGGGGTAAAAGGGTACTTAGGAAGGACAGAGCCATAGCAGAGAGACTGAGGGGGAGGGAGTTATCAAGCTGCGTTAGGGCTTTAAGTTGCTCCCGATTAAAGAACGTATCGAATTCAAGATTTGTGCTCTTACCCACAAGATTGTATACGGGGACGCTCCTGCTTATATGTACAACCTGATCGACCTCCCTCCCAGAAATTCTGTGAAGTTGTCCCGCACCTATCTCAACCTCCACTTTCCTAACTGCAGAAACTTACAATACAAACTACTCTTTGCCTCCTCTTTTTGCTTTATGTGTCCTCGCTACTGGAATGCTCTACCATCACCGTTAAGAGAGACAGCCGACCATAGTCTGTTCAAGAAGTCCCTTAAGACCTACCTATGTGATCGATCTTACTGCTCTGCTGCTTGATTACCTGAAATCCCTCATTCCTTCTCCTGATGGTTCCATCCCTTCCCCTCCTCTAACTTGTTCTCTGATTTGTACTACAATTATTATGTTGTTCTTTTCACCAAATGTTGTAAGCCACATAGAGCCTGCCCTAGTGGGATTATGTGGGATATAAATGTTCGCAATAAATAAATAAATTATTTGCCCCTTAACGTGACTTAAATGGCTGTAAGGCAGCTTGCCTTGCCCTAATGCATTGATATGTAGGTCATTACAGTTTACAAAGTAAAGAGATGCAAAACATGTATGCATGTAAAGCGCTCATTACTATGTAAAAACCAGTGCACACTGCAAGTTGTGTTATGGACATAAAACGATAGTAAAATAACTCAAGCTTCAATCTGGGGTTATTTTACCATTCCAGGAGCACTGGGCCTTAAAGCTGCAGCCCAATGTTCCTGGGCCATAGTATTACACTATCAGACACTATCTTCTGACAGCTTCTATCACTTCAAAATACAACTGCCAGATTAGCATAGGGAATTTAATCACATTTCTCCCTTGCAGACTGACCATCACTGGTTACCAGTTAGAACACATATTAATTTTAAATGTTGTTTGTTTGTCCACAGAATCTTTTTTGGAACAGCACCTATATATCCTATATATATATATATATATGAACCAACTTATAAATCTTCCTTCCAGTTGTAAGGGTTTAAAGCTTAGAAATTAAAATCTCTTGAAATTACCTATCTGTTATAAATATAAAATGCAAGCACCTATTTTCATCTACTTTTTTAAGCAGGCTGTAAAATTTTGGAACGTGTTACCATCTTTTATTAGATCTGAAACAAATTATATGCTTTTTTTGCCATAAGCGAAAACCTTTTCTCCTTTCTGATAATTCTTAATTATTCACATTATTTGTAATTCCCAGAAATGGCTGGTTAGTACAATTTTGTAAATCTGCTCTGAACTGAATGCTCTTGGCTGTTGTGGTATAGAAATACCTCTATTGTATTTTATCACATTGTATTGTATAAAGGGTCAAACCCCTGGGATAAGCAGTAAGAAATCTATTTAACTCTTCTGGTATCCTGCCAGGTACTTGTGACTGGATTGGCCCACTGTTGGAAACAGGATACTGGGCTGGATGGAGCTTCAGTCTGTCCCAGTATGGTGATGCTTATGTCCATATATATGTTACTAGCCGTTGAGCCCGTTAAAACGGGCTGGTGGGTCGCCGCTGTCCGCCCCCCCCCGAGTTCGCCGCCCCATCTCATCGCTATTCAACTTACATCTCCGCAGCAGGCAGATCAGCTGAGCTGTCATTGGCCTTCGATCTCTGCCTGTGTCCCACCCTCGTGTGACGTAACGTCGGCGAGGGCGGGACACAGGCAGGGAAGGAAGGCCAACGGCAGCTCAGCTGATCTGCCTGCTGCGGAGATGTAAGTTGAATAGCGATGAGATGGGGCGAGTGGAGGGGTGGCAGCAGAGGCGACTCCGGGTGGGGGGGGGGCACCAGTGGCGGCGACCTCGGGTGGAGGGTTGGCGGCGGCGACTTGAGGTGGGGGGGGGGGGTTACCGGTGGCGGTGACCTCGGGGGGGAGCGCAATTTTCCTCTCTGTCCTGCCCCTGTCATCACGTATTGACACGGGGGCGGGACAGAGAGGGAAGTCTCTACTGCGCATTTGCGAGTGAGTACGGTCACTCGTCGTTTATATGTTTGATGCTTCACTTTTCCCCTTTCCTGCTCCACAACCACAGCTGACTACTCAGCCAGTCAGTAATGATCCAACCACAGTGTGGTTTTCAAACATTGTGGAGACATTTACAGCCTGTGCTACCACTAAGCTGTAAAGCTCCCCCCCATTTTCCTCAGCTGTGGTATCAATCCTAAACTTCCTTGAAGCCTCCTTAACTGAAATTGCATTGTCACTCCATTCAGCTGATCCCAGAAGCATATCCCAATCCTTAACACCTGCTACAAGTGAGAACAGCTACATGTTTCCTCAACCACAGAAGCTGCAGCTCGATTGCTAAACACACATACCTCTACAACCTCCTGCACTGTGTTGAGAAAAATACTTAAACCAATGTCTAAAGGTGCACCCTGTCTGGATGATAAAGACCCAGACAATCTAACATCAACAAGTCATGTACCATCATCAACCCCCTTCCCCCAATAAAATCATAAATTTGAAGACCTTAGCTTGTCTTTGCAATCTATCAATTGCTTTCACCTTTTTAGCACCCTTCCATACCGTTGTAGGAATAATATGCAACCAATAATTCTGGATGCAAGAAAACACTGTACCAATAGTAAATCCTGTTTCATCTGGCTAACCAGTTCTACTCCTTTAACAGAGGAAATATCATTATCCCTGAAGTGAATTAGCAATAATTTTGGTGAAGAAAAATGTTTGGTTTGCACAAGTAGGCAGCAGCTGGTCCCAAGTCATTCCTTGAAGTACTAACCAGCACACTAGCACTTCCAAGGAGGCCAGTCCTAAATATACGCCGAGACTCTGATGCCTATTTTTAAACCCAAAATCTACAACGTCACACACATTTCCAGAGGTAATAGCACTGTAAAAGAAACTGAAAAACATACGGTTATTTATTAGAACACCAACACCCTATATGCTGAATAACTGCAGGAGAGGAACCCTGGGCTGCAGCAAAGGATGCCGCACCCATGTGAAAGGAATGAGTGCTGTATAAGCCAGAATCAAACCCTGCATACACCAAAAGCTTTGTAAGGACTTTTCCCAAACTGAAAACATATAAATGGTACAGCATACTCATGCCCGAGCCAGAAAAGCACGGGGCTTGGTTGCACCACAGAGAATACTCTATACACAACATGAGGCACGACTCCAAATCTCCTGCTCAGCATAAAGCAACCCACACTCTCTGCCCACGCTAACCCAGCATGGACCCACAGATATGCAAAAAAACTGCCTCTTCAGCCAAGCATGCCTTAAAGTAGTGCCACATGTCAGCCACGGATTTAGAGCCATCAATTCCTTAGAAAGTGCAGCCAGAAAATTTTCATTTCATGTTTTTTTGCTGTGTCATTTCCAGGATTTTTTTTTCCTTGTGTCGTCATGGGAGCAATGTCTTTAAAAGTGTGTGGAAAGAGCACACAGTCTTTCAAAAGAGTGCACACTGTTTCAGAAGAGTGTACACTCTTAGAAAGCAGGCAGCCTGCTCACATTGCCCTGCTTTGAAATGGAAAGAGAAGCTTCCTTCTCTCCTTCCTTTGGACCAGGGACCTTAATGGCCAGTGCGTTTTTTCTAGCAAAAAAGGTGCCAGTACTCAAATGCTAGGCCACCCTTCAAGGGTGGGGTGATCACTGAGGAACCCACTTCAAAGAAGCCAGGGCCCCTGCAACCAGTCACAGAATCTATGACAAGGCAGAATTGGTGTGTAGAGCCTGAGCTCTTTCATTCAAACTTGGGGTCCATGGGTCAATTTTAGCTAATGGCACCCTCTCCTTGCCAATCAGAGACTGCCAAGCACCGAATAGTCACCCAGTCCCTAATCCCTTACTACTATTACAACCTTTTGCTTCTATAATGCTACTAAATTTATGCTACGCTGTACGCAATCATGTTAAGAGTCAGTCTCTGCTTGACAGAGCTTGCAATGTATTCAAGACAGACAAACAGGACAAATAATAGATTAGAGAGTTGCATTTATTATGGGAATGATTAAAATAGTGGGAACTGAACAGGTGAATAAGGGGCTAAGAGTTAAAAATAGCTTCAAAAAGGTAGGGGGTCAGAGATGGATCTTGATGTACCAACTCAGCAAGTCTATTCCAGGCATATGGCACACGAAGATGGAAGGAATGGAGCTGAGGGTGAAGAAGAGGGATACACGCTATAGAAATGATAAGTAGTAGTAGTAGATAAGAGTGACAGCTGATGATTGGAGTTTCCAGGGAGGGGTGTAGGGAGAGACAAGAGAGGAGAGATACTGGGGATCTGCAGAATAAATGCGCTTTTAAAAGGATCTTGAAAAGTATACAGAAATTGGGAGCCAATGAAGTGACAACAAAACTTTCTACACCTCCAGCATGTACAGTAAAAATGTTCATGATTATGCCTGTGGATTTAGTAGTAGATGCTGTGTGGAGTGTCAGTGGTGATTTCTTTTGCTGCTTAATTTGAATTTTAGGAGACTGTGACAAATTTCTTTTTTTCTACTAAATAATCCTAGAATATCAGCTGTATTCAGAGGTTAAGAATTTGGAGTGAATAAAGCGCATTATAGCTTTCATTTTTGAAATCTGAACACTCCAGGCAACAGTGAGTGAAGCTCATAACACTTAATATAATTGCTCTCAAAACTTCCAAAACACTGCTGTAAATGCAGAATGTTTCTCTTAGGAATCTCAATTCTTATCACAGGCCCTCAACACCCAGAAACCGCCCCCCCTAGAAAAAAACTCTAAAAAGAGAGAACAGTCCTGTTCCAATAAAACAGGTGAAGCAAAAGAAAAAGCTCAAAACAACACTCCGGGGTCCTTTTACTAAGCTGCGGCACAAGGGGACCATCGCTGGCTTCAGCACGTGTTTTCGGCACGTGCCGAGGCCTCCCCTCCCCAAGACTCTTATACCGGGCACCTATGCCTGAGATAGAGATTAAACTAAGAAAATAAAGTGGGAAGTGGACCAATGACTTCAGGACATAGAGACTGAGATGATATTCACGGAGCAAACTTTATTGTAGACTCGACACAGTACTGTGTTTTGGCCACAGGCCTGCTTCAGGAGTCTTTAACAGTGTAAAATCGTTGTTTAATAGGTTGTCCTTCTTGGATAATGCACAAAGAAGATTAACACAGAAATATCCAATGCTTTAAAGATCGTGAAGCTCAAAACTAGTGTAACGACGAGTTACTTCCTTCTTCAATAACGAAAAAGCGAGATTCACTAAGACATTCACTAGATTGCTATGAAAGGCGTGATTTAAGGGCCCCTTTTACCAAGCTGTGGCAAAAGGGGGCCTGCGCTGGTGTTGGTGCTTGTTTTTGATGCATGCCAAAGCCCCCCCTTTTACCGCAGTGGGTAAAAGGTAGGTCTTTCTTTGCTGCTATGACATTTCAGGGGTAGCACTTATTGCCACCCATTGAGGTGGCGGTAAGGGCTCCTAGGCTAACCAAAAATGGTGCGTGCTGGGGGTGGGAACTACTGCTGGGCTGCTACAGTAGCCCAGCGGTACTTCCGGTTTAGCGAGCAGTAGCTTACTGCCGCTTAGTAAAAGACCCTCAAACATAGTTGCAAGAAGTATTCAATTCTACTAACAAAAATTAAAAAAAAAAACTAGTGTACACAACACAATACTCTCAAGCAAACAATGTTTGAAATTGGCTGATGCAAGAAATATTTTAGAATCGCTGATGATTTGGAACGCTGGAATGTCAAGATAAGTTTTGTTTGTTCTACTGTAGTTTGTTGTGTTTGTTCGTTTTTGCTAGTAGAACTGATTACTCCTTGCAACTATGTAAGTCTGTTGAGCTTTTCCTTTTGCTTCACCTGATTATTTTGGAACTGGACTTTTCTCTCTTTTTAGAGTTTTTCTCCTGTTCTTTTTTATGGGTGTTGTGGGCCTGTGAAAGAATTGAGGGTCTCTTTTACAAAGCCGCGTTACTGATTCTTGGTGTGGCAAATGAGAGGAAGACCATTCAATTCCTATGGGCTTCCTCTCATTTGCTGTGCGGCAAACGCTACAGCAGCTTTGCAAAAGAAACCCTGAGACACCTAATAGAAACATTCTGCTTTTACAGCACTGTTTTGAAGGGTTTGAGGCCAATTATATTAAGTGTTATGAACTTCATTCACTTTTGCATGGAGTGTACAGACTTTGTTATATTTTTGTGATAGGTCAGTTCCCTTATTTGCTGCTCTCATTTTTGAAGCACATGTATATCTCAAAACAGCCAAAAAAAGTCCATCTAGTGAAAACGGCCAAATACTGATTTTCGTAAAGCAAAAAATAGGACGTATTTAACTGCAATTCATCCAAATAGCATGTTGGAGGCATGTTTTAGGTGGGACTATGGCGGGACCAGAATTAGGACGTCTTTCAGTAATGATGGAACAGGAAGATATGGCCAAGTCAAAAAAGAAGGATGTTTGTAATTAGACCTGTTTCAATCACATCCAAGTAACAAAAAGGTGCTCTGATTGACCAGCTGACCGCTGGAGAGATTAAGGCCTGGCTCCTCCAAAATCCCTCCGATGATGCTGTCCCCCTCCCTATCCCTTAAGAAATGAAACTGAAAGGGGATACCAGACGCTATTACAGCATCAGGCATTGTGGGTATACCCAACACAGCAGCAAGCCTAGTGCAGTGCAGTGGACTGTACACAAGGTGACCCAGGTTCAAATCCCACTGTAACTAATTATTTTGGGCGGAAATTGGGAGCCCTCCAAATACAACAACATACCTATTATACCTACAGACTTGAAGGCTATTGTTGTGGTGTACAGCTAGTTATTGTAGGTTTTATTCTGTGCCAGGAGGGCTCACAATACATAATACAGGCGTTAAGGCGGGATTTGTGCCTGGGTGCCATTTGTTAAAGTCCACTGCACAGAACACTAGGCTGCCCCTTTGCTCTGCAGGGACGTCTATGTGGCCATTTTTATACAAACGATGCCAGTCAAATGTTTTTGTGGCTGCTTTTTTGGCGTTCATAATGTGGACATTTCAGTTCGGAAAATGGCTGTTCATTTTGGACGTTTTCAGTACAAGAATGTCCTTCTCACATATTTTTGAACTGGGAATCCCAATATTTTTCCTGCGTGTAAATACCAGTGAGATGGAGGGATTTTTTTGAAGTAATGAACGGGATGTACCAATTCTGACTTGGATGTTTTTTTCGAAAATTAACATAAGAACATAAGAATAGCCATATTGGGTCAGACCAATGGCCCATCTAGCCCAGTATCCTTTTTTTTTGCAAACAGTGGCCAAGCCAGGTCACAAGTACCTGGAAGAAACCAAAATCATGGCAACACTCCATACTACAAATCCCAGGGCAAGCAGTTGCTTCCAATGTCTGTCTCAATAGCAGACTATGGACTTTTCCTCCAGGAATTTGTCCAAACATTTTTTAAACCCAGATACACTAACTGCTGTTACCACATCCTCCAGCAAAGAGTTCCAGAGCTTAACTATTCGTTGTGTGAAAACATATTTCCTTCTATGTGTTTTAAAAGTATTTTCATGTAACTTCCTTGAGTGTCCCCTAGTCTTTGTACTTTTGGAATGAGTAAAAAATTGATTTATTTCTACTCGTTCTACACCACTCAGGATTTTGTAGACCTCTAATCATATCTCCCTTCATCCATCTCTTTTCCAAGCTGAACAGCCCTAACTTCTTTACCTGTTCCTCATATGAGAGGAGTTCCATACCATTTATCATTTTTGCCCCTCTATATTATGTCATTACTGGGCTCATTTTTAAAAGAGAAGGACGTCCATCTTTCGACATAAATTGTAAGATGGACGTCCTTCTCCCAGATATGTCCAAATCGGTATAATCGAAACCCGATTTTGGACATCTCCAACTGTAGTCCGTCGCAAGGACGTCCAAATTTCAAGGGGGCGTGTTGGAGGCATAGTGAAGGCGGGAATTGGGTGTGCCTAACACTTGGACATCTTTGAGCCAAAAAACAAGGACGTCCCTGACGAACACTTGGACTTTTCACCTGGACATGGTTTTATTATGAATAAGGCACAAAAAGGTGCCCAAAATGACCAGATGACCACCGGAGGGAATCGGGGATGACCTCCCATTACTCCCCCAGTGGTTACTAACTTCCACCCTCAAAAAACATCTTTAAAAACATTTTGTGCCAGCCTCAGATGTCATACTCAGGTCCATGACAGCGCATGCAGGTCCCTGGAGCAGTTTTAGTGGGTACTGCAGTGCACTTCAGACAGGCGGACCCAGGCCCATACCCCCCCTACCTGTTACATTTGTGGAGGAAAGAGCGAGCCTTCCAAAACCCACCACACACCCACCACAAATCCACTGTACCCACATCGAGGTGCCCCCTTCACCCTTAAGGGCTATGGTAGTGGTGTACATTTGTGGGTAGTGGGTTTTGGGGGGGGGGGGGGTTGGGGGGGTTGGGGGGCTCAGCACACAAGGTAAGGGAGCTGTGTTCCTGGGAGCATTCTATGAAGTCCACTGCAGTGCCCCATAGGGTGCCTGGTTGGTGTCCTGGCATGTCAGGGGGACCAGTGCACTACAAATGCTGGCTCCTCCCATGTCCAAATGGCCTGCATTAGGACGTTTTTGACATGGATGTCTTTGGTTTAAAAAATCACCGAAAGTCAGAAACGTCCATGTCTAGGGACGCCCAAATCTAGGGACGTCCAAATTTAAGGATTTGGACGTCTCTGACGGTATTTTCGAAAACGAAAGATGGATGTCCATCTTTTTTTGAAAATACGTGTTTCCCCACCCCTGGATTTTGCCGTTTTGCAAGGACGTCCAAATTGCAACTTGGACATTTCTTTCGAAAATGCCCCTCCACATATATTATATCATGTTACCACTGTGGACTACCATTAAGAAGAATAATTGTTTTACTGTTAACCCCCATTATTAGTAACTAGGTTTCATTGCATGAAATGGCACCTGTACTAAAATAGCACAAGTTAGTGGTAGATTAACATGTCAATGTTAGCTTATGTTGATAATTTACCCCTCTTACTAAGCTGCATTATCTGCTAATGTGTGCCTAACACAGCAAAAATGATCTAATGCAGGATGTGCTAAAGTGCTCCACATTAGTTTTGCCATCTGTGAATGCTAAGCATGCGATATTTATTTAAAACAAAATTGGGAGGGGGCACGTCAGGGGCAGAGAATGAGTTTGGAAGTGCTATTCAGCTTGTGTGCTGACATTAGCACACACTAAGGGCCCGATTCTAAATATGGCGCCTATAATTAATGCGCGTTAGGCAATTACGCCTAAGCGTATTCTAAATACTGTGAGTAAATCTACATGCGGTATTTAGCATATGCTTAGGTGTAGTTCATGTGACTAAATCTACGTGTGTCCATTTACGCCAATGAAAAGCTGGTGTAAATTCCTGTACGTAGATTTATGTGCATTGGCCCATATTTTATAACAACATGCATAGATTTTGGAACACCTACAAATTGCCCATTCCCATGCCCCTAAGCAAGCCCCTTTTTGCCTGCGTGCGTTAGAATTTAGGCGCAGTACATTACAGAATACATTTAGCAATGTACGAACATAAATTCTAATTTTTGCCATTTAGTGCTCGCTATTGCTTGTAAAGAGCTGTTAATAACACTTAACAGCTTGCTAAAACAATCTATGTGTGTAGTTATACAATAGTGTAGATTTAACGTGGAATCGTGTGTAAGTCTAAGCGTGCTACATAGAATCCGGGGGGTAAGGGGCCCTTTTACTAGGCCATAGTAGACACCAGCGCGTGTCTACTGCACACCCAAAAGCACTGCCATGGCATGCCCTGAGGCATCCAGCAGTAGTGTGCCATTCAGCGTGTGCTAATCCCGTGCTATAAAGTTTTAATTTTTTAACGTCGGAGGCGTGTTAATGGGCAGAGAGTAGCCGTGCCCTGCATTAATCGGGTACATTGCTGCACACTACCTGATTAGCACAGAGTTAGCTTGGGAGCCCTTAGCACCTACAAAATAGGTGGCGGTAAGGGCTCCCGTGGTAATGGCCGCACTATAATTGGGAAATTAGCGTGTGGCCATTTTACCACCATGCTAAAAGTGACTACAGCACACAGGAAACCTATGAGTTAACAACAGAGCTGGACACGTTTTAGCATGGCTTAGTAAAAGGGCTCCTAACTGAATTGAACAGGCTTCCTATGTACTTTCCTGCCGTGCCCGGAATCGCTAGCGTGGCTTTGTAAAAGAGGCCACGAATAACACAGACTTCACACGGAAGCCACTACTGCCTCCAAAATAAGAGGTGGTAAGTGCTGTTAAGTTAATTTTTCGAAATGGCTGTACGCTAGTTCAACAATTAGAAAAAAGGTTATTTTACGACCACACTAGAAATGAGTTTAGCCTGTGGGAAACACCTGTGTAAGAGCATGCTTTTACTAGTGCAACTTAGCAAAAGGGTAACTCAGTCACTAATGAAGTTGTTCAGATGAGAACTGAACGCAATAATCCATATTAATAACAGTGACTTCCAAACACTTTTGTAATTCCTGGGGGAGGAAGGGAGCAGAAAGCTTGATGGAAAAGGAAGAAAAATTTCTGGGACCTTGATTGTATTATTATAAAAACATATATAAAAGAGCCAAAGCTGTGCAAACTTCCTATTTTGTACAAGTAAGAATAGCAGTTGAGTAACAGAGTTTAAGGATGGAAAGATCAACTGAGATATACAGGATATGATTTAAATCTATTAAATAATTGAAGCACAGACACAGTAGTGCGTTCATTTAAAACACACACACACACACACACACACACACACACACACACACACACACACTGAAGTGGATGAAATATTCTAGTTTAATGTTCCACAAAATTAAATCCTGACAATGAGTGGCTGCAAACAAAAGTTATTAACGAAGGAGTTTCAAGGCCTTACTGCACTTTCAGTGATGTTCATTTTCTTTCACTTGCAAATCTGAATAGCATTCTAATTAATAGTGACATGTCTCTGAATTAGGAGTTTAGATGAAAGATGACTATAGTTCATAATGTTGATGAGCCCTGCAAGTTATTTTAGTATTAATTCTTGCATCATCTATTTACAGTATATGTGGAGGGGCATAATCGAACGGAAACGCCTATCTCCATGGGCGTTTATCTCCGAGAACGGGTCCGTGAAGGGGCGGGCCGAACTGTATTTTCGAAAAAATGGATGTTTTTCAGATGGGCATTTGTTTTTTTTAGCGATAATGGAAACTAAAAACGCCCAGCTCAAAAATGTCCTAATCCGAGCCATTTGGTCGTGGGAGGGGCCAGGATTGGTAGTACACTGGCCCCCCTGATATGCCAGGACACCAACTGGGCACCCTAGGTCAGTGCGGTGGACTTCAGAAAAAGCTCCCACATGCATAGCTCCCTTACCATGGGTGCTGAGCTTCCAACCCCCTCCCCCAAAACCCACTACCCACAAATATACAACACTACCATAGCTCTTAGGGGTGAAGGGGGCACCCACATGTGGGTACAGTGGGTTTTGGAGGCCTCCCATTTACCAGCACAAGTGTTACAGGTGGGGGGGGGATGGGCCTGGGGCCACCTGGCTGAAGTTCACTGCGGTACCCACTAAAAGTGCTCCAGGGACCTGCATACACGCAGGCCTCTAGGACTGGTTGCTGCTATATAACATTGGCACACCAGTTGATACCTGAAGACTAATCTCTCCGAAAACGTCCTTTATTGGAATAACCGCGTTTACTCACAGTTAACTGCAGATCAGAGGTTGTGCCCCACTGGCAACGAGTCTCCCTAGTACTGAGATGAGCAGTAGGTCAGAGCTGGCAGAATGCTGTACAATGCCCTCTTTCAGCCACATTCAAGGGAAGAACTAAGTTGTCTAACGTGGCTAACACAGGAAAGGGAACTAAAACTGGCTTACAAAAATGGCCACTACCGCATGGACTACAACAGGAAACACAAAAGGGCACACTCTGACCCAGTAGGCATGGGGAAAAGCACCCAGTAGGCATGGGGAAAAGAGCCTACCAACTACCAACATCGTGAGACTGTAACACAAGCTAATGAAATCACGGAGCCCAATACCCTACACCCACCACAATGCAATGCTGATGTGACCCTGTACTGCACCCGACAGCCACATCTGGCCCAGGGAAAGGCTGTGACAGGATCGAACACATTCTGCTGTCATGGAGGTGGGTACGGCATTTGAGGCTGGCATACAGGCTGGAAAAAAAGTTTTTAAAGTGGGGGTTTTTTGGTGGGAGGGGGTTAGTGACCACTGGGGGAGTCCAGGGAGGTCATCCCCGATTCCCTCTAGTGGTCATCTGGGCAGTTGGAGCACTTTTTTGGGACTTGTTCGTGAAAAAAAGGGTAAAAAAAAAGTGACCCAAAATCGCAGTAAAAACGCCCTTTTTTTCAATTATCAGCTAAAGACGCCCATCTCTCCTCGGCTGATAACCACGCCCCAGTTCCGCCTCCACCACGCCTCCGACACGCCCCCGTCAACTTTATTCGTTTTCGCGACAGAGTGCAGTTGGAAACGCCCAAAATCGGCTTTCGATTATACCGATTTGGGCGCCTTTGCGAGACAAACGTCTATCTCCCGATTTAGGTCGCACTATAGGTGTTTTTCTCTTTCGAAAATAAGTTGGATAGATATCAACAAAAAAGAGGAAGTCCATAGCACAGAGAAACCAACAAACCAGTGAAAAGCACCAAGGTCTTCCAAAAGCAGACAAACATCAACTGGTTGATATTCAGCTCTATTTAAGCGACCAGGAATGACTCATGTCTGGTTAAAGAGTGCTAAGCTGGCTAAGCGCTAATATTCAGTGTGAGATAGCTGGTTATCTCCGCTGTATGTTAGCGCTTAGTGCATAGGGCTAGATTCTATGGGGTCCTTTTACTAAGGTGTGCTGAACAATGACTTGATGCTGATGTAGATGTGTGTATTGGACGCACGCAGGTCCATTTTTCAGCGCACCTGCAAAAAAGACCCTTTATGGGGGGGGGGGGGGGGGGGCAAAAATGGACGTGCGGCAAAGTAAAAATTGATGCCCGTCTATTTTGGGCCTGAGACCTTACCACCACCCATTGACTTAGCGATAAGGTCTCATGCGTTAACTGGGCGGTAATGGTCTATGTGCATAGAATGATGATTACTGCCTGGTTTCTGCCACGTGCTGGAAAAAAAATTTTTTTTTCCAGCGCACGTAGCGGACATTCGTAAAATTCAAAATTATAGCCTGGGCCACGTGGTAGCTAGGTGGTAACTCTGAATTGATGCACTTTAGGCGTGCGTAGGCACCTACGTGGCTTAGTAAATGGGCCTCTATATATGGCACCTAAAAATTTGGCACGGAAAAAAGAATATGCCTAGATATATTCTCTAAATGCACCTAAATTTTATAGAATTTCCATGTGGTATATAGAATACGCCAAGCACTGGTCCACATGACTAAATTCAATCATGGTCAATTACTCCAACTAAAACCTGGTGTAAATCCTGATGCCTAAATTAGGCACGGAGCAGGTGTATTATATAACAACTAGTAAAAAAGGCCCGTTTCCGAAACAAATGAAACGGGCGCTAGCAAGGTTTTCCTTGGAGTGTGTATTTTTGAGAGAGTGTGTGTGAGAGCGAGAGTGTGAGAGAGAGAGAGAGAATGTGCGAGTGTGTGTGTGACAGAGAGTGAATGAGTGTGGGTGTCAGTGTGTCTGTGAGAATGAGTGTGTGTGTGATGTGTGTGGAAGTGCGTATGTGTGACACAGTGAGTGTGAGAGAGTGTGTTTCAAACAGATACAGTGATTGGGAGAGAGAGTGAGACTGTGTTCGAGTGTCTGTGTGAGAGAGAGAGTGAGACTGTGCGCGAGTGTCTCTGAGAGAGAGAGAGTGTGTGTGTGGGAATGAGAGTGTGTGTGAGAATGAGTGTGTGCCAGGATGGTCCCCCCTCTTGCAAGGTGCCCCCCTCCCTGTCTCCCTGCCATGTGTAAGTGTGTATTTGTGAGAGACTGAGTGTGTGTGAGTGTGTTTGTGAGAGAGTGTGTGGGAATGAGAGTGAGTGTGAAAATGAGAGTGTGTGGCAGGATGGGCCCCCCTCCCTCAGATGTGGCCTCCTCCCTCTCCTCCTGCCAGGTGCAAGTGTATGTTTGTGAGTGTGAGAGAGTGAGACTGTGTGCGAGTGTCTCTGTGAGAGAGTGTGTGTATGGGAATGTGAGTGTGTGTAAGAATGAGAGTGTGTGCCAGGGTGGCCCCCATCCGCCAGGGTGGCCCCCTCCCTCCCAGGTGCAAGTGTGTGTTTGTGACAGAGAGAGAGAGTGTGTGTGGGGGAATGAGCGTGTGTGCCAGGGTGGGGCGCCTCCCTCCCCTCCCCCTCCCAGATTTAAGTGTGTGTTAGTGACAGAGAGAGAGTGAGTGTGTGACCGTGTTTGTGAGAGAGAGAGAGTGTGTGTGTATGAAGGAGAGTGTGTGCCAGGTGAAGGAGAGTGTGTGCCAGGGTGGCCCCCCTCCCTCATTGCCTGCTTCCCTGCCAAGGGCCACCCTCCCTCTCTCCCCACCTCCTCCTCCTCCAGCCGTCCCTGCCACTTGATCCCGTTCTTCGGTACTCCTCCCCCTGTCTGCTAGCACTGATGTTTACCTCCTCCTCTTCTGTCCCTCCCTGCCTCTTGATCGGCGATCTTCGTGACTCCTCCCCCTGCCTGGTACACACCCACCTTCTCCTCCTCCGGGCCGCCCTGCCACTTGATGTTGTATCTTTGGTACTCCTAGGGCTGGCGCTATAAAAAGAAGCGCTCAGCTGTCCTGAGCGCTAAGTACAAAAAATGTTTAAGAAAATGTAAAAACGCGGCACCGCAGGCAGCCTTGAGGCATTGGCTGCTGGCTGTGCAGGCTCCTCCCGTCTCTTACGTCACTGCCCCCAGAGCGACGTAGGGGCAGTGACGTAAGAGACGGGCGGAGCCTGCACAGCCAGCAGCCAATGGCTCAAGGCTGCCTGCGGTGCTGCGTTGTTTTTTTTTGTTTGTTTTTACATTTTTTTGTTGTTTGCGCTCAGGTTAGTCAGCTGATTGCTTCTTTTTTTGTAGCACTGTCCCTGCTGCTCAACATGAAAAGCAGCAGTGGCCGGCAATGGGAGCTGGGGCTGGCGCTGTCGCGGTGGAGGAAAAGTGGGCTGGCAGGGCCCATCTAGGGCTGGCCGTGGCTACGCCCCTGGCAGCAGTCTTGAGCGATTCTACTCCTCCCCCTACCTGGGTTGCTGTTTTCTGGGGGGTGGTATTACGTGTGTTTGCGGTGGCAACCTTGAGCCATTCTACTCCTCCCCTGCCTGGGTTGCTGTTTGCTGGGGTGTGGCGTTCAGTGTGTTTGCGGTGTCAACCTTGGGGGGGTGTTTTGGTGACGGGCGGCGACTTTGGTGGGTGGGGAACGTGCTGGGGAGTTTTGTTCCGTGTGTTAGCGGTGGCAACCTTGGGGGGGGGGGTGTTTTGGTGACGGTCGGCGACTTTGGGGGGTGGGGGAAGTTGGGAAGGGCGGATAGTGTGTTTCCAACCTTCTAATGGGACGTCATTTTAGGTTGAGTGCTGTTATTTGCTGAGTGTCAATGCTCCGCCCTCGACGTCATTACGTTTGACGCGTGGGCGGGGCAGACACTCATGGAGCAAAAAAGTGGTCTCAGCCGCCTCACTTTAGAACGTTGGGAAAGTGAGGCTTCATTAGAATGTTGGAGGTGCATTTTATATAGAGAGATGCGCTTAGATTTTATAAATGCCTATGATCCGCCCATTCTATACCAATAACCATACACACTTTTCAACTATGCGAATTAGAATTTATAAGCACCACTTTACAGAATATGCTCATACAGTAGTGCGTGTAAATTCTAATTAATGCCAATTAGTACTGATAATTGCTTAACATCCAATTATCAGCACTGATTAGTTTGTTAACTAATTAAGTTATGGAATAAGCTATGTTTCCATGTAGAAATCTTGGTGTGATATGGAGAATCCTGGGGATAGTGGCTAAATGGCTATATTACGCGATATGGCCGGCTATCCGTGAATATTCAAATGCTGGCCATCTAAGTTTAGCGACCAAATCAGGCTGCCTATCTTTTGCCGCTATAAACTTAACCATCCAGCGCTGAATATTGACTTAGCCGGTTAAGTTTGAGCCAGCCAAATACCCCCCGGATATTCAATGCTGGTCACCAGAAACAGCCTGACATTGAATATCTGGGGGTCAGCACCGATCGCGGCACTTATGCAGGCTGCCTCTGCAGTTTGAATATTGGACCCCGAATGCCAACACAGGCTGTGTTTCAGCATAATGCCTGCATCAGGGATCATCCTTAGTAATACACCTTTAGTGGAATACAGAAGTGTGCCCTAAATAGGGCAGATGCCATAAAAGCTCAAACCGCAGGGCCCTTTTTACTGCAACTTGGTAAAAGGACCCCCAGTTAGGTATGCAGGCACCAGCACTAAATAACACTAGTGCCCACATATCTTCTGGGATCACCCCCACTTTGCCCCCACATCACCCTTGCACTGCCTGGACAGCGCTGTGGCATTCAGACCTAATATTCAACAGCACTGTGTCGTAAAATGCCGCTGAATATTGGTAGCCAATCAGCTCAGCATGGTTTAAATGGGCAGGCACTGTAGCCAGCAAATGTTTAATTTCAGATAGTAATGCTCCAACTACTGTCTCAGTGCTAAAATTACTTTGAAATCCCAGTTGCAAACTATGTAGAATATCACATTTATCTATGGGTCATCTGAATTACAGTTATTTTCTGGAAAGTAGAGGGACTCTGAATTCGGAATCCTAAAGTTTACTTAGCAGGCACTTTTTTGAATATTGATAAAGCTACTTATTTTCTTGTGTGATAATTTTACATCTTCCTCTGGTGTTTGGTTTCTTGGATTCCTCTTAATTTGGCCTATAGTAGTGGAATTCTTGATAATCATTGTAATATTAGAGGTTTTTTTTTTGCATTTTGTTGAATCTCACTCACTATCTTTTTCCCGGTATGTATTTCTTTGATATAATAATTTGGAAATTCAAAAAAAAATTTGACAGTCTGCTGTCTCAAAAATAAAATCTGAAGCTGTCTTAATAACTTGATTTCTTTTATCATAATAGTAAAAATGGAATCCAAAAGGAAAACTGCATATTAATATATAAGTAATGCCACACTGGGAAAAGACCAAGGGTCCATCGAGCCCAGCATCCTATCCATGACAGCGGCCAATCCAGGCCAAGGGCACCTGGCAAGCTTCCCAAATGTACAAACATTCTATACATGTTATTCCTGGAATTGTGGATTTTTCCCAAGTCCATTTAGTAGCGGTTTATGGACTTGTCCTTTAGGAAACCATCTAACCCCTTTTTAAACTCTGCCAAGCTAACCGCCTTCACCACGTTCTCCGGCAACGAATTCCAGAGTTTAATTACGCGTTGGGTGAAGAAAAATTTTCTCCAATTTGTTTTAAATTTACTACACTGTAGTTTCATCGCATGCCCCCTAGTCCTAGTATTTTTGGAAAGCGTGAACAGACGCTTCACATCCACCTGTTCCACTCCACTCATTATTTTATATACCTCTATCATGTCTCCCCTCAGCCGTCTCTTCTCCAAGCTGAAAAGCCCTAGCCTCCTTAGTCTTTCTTCATAGGGAAGTCGTCCCATCCCCGCTATCATTTTCGTTGCCCTTCGCTGCACCTTTTCCAGTTCCACTGTATCTTCTTGAGATTCAGCGACCAGAATTAAACACAATACTCAAGGTGCGGTAGCACCATGGAGCGATATAACGGCATTATAACATCCTCACACCTGTTTTCCATACCTTTCCTAATAATACCCAACATTCTATTCACTTTCCTAGCTGCAGCAGCACACTGAGCAGAAGGTTTCAGTGTATTATCGACGAAGACACTCAGATCCCTTTCTTGGTCCGTAACTCCTACCGTGGAACCTTGCATGACATAGCTATAATTCGGGTTCCTTTTTCCCACATGCATCACCTTGCACTTGCTCACATTAAACGTCATCTGCCATCTAGCCACCCAGTCTCCCAGTCTCGTAAGGTCCTTCTGTAATTTTTCACAATCCTGTCGCGAGTTAACGACTTTGAATAACTTTGTGTCATCAGCAAATTTAATCACCTTGCTAGTTACTCCCATCTCTAAATCATTTATAAATATATTAAAAAGCTTATAAAAACAATTTTAGAAAACAAATTCACTAAGGGGTCTTTTTACTAAGCTATGCTACAAAGGTTTAGCACGTGGTTTTCCCGTGTGCTCATGCCACTTTTTACCGTGGCCGTAAAAACCCTTGCTTTCAGTGGAGGCAATAAATGGCACACAGCCATTTACTTCCTGAGCCCTTTCTGCCTCTTATTTAGTAGGTGGCAAGGGCTCATGCGCTACTCATGCGGCAATCGGGCAGCATGTGGCAATGGCTATGCACTGCCCATTATCGCTAGGCAGGCCCTGCTAGACAGTAAAAATTATTTTCTGGGCGCAGGAAACAGCATGTACTGAACATAGTACTACCGCCTGGCAGTAGTGATGGTTTCTCTCATGCTACCCCTACCACCCTTTAGTAAAAGGGTCCCTTACTTTGATATTGGCTATCACACTATTATAGAACAGTAACAGCTAAACATTAATAGAAAGACCCCACCACCAAATTTTCTCAGAAGGTAAAATCTAGAAACCATCATGACACACTGATCTATTTCTTTTGTCTTACTAGTGAAATTGATTTTCCATTTTGCTCACACCTTTTTCAGTAGTAGCTCAAGGTGAGTTGCATTCAAGTACACTGGATATTTCTCTGTCCCAGGAGAGCTCACAATCTAAGTTTGTACCTGAGGCAATTGAGGGTTAAGTAACTTGCCCAAGATTGCAAGGCGCAGTAGTGGGATTTGAACTTGCCACCTCTGGATTACAAGACTGCTGCTCTAGCCACTAGGCCACTCCTCCACTCAAAATAACAAATAACACCCCAAAATACCCACAATAAATAGACCCACACTCTTTAAACTACTCTAGGACCACATGTCTTACACATATTAAAATCAATTTATGAGGGAGTGTAAGCTCTCTAAAAGGATCGAAGATTCTCTTTGTATAAAAAGCTGAGGCATATTTAGTAGTAAGCATATATATATTTCATCATTGTTCATTTGTCTAAAGCCATTGAAAGCATTTATAAAAATAAGCATTTGTACTTAGAATCAAGAAGATAATTAAAGAAATCCACCAATTGCCATGGCCATTTTTAAAGATGATTAACTTTTTTCTTGTTTCCCTTGCAGGTGTGTTGTTCACCTGCAGGGGAAACAGTATTTTTTCTTTGATATTTATCATTTGGAGAGATATGTGTTGGAACAGAAAAAGAATAACAACAAGATCTAGACATAGATGTAGAGCTTAAATTTATGGATGCTAATTCCATTGATTAATATGTATTTTATATTTGCTGTTTTTTTATAACTCAGTTTTTCTTCTTGATATCGACTTGAGGATATATTTCTGTTGTAATGTATCTCAAAAATTTTTTTTTAAATTCTTTTTATATTTCCTTTCTGGATTATACATATTGCATTGTATATTATTGTATATTATTGCCATGAGTGGGAAAGCGTGGGGTACAAAGGTAACAAAAAAAAAGTTGTAAAAGGATAATGATTGACAGTTGTCATGATGATAGAATGGTAAGCTGCTGATAAGCACTTTATTATTCTAAACCAGTATATTGTGTTTTCTGATAACATATTGCTAACAATTATTTTCAGTAGGATATCTAATAATGAACTATTTAAAGAAATTACTGCTTAAAATCCTCAAACTAACATGACATATATAATTTATCCTAATTTATTTTGATAATAATTTTTATATCAAGTTTAAAACCAAGTACAACTAAAATTTTCAAGTGAAAAGAGAGAGAAAAGGAGAAGGAGGAAGGAGCAAACAAAGAGAAGGGAGAGGCAGAGAAAAAGGGGGAGGAGAGAGGAAAGGAAGGAAAAAAGAGGACATTAAATGAAGAGCTGGGTTTTATTTTAATTTGCTAATTTGTTAATTTTATATTTATTTTTGGATCAGTTTTTTAAAAATGTTTTATGCTAGTTGGAGATATAAATATGAATGAATGATTGCACATATAAATAAATAAATAAATGAATTAATTAATTAATTCAACCAAAGTGTGCTTGGACAAAGTAAGGTTTTGTAGATTGAAGCACCAACACAGTCAGGGAAGCACAGACCTTTGGACATGACTGCAATTTGATTCTACACCCTGGTCTTATGCAAGTCTATATTTAAGAGTTGGGCACCCATAGAAATCATTCTGCAAATGGGATTGAAAGGAATGAAATCCACCTCGCCCTAAGAAATCATTGCATGTTACCTGTTTGTTATCATCATATCTCTCCCTTAAAATTTGTATATTGCGTTTATTTAAAAGCACCTTTCTGAATCTTCAGCCCCGTTATTTTTGTTACATGGATTTTTGCGAGGAAAGTTTAGGAAAACAGTCTATTGATGATTTCTGGACTATGGTATGGTCCTATTGCTTTCACGCCTCTATTTCACTAATACTTATCAACACCCAGTTGAGAATCCTATATTCTATATATCTCACCCCACATCGATTACAGAAATGACAAGCACAGTCTTCTCAAAGGAGATATAGCACATATGTGGTGGACATGCCCACATGTTCAAATTTTTTTGGAAAATTATTATTACATATATTATTAATCTACTCCAGGTAGAAATTCCATTAGACCCAGCTTTCATTCTTCTGGGAATGCCACCTGAACATTTAGTTTATTATGAGCATTTAGATGTGCTCAGACAATTACTGATTTTTAGCCAAGGTTTGCACTGCACAGAAATAGAAATATCCTGTATTACCTTACCGATGTTTTTGACTGGATAAAGTTTGGCGAGGAGCTGGAATGGAAAGATTATTCTGGCTACAGAAACGTAAACCTTGGAGACACGTTTTTTTTTCGGTTCCTCTCTTTCGATTTTCTCCACCTTTTTGAGGGGCCCTTTTACTAAGCTGCATAGGCGCATATGCACGTCCTATGTGTGTCAATTTCCCGGTTATCGCATGGCCCGGGTGGTAATTTTATTTTCTACGCACGCCCACTGCGTGCCCCGGAAAATTTGTGGCATGCGGCTCTTACTGGGCGGTAATCAGTATTGTACGCGTGTTGATGATTACCGTCTGGTTAACATGTGAGACTTTACAGCTAGGTCAGTGGGTGGCGATAAGGTCTCAGGCCCAAAATGGACGTACACCAATCTTTATTTTGCCGCATGTCCATTTTCGGCTAAAAAAAAAGGCCTTTTTTGCAGGTGCGCTGAAAAAGTGACCTGCGTGCATTCAATACACACGTCTACATCAGCCCAGGCCACCTTTTGGCGCATCTTAGTAAAAGGACCCCTGAATTAGCCCATTTGATTGCTTTAACCTTTACCTATCTATCTATCTATCTATCTATCTATCTATCTATCTATCTATCTATCTATCTATCTATCTATCTATCTATCTATCTATCTATGTTAATATGTCCTATTTACTCCATCTAAAATATGCTTCTTCTCTGTGTCCCTAGTTCACTCTTTTCTGTCTCTGTCTCTCTTACTGTTGGTTCCTACATATAGAACTACTTATTTGTTATAGCTTGCAGCCTTTCTGGATAATGTTTGTACAAATTTGCAATGCTATTTGTTTGATATATTTTTGACTTGCTGAATTGTTCTTGTTTTGGTATTATAATAATAAAAATTATTTGAAAAAAAATAGATGGAATCATTGCATGATGGTGGCTTCAAAATGCAATAGTTACCCCTAGATCTTCCCCTCACCCTTCCTCTCTGGGCCTGCTGGTACCGTTACAGTTTTCTTTGGCCACTGGTTACAGAAGCAGCAGTGGCGGCCATATTAACTTGCAAACATTAAGGGCCCTTTTAACTAAGCTGCGTAAGTGCCTACGCACGCCAAACGCGTACCAAATGTGCCCCAAATTGGAGTTACCACCCAGTTACTGCATTGCCCTTGCAGTAATTTCAATTTTGGTGCGTGTCTGCTACGCTCGTCTGAAAAATATTTTTTATTTTCTGGTGCGCGTAATGGACTCGCTTCAAGTGGCATTTGACACACGTAGGTCGTTATCGCCTGGATTCTTTACCACTAAGTCAATGGCTGGCAGTATGGTCTCATTTTCGGTCAAAAAAAGGCCTTTTTTACAGGTGCGCTAAAAAATGGATTGGCGTGCGCCCAAAACCCGCGCCTATTCTACTGCAAGCAATTTTTCAGTGCGCCTTTGTAAAAGGACCCCTTAGTGTGGGACTTTAGAGATGGTGCATAGTCTTATGCCCTCCCTTCCTCTGCTTAGATTTCCTGTTGCCATGGTCAACCATACAAGGATGGAGCTTTAATAAGACATGAGACTGTGAGGTCCCATGCTGCTTCAGCAACCAGGGGCGTATCTGAACTGCGGTGGTAGGGGGGGCCAGGGCCAGAGTGAGGGGGCACATTATAGCCCCCCCCCCGCCGCCGCCGCCTCCATTGCCAATCCCCCTCCCCCCAGCCGCTGCCATTGCCAACCCTCCCCCTCCGTTGCTCGCCTACCTTCGATGGCGGGGGACCCCAACCCCCGCCAGCCGAGGTCCATTGTACGTGCAGGACGTCAGACTCAGAAACAGCTTCATTCTGTTTCTGAGTGTGACGTCCTGCACGTACAACGTGCAGCGACGTCAGACTCAAAAGAAACTTTCGTTGGCGCCAGCTTCAGTGGAAAAATGCAAGGACCTCGGCTTGGCTGGCGGGGGTTGGGGGTCCCCCGCCAGCTGACGGAATTCTTTAAAGGCAGCCGGCAGCGGCAGGAGGACGCGGACCTCGGCTGGCGGGGGTTGGGGTCCCCCGCCAGCGAAGGTAGGCGAGAAACGGAGGGGGAGGGTTGGCAGCGGTAGGGGGGTCCAGGGCGAAATCTGCGGGGGCCCAGGCCCCTGAGGCCCCACGCAAATACGCCCCTGTCAGCAACCAACAGATAAAGAAGATAAAGACAGTAGGGAAAACCTTAATGTAGTAGTAATAGTACCCTGATACCTATCACAATTTGGCACCAGAGGGTTTTTGCTTACATTGCCTACACCTAAATCTAGGCCTGGATATATAGACATGGCAAGTGAAACATGTTTCTCAGTACAAGGTAGAAGAATGTCAGGAAAGTAATCTACAAAACATTAGAATGAACTTTGCCTACTAAAATGTGATGCGCTATATAAGTGATTTATAGTAGTAGTAGTAGTAAATATATAGAAGGTGAGCCTGTGAGTTTAAACGAAGAATTGATCTGTAACCAGTTAGTCCTAGGCATAAAAAAGGTTCAGCTGAAAACACATTGACACTGCAAAAGGCTATTGATGCATTTAAAATAAATAAATAAGTGGCCATTCAAAGTAAAAAGGTGAGTTAAGTCTGAAATGGTCTACTCACTGGGCTAGGTCCAAGTTGTAGGTGTGGCCTGGCTATGGGCTGGGGCTTAGCTCCTAAAGAAAATTATTAATTAAATATTTGATGAAAAACGATAGTATTGCCTTGGTTTTTGCATCTTAAGCTATGCTTTAAAAAAAAGATCTTTTCTTTAGTGAATGTGAATTATATGGGCACTGGAGACAGTCACCGGCAGTTTAAATAAATCCCAGAAGTCTGTATTTCACTCAGGGAAAGTGCATTACATATGAATCGTGAAGCCTATGGAAATGTTGCGGGAGGCCTTAAGAGTGAATACCATTCGCAATTCACATAAGACATCAGCTTGGGCAGTAAAAAGTGGTCCCAGAAGCACAAGGCACTTTACTATCCATTAAGTTAACTTAGCATTTTTATACACAGTATTCATATAATTTCTTTTTTCAGTAGATGCCCCTCATGCACTAATCTATAAAAGAAAAATAATTTGTCAAATAATCCATAGATCATGATACATTATGTTCAAGATGGAAAATTACAAAACATAGGTTTTGTATTGCATATTTCAAGACATTCCTTTTGCATTAGGGTTTCTACTAGTTATTTACTGATTGTATTCTTCATAGAATATTTCTTCTGGGCCACTATTAAAGAACCAGTTAAAAATAAAACTAATATGCACAGAAAGATAAAACATGATGTTAAGATGATTCATTGGTAGAGCAAGTTACTTAGAATATTTTCTGTTTATACTTTATATAAGAGTTTGGACATATCATATTGAAACACATCCAAACCAGAAAAAGAGTAGGTATTCTAAGGCCATTTTTTAAAGATCGCACATCCTAGTGATCACATTTTGATACTTTTGAGCTCATTTTCAAAAGGGAAAATTGTAAAAAAAATGACCTAAAAAGCAGATGAATGTATTTCTTGCAAGAAAATGTCCAAAGCGATTAATCAAAGTGTAACTCAAGGGATTAATATATATATATATATATATATATATATATATATATATATACAGTGGGGGAAATAAGTATTTGATCCCTTGCTGATTTTGTAAGTTTGCCCACTGACAAAGACATGAGCAGCCCATAATTGAAGGGTAGGTTATTGGTAACAGTGAGAGATAGCACATCACAAATTAAATCCGGAAAATCACATTGTGGAAAGTATATGAATTTATTTGCATTCTGCAGAGGGAAATAAGTATTTAATCCCTCTGGCAAACAAGACCTAATACTTGGTGGCAAAACCCTTGTTGGCAAGCACAGCGGTCAGACGTCTTCTGTAGTTGATGATGAGGTTTGCACACATGTCAGGAGGAATTTTGGTCCACTCCTCTTTGCAGATCATCTCTAAATCATTAAGAGTTCTGGGCTGTCGCTTGGCAACTCGCAGCTTCAGCTCCCTCCATAAGTTTTCAATGGGATTAAGGTCTGGTGACTGGCTAGGCCACTCCATGACCCTAATGTGCTTCTTCCTGAGCCACTCCTTTGTTGCCTTGGCTGTATGTTTTGGGTCATTGTCGTGCTGGAAGACCCAGCCACGACCCATTTTTAAGGCCCTGGCGGAGGGAAGGAGGTTGTCACTCAGAATTGTACGGTACATGGCCCCATCCATTCTCCCATTGATGCGGTGAAGTAGTCCTGTGCCCTTAGCAGAGAAACACCCCCAAAACATAACATTTCCACCTCCATGCTTGACAGTGGGGACGGTGTTCTTTGGGTCATAGGCAGCATTTCTCTTCCTCCAAACACGGCGAGTTGAGTTCATGCCAAAGAGCTCAATTTTTGTCTCATCTGACCACAGCACCTTCTCCCAATCACTCTCGGCATCATCCAGGTGTTCACTGGCAAACTTCAGACGGGCCGTCACATGTGCCTTCCGGAGCAGGGGGACCTTGCGGGCACTGCAGGATTGCAATCCGTTATGTCGTAATGTGTTACCAATGGTTTTCGTGGTGACAGTGGTCCCAGCTGCCTTGAGATCATTGACAAGTTCCCCCCTTGTAGTTGTAGGCTGATTTCTAACCTTCCTCATGATCAAGGATACCCCACGAGGTGAGATTTTGCGTGGAGCCCCAGATCTTTGTCGATTGACAGTCATTTTGTACTTCTTCCATTTTCTTACTATGGCACCAACAGTTGTCTCCTTCTCGCCCAGCGTCTTACTGATGGTTTTGTAGCCCATTCCAGCCTTGTGCAGGTGTATGATCTTGTCCCTGACATCCTTAGACAGCTCCTTGCTCTTGGCCATTTTGTAGAGGTTAGAGTCTGACTGATTCACTGAGTCTGTGGACAGGTGTCTTTCATACAGGTGACCATTGCCGACAGCTGTCTGTCATGCAGGTAACGAGTTGATTTGGAGCATCTACCTGGTCTGTAGGGGCCAGATCTCTTACTGGTTGGTGGGGGATCAAATACTTATTTCCCTCTGCAGAATGCAAATAAATTCATATACTTTCCACAATGTGATTTTCCGGATTTAATTTGTGATGTGCTATCTCTCACTGTTACCAATAACCTACCCTTCAATTATGGGCTGCTCATGTCTTGTTGTTCTGGCCATTCTCATTGTCCCTGGGTGGCAGGGGTGCTTCGGTGCCCAGGGCTGCTCATTTTGCTGGCTTGAGGGTGTTCCGGTCAGTTTGGGGGCGTCCCTATGCTGCCCAGACAGTCCGGATGTCTTTGGGCCCCTTTTTGGGCCAGTTTGCTGGGAGGGGGGCCGGACTGAGCATGTGCAGAGTTTGCACATGCTCAGTCAATCCCTGGAGCTCCGGTTGGGCCTCACTGAAGCTTTGGGCTCGATTTTAGAGCTGCCCAGCCGTAGTTCCAGGGATTTTGCTGTTTTTTGGGGGTCTTTTTGACCCAATTTTTGAAGGGGATCTTTGGGACTGGAACCAATGCTGGTTGCCAGGTCAGGGGACTATGTAGAACAAGGTAAGGGGTCTGGTGACCCAAAATTTTATTTGATTTTATTTTAAATTTTGGATTTTGGTACATAGTGTTCTGGAATGGAAGGGATTAATTTAATTTAAATTCTAATTTTGGTTATGGGATCCTGAGATCCTCCTTAGGTAAACTGGGGGGGGGGGGGGGTGATTTTGTTTGAAAAACTGTTTAAAGGGGTGAATACCAGAAGGTTACGTTTTGGGGTATTTTGAGGGTCTGGTATGTCCATTTGTAATATATTTGATGGAATGTGTTCGTGAAAGTGTGCTTTAATTTTCTATAAAGTTTTTGGGAAAATTTGGGATTTTAAATTGAATTTAAATGAGAAAAATTAAATTAAATTATTTATTTATTTGTTACATTTGTATCCCACATTTTCCCCACCTCTTTGTAGGTTCAATGTGGCTTACATAGTGCCGGAGAGCTGTTTGCAGACTCCGGAGTATACAAATACAAGGTGATGTTGTGGTAGGATAAGGAATCGTTCGACGGGAGAGTTGCGTGATGACCATTACGAACTTTAGTGTTGTTGTGTCGCAGAGATCAGGCCTTTACGTTGGATCGGTAGGGTATGCCTCTTTAAACAGGTGGGTCTTAAGTGTCTTTCTGAAGTGTAAATGGTCATATGTGGTTTTCAAGTCTTTTGGTAGTGCATTCCACAGTTGTGTGCTGATGGAGGAAAAACTGGATGCGTAAGTTGATTTATATTTGAGTCCTTTGCAGCTTGGGTAGTGTAGATTTAGGTACATTTGTGTAGATTCGGATGTATTTCTAGCAGGTAGGTTGATCAAGTCTGTCATGTAACCCGGTGCTTCACCATAGATAATTTTGTGAACTATAGTACAGATTTTGAAGGCAATGCATTTTTTGATTGGGAGCCAGTGTTTAAATATGTCTAGATCATTCTGGACGGGAGCTCCTCTATAGCTCTGAAAAGGTCACCAAGATCTTTATGGCCTGCTGCATGCTACATAATCTGGCCCAGCACAGAGCACAGGCCCTTCCAGATGGGCCATAGCCACAGCAATCACAGCAGCAGGTCCACGATGAAGACAATGAGGAGCGCCCCTCCACCCCCACCCACAGAGCAGAGCAGAGTGCATACCAGATGGGGGTCCGAGCCAGGCAAAGCCTCATCGAGATAAACTTTTAGTGAATGTAAGTAGCATTCATTTATTAATTAATCCCATCAACAACACACTGCCCACCACCACCCACCATCAACCCCTCACCCTCCTGCTCCTCATCACACATTACCCCTATCATGCTCCTCTCTCCAGCACACACACCCTCCCCATCACACCCCCCTTGCACACACACCCCTCCCACATCACATACTGCTGTCATGTGTGGCCACTTTCTTGGTGTCCTCCCAGCCTCCACTGCTTTGCTGATGTTGGCTGCTCAGCCTCACATATCAAGGAGGGAGATGGCAGTGGGTGCTTGATGGCTTTGTCTGGTACAGATGGAGCTATAGCTGGCTGCTGTGCTGCTCTGCTGGAGGTGCAGGCTGCTGCATGAGTCTGCAGATCACAGCGCAGGCCCTGAATGTCATCCCTGATCCTCTGCAGCCCCTCCTAGAAAACCTGCACACATTGCTGCAGGGCTGCCACACTGTCCCATAGAAGCTGCAGCTTTTGATGTCTAAAGTATGTAAATTATAGTCTAGGCACTACCTATTCATATCTGGTGGATGGTACCAGGCCTGTTGCTAGTGCAAGACAACATACCTTTATTTTGGGCAGCTTTATGCTGTGTGTCCAAAGGGTGTGGGGCTGCAGCATCATGAGGGTTAATGGGGCTGGTATCTTGATACAAGCTGTAAGGATCAGACAGGGAAATGGTTTGAGTAGGCTAACTGTGACCCACATCAGTATATGTGGACCTCTCTCTGGCAACAGCAGGGCACCTATATATCTAGGATCTTTGGCACAGAACACCTGTTATGCAAACCAGATTCCAGGCTACAACATGGAGCTGGACTTGGGGACCCACATGCCAGGTGACAGCATTGGAAATATAGCAAACGTTGATGCTGCCACCTCCACCCTGGGACACAGGCAGCTGTAAAGTTGTATGGCGAGATAGGTGGTGAGATTACCCCATACTGTGACCTATTTTATATTGTTATGTCCAGTTCACTGTACCAACAGTAAGGGCTCATCTCCTTTAAAGTTTCAACATTCCAGACCTTCCTCATATCCCCAGGGAAACACTGGCTGAGCTGATGAGTGTAGGGTATTTGATAGTGGAACCCGTCCTCAACAGAGCTAAGAAACCAGATACTGGCTTCCCCTTACCCTTGAGTGCTGTGTGGCCAGCCTTGTGTATTCTTTTGAGTGGCTTCTCTTTTCCCTGAGTGCTGTATGGTATAGCCTAGAGTGCTCCTATGAGTGGCTTCCTCTTATCCTTGAGTGCTGTGAGGCACAGCTGTGAGTGTTCCTTTGTGTGGCCTTATCTTGAGTTTTCCTTGTGTGATTTCTGTTTGAGTCCTCTCTGTGAGGTTTCTGTTTTGGGTTTGAGTGGGTTGCTCTTCCATTTAGCTGTGACTACTAGCACAGCCCTGAGCGGTCTCTCTGTGTGTCACGAATGGACTGTTCTTTCGTTTAGCTATGTGAGTCTCAGTGGGGTTGTCCTTTCCCCTTCAGTTTCTTTGTGCCTGTGTGTAGGGTCTTTTGACCCCTTGCTTGTGGCTCTGTTTAGTGCAGTCTGTGTGCACTGCTTGAGTAGTACTTGCTCAAGAGATTCCGTTCTGTTTCTTTTCCCTTCCCTCTGGTATGAGTGGGTTCCAGTTTGGCCTTGCGGCCCGTATGAGTGTCCTTCCTTTGTTCCTGGTTCCTGCATTTCTTAAGTTCCGTTCTCGGTTTTCGCTTTAGCCAGGCTCTGGTTTTTCACCTTGTCTTGAGTGTGCTCTGTCTATTTCCCATGTCTGGTATCTTGTTTGTATTCAGTGCCTGGTTCACCTCTGCTCTGTGCCTCCCCACAGGACTTGTCTGCTGCAGCCTGGCTGCAGCCCAAGGGCTCACCATCCTGGGTTCCAGGACAGATTCTATATATGGCGTCTAAAAAATCAGCACTGAAAAAAGAGGTTTATAGAATAGTGCTTACTCCCGGGATTTGCACCTATCTTTAGATGTGACCATTTGCACCAACTGAAATGTAGTGCAAATGTATGTGCCTAAAATTAGCTGCATATCCCAATTATTCTATAGCAATGCTCATAAATATTATAAGCGACCCCGTTCCGCCCATGACCCTCCCATTTCCTTGATTCTTTTTTTTTTACTTGTGCATAAAATTTAGGCACCAAAAATTGCTTGTTAAAAAGCCAATTATTGGCACTAATTGACTCGTTAGCCAATTAAATTACATGCGCAAATTGGGCATGTGTCCAAATTTGCATGTGCAATTTTTATAGAATTAGGAAGATAAGGGCTTTAAAGGTAGGCATGAGATTTTACGCCAGCCATAAAGCTGCATATACACACGTAATACAGTAGTCCATAAGTTACGCATGTAAGCTCAAGCCCTATCCAAGCTCCACCTATGTGTGTGCCCCCTTGCAAATAGGCATGCCGAAGCCACATGGTAGGAGTCTTTTCTATAATGGAAGTTAGGCGCCTAGGTTCCGCTGTAGAATTCTAGAGTAACCCAGCTAACATTTAGGCCAGTGTTTCCTAGACCTGGTCCTTGAGGCACTCCAGTCAGTCAGGTTTTCAGGATACCCACAATGATTATTCATGAGAGGGATTTGCATGAACTGTCTCCACTGCATGCAAATCTATCTCATGAATATTCATTGTGGATATCCTGAAAACCTGACTGACCAGGTTTTGGAACCACTGATTTAGGCACGTACAGATACACCCGCCATAGATTTGGAATAAGTGCAAGCACCTAAATGCGGCAAGTCTATTAACCAAATGATAAACTTGCTATAATGTAATTCTCTCTTTCATTATATTTTTCTCATACATCTGTAAAACTAATTCTCATTGAATGTTGTTATTAATAGAATTGTAAACCACATTGAACCTGAGCCTGCTTGGGATAATGTGGGATATAAATGTCAATAAATCAATAAATAGCTTACAATATTCAGTCAGTTACCAGTGTAAATGGGAACCCCACCTGCTCACAAGTTGGGTATGGTTTAAAATCAAGTAAATTCAAATGATGATTTAAAATCATTTTGTATGATTTCTGATTGTTATTTGAAATCACTCCTTTACCTGATTTTGATTTTAGATTTGAAATCACACATTTCAGCAATTTTATATTGTTTTTGGTTATTAAATAAAAAATCATGCTGATGGATATTGATTTAAGCTTAGAATTCATGGATTTCTTACTATGATGGCTAAAAACATTGGCAAGTTCAAAACTGGAGCATACGCTACCAAAGTTCGTAAACCCTATTTATATATTAATTCTTGACATATATGGACTTGTAATTCACACATCCACGCTTATCAATATTGACAGATGTCTATAATCCTGTCCCATGACAATTACCGCATTTACTCGAATATAAACCTATTCAAGAAAAAAACAAGATAGCAGGTCCCCCCCACCAAAAGGGGAAAAACTGTTAACTCAACTATAAACCAGGGGGTTTATATTAAAGTATAAGGTAACTTCATCCCACCCCCAATGGAGGGCATTTCTTACTGCACACTCCCTTCATTTCCCATGGTTACCCATGGTTACCGGCATTTCTCGCTCCACTCCACCACGGCCCCCCATGATTACCGGATTTTATTTGCAGGTCCTACCTCCTTCAGCTGCTGCTTCTGTCCTCTCCCTCCTCCTTATGCCTGGTGAGTCTGTCCTCCACCTCCTTCCGATATCTGGCGCTCCCCACAATGGCTGGTGCTACTGTTCTCCACCTCCCCCCCCTGAACGGCATTAAGCTTACCATTCTGGTGCTCACTGAAGCTGACGCCAATGCTCTGTGCTGGGCCAATGCATGGCCTTGAGCATCTGCAGATGCTCAAGGCCTGCCGATGTGGGAGCACATATAAACCATCCCCCAGATTTTATAAATTGTGCTCAAATGTGCACACAATCCTGAGATCCATGTGCATATAAATTAGATAATGAGCCATTAACAATCAATAATTGGCTTTTAATGAGCAATTATGACATTAATTGGCACTAATTTGGATCTGCACGCAGATCTGGCTGCATGTGACTCGATAAAGATTTACGCCCGGATCTTCCTGCTTGTAACCCAGAAGAGGGCGTGGCCATGGGATGGTCATGGGAAGGTCAGGGGCATTCACAAAAGATGCACACAGTGTTACAGAATTCTTGGGATCAGCACCCAACTTGCTGCCTGGATTTACACCGGATTTCTCGTACTCAAAGATGGGCGTGTGAGTCCCTGCTAGGTGCTGTTCTATAATGCCTGCTAATCATGGAACACACTTTATAGAATAGTGCTGAGTGCTGCTTTCTCCCGCAGCCTTTTTGTGGGTACCATTTACTGAATCCGGCCTTACGTCCCCAGGAAGGCCTACATATGGCATATGTAGAAGCATTCTATTTCTTGAGGTGATATGTGTTATAAATAGAGTACAAACTCAAACATTGTATACAGAAGTACTCCTTTACATCATCTTTATCTTGAACTCTTTTATTTTTATTTCATTGCATATACCTTGATTGTCCTAATCCTCAGAACTCCCAATCACATGCCTTTTAAATCAGCAGAACCTGGACAAGTTGAGAACTGGGATAAGCCATGAATAATCTGCTGATTTAAAAGGCATTTAATTGGGAGTACAAGGTTGTGGAGTTGTTCCTCGTTAGCCCATCCCATGTCAGAAGATTCTGCCTGGAACTCAGCTCTAAAAATTATTCTGAGAGAGCGGACAGTGCAATTCAAAGGACTGCAGTTGAACTCGCTTTAATTCTTTGGATAATCACATTATCATATTGATGGTTATGAAGACATTAAGAAGCAATAATATCAACAGGCGTTGTGGCTTTATGCTGTATTTAAATTGCAATTGAAGTTTGTTGACATATGATAAGTGCGATTTAAGTGTTTTATATAGCGAGCGAGTTGAGTTGAGAACCAGGAGTGAAAGGCGTGTGATTGGGAGTTCTGAGGATTAAGACAATCAGTGACGTAGCAAGGGGAGGGCGGGGGGGGGGGGGGGCAGTCCGCCCCGGGTGTCAGCACAAGGGGGGGTGATCCGCCGCTCCCTGGCACCCCCCGCACCCAAAATCCCCCCCATAGGCGCCTCGTATAACAGTCCTTCCTTCCCACCCAGGGCAGCCCTCCTCCTCCTCTCCGCATCCCCCCGTGTCATAACCCTTTTACTTCCTGTGGTGGCAGCGACATCAGTTACTTTATGAAGAAGACACCAAAAGCTCCCCTCCGGCTCCAGCTTCTCCCTTCGCTAGTTCGCTCTGCACACAGTGAGTGCCCCGCCTTCGCGATGATGCATTTCCTGTTTCCGCGAAGGCGGGGCACTCACTGTGTGCAGAGCGAACTAGCGAAGGGAGAAGCTGGAGCCGGAGGGGAGCTTTTGGTGTCTTCTTCGTAAAGTAACTGACGTCGCTGCCACCACGGGAAGTAAAAGGGTTATGACACGGGGCGGGGGGGGGGATGCGGAGAGGAGGAGGAGGGCTGCCCTGGGCGGGAAGGAAGGACTCAGAGGGACAGGGACCATTAAAGAGAGCAGAGCTGCTTTGCTGCAGCGCTAGCCCTGCATTTTGTGGGGACAGCTGTCAGGTGATAGGAAGGAAGGAACAGAGAGGGCAGGGGAGAGAGGAGAATGTTGGACATGGATGGAGGGGGAAGGGGCAGGAAGGAACGGAGAGGAGGGCTGTGGGGAGCTGAGGGAGGGCAGGGAGAATCGCTGGACATGGATGGGAGGGGAGGGCAGGGGGAGAGAACAGATTGCTGGACATGGTGAGAAGGGGAGGGCATGGGGGAGAGAAGGGGAGGGCATGGGGGAGAGAAGAGAATTGCTGGACGTGGGTGCATGGATGGAGGGAAGGGCAGGAAGGAATGGAGAGGAGGGCTGCCGGGGAGCTGAGGGAGGGCAGGGAGAATAGCTGGACATGGATGGGAGGAGAGGGCAGGGGGAGAGAACAGATTGCTGGACATGCAGAGAAGGGGAGGGCATGGTGAGAGAAGAGATTGCTGGAAGGGAGGGCAGGGGAGAGAGGAGAATTGCTGGACGTGGATGGATGGAGGGGGCAGGGGAGAGAGGAAATTTGCTGGATATGGATGGATGGAGGAGAGGGCAGAGGAGAGGAGAATTGCTGGACATGAATGAATGAATGGGGGCAGGGAAGAGAGGAAATTTTCAGGATATGGGTGGATGGAGGAGACGGCAGGGGAGAATAGAGAGTTCCTGGACATAGATGGAGAATTGCTGGATATGGATGGATGAATGGGGGCAGGGGAGAGAGGAAATTTGCTTGATATGGGTGAATGGAGGAGAGTGCAGGGGAGAATGGAGAGTTGTTGGACATGGATGGATGGAGGGGAGGAAAGTCAGGAAGGAAATGCACATGGATGGAAGAGAGGAGAAATGTTGGACAAGGATGGAGGGAAGGAAAGACAAAGGAAGGAGATGCACATGGAGAGAGGGCAGATCCTAGATGGAAGGGGCAGGGAGAGAGGGCAGACATTGGATGGAGGGGATAGGAGAGAGAGGGCAGACACTGGATGGCAGGGAGAGAGAGAGAGAAGGCAGATGCTGGATGGAAGGAAGGCAGTGAAAAGAAGATGAGGAAAGCAGAAACCAGAGACAATAAACTGTAAATATATATTTTTATTATTTTGCTTTAGGATATAGTATTGTAGCTGTGTTAATAAATGTTTATAAATAGAACATGTAAATAAGGTAATCTTTATTGGACTAATTTTAATATATTTTGACTAACTTTCGGAGAACAAACCCCCCTTCCTCAGGTCAGGATAGGATATTGTAAAAGCACTATACTGATCTGAGAAAGGAGGTTTTGGCCTCTGAAAGCTGAATGTATTAGTCCAATAAAATGGTATTATTTTATTTTCTATTTCTGTGGTGTTGCATTGTATGCTTAGTCTGGCCTCTTGGGGGTTCAGTTTAATTTTTGTCTAAATAGAAAGTTTGATTACTTATTCTACAGTGGTTTAGGGTTTATCTGTGTTTGTGAAAAAGACATGGCTTTCAGTTGGCATTGAATATGCAGGATCGACGATCTGTACTATTCTGTCTGGTTACGTTTTACAATAGGTGAATTGATGTTCTAGTGCTCACTGTAGTGTTTAAGATGCTTTCTTTTTCCTTATGTGACTCGTAGAAGTTACTGCTTATGGTATGGTAAAATTGTTCTAGAGATCCTGAGTGTTTGTATTCTCGGTATGCCTAGTACTGGATTTTGGAGGGGGGTGTTAAAAAATGACCAGCCCCGGGTGTTAACTACCCTAGCTACGCCACTGAGGACAATCAAGGTATATGTAATGTAATAAAAATAAAAAAGTTCAAGATAAAGATGATGTAAAGGAGTACTTTTGTATACAATATGTAGAAGCATGCCAAAATAGTCCCTCTTATTATGTTAGGTGCTTCCAATAGTTTAAGTGTTTGTTCTATCACTTTTCTTTGGATCCAATAATCCTATGAAGTTTTTAGCAAGCAAACAATTGAGTTAAAGGTTTTTTAAGCCGAGGAAGAAAGTGGACCCAGATGTTTTCCTCCTTATCCCAGGAATCATAATATTGGGTGGAGGCTGGGCACAGAGGCCTTTTCCCTTTCTCATTAAGAGGATCTTGCACTTCATAGGAATTTAGTATCTTTTGAAGTACTTTGCAGTTCATAATAAGAGAGACTATTTTGTTGTGTTGTTGAGATACTCTTTTGTCCTCTTACTTATCTATTGATATGCAGAAGCCTTGTCAGCATGAGGTACTTATCCATGCCTGTGCCATGTGGTACTTTTATAAAAAGCCTGAAGGTATGAGCTAGATCCAAATCTCAAAAATTCTTATTCATGCTAAACAAACCTTTATAAAATTACCCCCCATGAAGGCTGACTTTGCCCTGGAAAGAGATTGAGAGGTGCTTAGAACACCCAGATTATCCAAGCTGCTAAACAGGAGTGACTCAAGGTAGACCTTGGAATGGAGTGGAGGAGTAGCTAATGGTTATTGCAGCAGACTTTGATCTTGGTGATCTGGGTTTGATTCCTAGTGCAGTTCCTTGCCCTCTATTGCCCAGGTACAAGAACTTAGAGGGTCTTTTACTAAGGCGTGCTCACGTTTTTAGCATGTGCTAAAATTGTGGGCGCACTAAACGTTGGAGACGCCAATGCATTCCTATGGGCATCTCTAACATTTAGCGCGCTCACAATTTTAGCGCACGTTAAAAACGTGAGCACGCCTTAGTAAAAGACGCCCTTAGTGAGCCCTCTAGGGGCAGTGTAAAGCACTGCATACAATTAGCGTGCGCTAAAATTGTGGGCGCACTAAACGTTGGAGACGCCAATGCATTCCTATGGGCATCTCTAACATTTAGCGCACTCACAATTTTAGCGCACGTTAAAAACGTGAGCACGCCTTAGTAAAAGACGCCCTTAGTGAGCCCTCTAGGGGCAGTGTAAGGCACTGCATACAATTAGCAGTACTTTAGAAATGATTGGAAGCAGTAGACTTGCTTTCAAAAACTTGAAGTCAATGGAGGCTTAATTCTAATTTCTAGCTTTGACATGAATACATTTGGAAGTCTACATAAGGAGCTAAACATAATGACAAATGGTAAGGACCACAGTGACCGTAAACCAAGGCGCATATTACAGGATCTAATTTACCAAGACTTTTTTCCCATTCTGCTTCTATGAAAAAAGATTAGTAAATCAGTCTCTCTTGTATGTGGGACAGTGCATTACAAAACAGTATTGTTTTACTACTGTCAGAGAAAATTATAAGTTTTGAGTGAGCTGAATTCCACATTCTTTTTCAGTGGTGCCAGTGTTAGCTGACATAGAAGTAAGCAAAGCATGGCTAACTAACTCTTGTTATTCTATTTTATTTGTCTGTATATCCTCCTCCGCTTACAGCCTTTGCTGTCTATTAAGATGTATTAATGTGTACTGTGTTGACGTTGTCAGTGTACTGTTATTTGGATATTTTTTTCTGCTGTAATTATCAATTGCCTATAAACACATTATTCTTGTACACTGATTTTCGTCAAAAAGGTAGTAAATCTGGGTGAATCTCTTCATAAGGGCGGATAATACATCCCAATAAATAGTCAATAAATCCCAATAAATAAATAAGAAAAAAAATTCTTATCCAATCACAGAGGTATAAAGCTTTATAAAGGTAGGATGTTGTGCTGGAAAAATATTCGGTTGCTTAATCTTAAGGGTGTTTTTGGTCTGAAAAGACCAATTTGATTGACTAATGGCCTACACAAATAACTTCTTAAGCATCCTGTGGTAATGTGACCTGGCAAAGTGGCTGGGAGCCCTCAACAAATATAGCCAGTCAGAGGATTGCAAGCAGAACAACAAGTTTATTTAAATTCAAAAATAAAGATTTCCCAAGTCTGTTCTCTTCACAAGCTAGACACTGAGCATACAACCGCTTAGAGCTTTATTACAAGTCCCTGGAGCACTGTCCCTAACAGAGACCTGTCAGAAAGTGGAAGACTCCTAGTTCTGCGGGTCATTTCCCTGTGAGAAATCAGGATCTCCCTCTGAGTGGCCTCTCGTCCAGCGACAGCGCCTTTCTAATGCTGATCCCATGCCCCATGGCAGCAGGAGATGATGTTTTATGAAGGTGTTTCGTGCTGCTGCTGCTGGATGGACTATAATTGAGCAAATACCATTTTCTTATCAGGGAGATCAAGAGGAGCATAATCAGAAGTTTTCCTGAGGACGTCCTCGCAGGACGTCCCGGCGAAGGGGCGGGGAAACCCATATTATCAAAACAAGATGGGCATCCATCTTTCGTTTCGATAATACGGTCGGGGACGCCCAAATCGTGAAATTTAGGTTGACCTTAGAGATGGTCGTCGATAATGGAAACCGAGGACACCCATCTCAGAAACGACCAAATGCAAGCCATTTGGTCATGGGAGGAGCCAGCATTCGTAGTGCACTGGTCCCCCTGACATGCCAGGACACCAACCGGGGACCCTAGGGGGCACTGCACTGGACTTCATAAATTGCTCCCAGGTACATAGCTGCCTTACCTTGTGTGCTGAGCCCCCCCAACCCCCCCCCCCCAAAACCCACTCCCCACAACTGTACACCACTACCGTAGCCCTAAGGGGTGAAGGGGGGCACCTACATGTGAGTTTCTGGTGGGTTTTGAAGGGCTCACATTTACCACCACAAGTGTAACAGGTAGGGAGGGGATGGGCCAGGGTCCACCTGCCTGAAGTGCATTGCACCCACTGAAACTGCTCCAGGGATGTGCATTCTGCTGTCATGGAGCTGAGTATGACATTTGAGGCTGGCAAAAAATACTTTAAAAGTTTTTTTTAGGGTGGGAGGGTTTGGTGACCACTGGGGGAGTAAGGGGAGGTCATCCCCAATTCCCTCCATTGGTCATCTGGTCAGTTCGGGCACCTTTTTGAGGCTTGGTCGTAACAAAAAATGGACCAAGTAAAGTCGCCCAAGTGCTCGTCAGGGACGCCCTTCTTTTTTCAATTATCGGTCAAGGACGCCCATGTGTTAGGCACACCCCAGTCCCGCCTTCGCTACACTTCCGACATGCCCCCATGAACTTTGGTCTTCTCTGCGATGGAAAGCAGTTGAGGACGCCCAAAATTGGCTTTCGATTATGCAGATTTGGGCGACCCTGGGAGAAGGATGCCCATCTCCTGATTTGTGTCAAAAGATGGGCATCCTTCTCTTTTGAAAATAAGCCTGCAAGTGTTTCATTGTCAGTGAACATGAAAATTCTTCAGTGGTAGACATCATCACATTTTCTTGTTTAGTAGAGATCAAAGATTGTGTTTTGTCAAGCCCACCATCTTTTTGAATTCAGTGAAGACACCATGGTGAACCTTTGTATCTGGTTCATCACCCACCACATAACACATTTGTTCCCGATGAAGGAATATCGAAACAGGGCTTTGTAAGATAATTTCAGTGGTGCAAATAAGTGTGGTTACATTGAAATGTAGTTTTTTGAATGTTTATGTGCAGGCTATAATACTTATGTCGAGGGCATTTTCAATATGACATCTTAAGTAGAGGAGTGTGGTAGCCGTGTTAGTCCACTCTTAAGGTTATCAATAGAAATCAAACAAAATAAAATGTAACGAAGGATGCTATGTTGGAGAATCAGGCCAGATGCTTAAGACAAGATTCAATTTACATAGACATCACATGAACAATACTGGTGCCAGCAGGGTTCCCACGCCTGTTGGTCAACATTTTACAGGACCAGGACACTGTACCAGTGACTGAACAGTGAGAATCCTGAAAGGTAACTTTAAAACCATGCAAGAACGTAAGACCTTTGAAGTCAGAATGATTGAATATTTTAACACCCAACAGAAAGGACTTAACAAGGATCTGGGGTTCCTAGCCCATTATAAACCATAAAGCTGTATGTCTCTGTTGATCACCCTCCCCTCACCTATCCACACCCATCCTGTTAGAATATCAATGATATGCTTTGATGTCCCCATGCATACTTCCTACCCACCCCCCTCCTCCCACCCTGCCAGACTGTCATAGTAATGCTTGAATGTTTTCACTTATATACACTGTCAGCTAGCACATTTGCTTATTTCCGATCTGAAGAAGAAGGGCAACCATCGAAAGCTAATCAAGAAATGTATTATGTCCAATAAAAAAGGTATCATCTTATTTTCTTTTCCATGTTTTATTTTGTTTGATTTCTATTGATAACAATATGACATCTAAATCTGATTTTGGACGTTTTGTTGAAAATATCCACAAATCAAGTGGCAAACGTAGCAATTTTTGAACCAGAAAAACATCTTTTTGTTTAAAAAATAGGCCATTTCCTAGATGTCTTGTGCTCAGTGCATTTTGCTTTTTGTGACCATTTTTGGGGGAAAAAAAACTAAAAAAACATCCAAGGGAAAAATGCACAAAAACAAGCCATTGGTATCAATGGGGGGGGGGGGGGGGGGTGTCAGATTTCTTAGTAGATTGACCACACAGACATCCCAGCAGAGCAGTGGGGCACACTAGGAGGTACTGCAGTGGACTATACATAAAAGATCCCAAGTACACATCTCACTATTACCGCCTTATATTGTATGGTGAGCCCTTCAAAACCCACCAAAAACCTACTGTACCCAACTGTACACCACTACAATAGCCCTTATAGCTTCAGGTGTCACCTATATGTGAGTATAGTAGGTTGTTGGTGGGTTTTGGATGGCTCATACTTTCCACCACAAGTGCAACAGTGAAAGTGAGATATGGGCCTGGGTCCCCTTCTCTACAGTGCACTGTACCAATCACTAGGCAACTCCAGGGACCTGCTTGTTGCTCTAATAGAACTGGCCGTAACATCTGTCATAGAGGCTTGTATATACTGTTTCTTTCACATCTTTGGGGGGTGGGAGAGGGTCAATGACCACTGGGGGAGTAAGGGGGATCATTCCTTAATCTCTCCAGTGGTCATCTGGTCATTTAGGGCACCATTTTGTAAATTAGTCGTGATTGAAACAGGTCTAAACCAAAACATCTAACTTGTAGCCCTGGATGTTTTTACTTTGTTCCATTTCGGCAGAAAAATGTCCAGGTTTTGGGAACGCTCAAATTCCGCCCCCCTGACATGCCCCCTTGTGATTTGAATGCACTGCAGACAAACTGCATAGAAAAATGTCTTCAAATGTTTTCAAAAATTGCAATTTGGATGTTTGGGCAAAAAAGGGTCCATCTGCCACTTTTTGAACATTTTTCTGTTTTGAAAATGAGCCCCTAAATGTCAAGACATTACTTTTCTCATGGATATTACGGACATGGGATTGTTTGTTATATAAATTCAAACACAACTGGGGCATTCGGCACTACTCTGCACATCCACTCTCCTTCTACCGCCAAAAAAGACCCAGAAGCCACTTTCTTTGAACAAATTTGGAATTTATTAAGGCCGCAGCCAGGCAATTTAAACATTCAATCTCATAAATGCCATTTAGATATGTTGCAAACAGTATAATAACATGACAATCCATTGAAACCCCTGGGTACACAGCTTTCATTCCCATTGCGTTTTAACACGCTTCCGGTTGTGCCGTCTAAGCCAACCCCCTCCTATATGTGCTGTTTCTTATAGCACCCGATGATTATGGTGTATCCCGTTTAAGGATGCACCCCGCGTAAGCTCTTGGCCTCCCGGCCGTCTAAGCCAGAAGACAGGGTACTCACAGTCAGGGGCGTATCTGGAATCCGGCGGTAGGGGGGGCCAGAGCCAGAGAGGGGGGGCACATTTTTGCCTCCCTCCCCCCCCCCCCGCCGCCGCCGCCTCTCTCCACCCCCTCCCCGCCGTCAACCCTCCCCCGCTGCTTACTTTTGCTGGTGGGGGGCCCCAACCCCCGCCAGCCGAGGTCCGACCCGCAATCTGCATATTTCGTCTTCCTCCGTGGCCATGTGCTTCAAGGAAGTAACGCTGCAGTGCTGATTCGTTGAATCCAGTTCGGCGTCTGACGTGCTGCGACGTCAGACGCCGAACTGGATTCAACGAATCAGCACTGCAGCGTTACTTCCTTGAAGCACATGGCCACGGAGGAAGACGAAATATGCAAATTGCGGGTCGGACCTCGGCTGGCGGGGGTTGGGGCCCCCCGCCAGCAAAAGTAAGCAGCGGGGGAGGGTTGACGGCGGGGAGGGGGGCCAGGGCGAAATCTGCGGGGGCCCAGGCCCCTGTGGCCCCACGCAGATACGCCCCTGCTCACAGTAAATTAGTTGCCACCTGCCAACAAATAGGCGTAAGAATGAACTTCATCTTGAACGTAACATTTCAGCAATTATTTCCCAACCACGATGCCCTATTATGTGCTGACATGCTGTGTACCCGCCATATTCTTACATAATCACTGTCTCTTACCGCCACAGCTGCAACAACCGTTCCCTAACCGTAGGGTGGGTGGGCCGGGTCAGCTCCGTTGATCCTGCCGCTACCCGCTCCAAATGACCCCTTCCTACCTGCGTCACTCCTCTTTATGACCTCCCCCCTTTTTCACCCCTCCCTTCCCTTAACCCTTTCTTTACCTACTGCCTATACTTCGATCTACCTTCCTCCCCTTTTCCCCTCCCCTCCCCCTCCCTTTCTTCAAACTACCTTTTGTCGGCCCTCAGCCCAGTTGTGTCTGGCCTCCCTAATCGGATTGGCCTCTTTCTTTGTATATATTTTTCTCAGCAAATTTAGCACTTTTTTTGGTGCAAGAGTATTTAGGTACATAGACATACATTAAATACTTTATGTCTCATTTGATCATGAATATCAAGGGGAGGATAAATGATGGCATGTTAGAGCATGAATGATTAGCCTTGGATTTGCATGTTCATTAAAACTGGTTCTTCGAGCCATAGTGGCGGCTTTCAGTGCTGATATTTTCCTTTGTTTCATAATCATGCATTTCAGCACCCTCAGTGTTTCTTTTTTCGTGGGAATTGGTTTGTGTTTAGCTGTCACATAATCCAGGATGGTGCATGAGCCAAGTTGCAGGTTCATTTATCCATATTTGTAGCCATGATGACACTAGATAAAAGGTATTCATAAAATGTTTGGGACCGAAGTATGTTTCTGATTTGTCGAAAGCTCTTTAAGGAATTGAACATGTTAAAGCTGTTGTTGATACATAAAGCAAAACTTTCACCACAGAAATCTGATTGTTCAGTTAATAGGCACATCTGAATCCACACCACAAAAGGAAACAAGAGAACCAAATGAATTTATAAAAAATTTTCCCATAGCACAGTAGGTGAAAAAGGCATTAATAAATCAGGTTCATTATCTTTTCAGATCTGTATATGTTCGTTAGTCATTTTTTAAAAGCTATTTCCATTCCTGTTCATTTTTTGGGCCTTTATCTGCTAACCTTCCGATTTTAATTACCATTTATGAGTAGTTTTCTTTCACATCAAGACAGCTCTGACTCACGATTTATCTGAAGCCGTATGTCTGACAAGCAATTTATATAACTCAGAGACTGAGATTCATAGCTTTTCAGTGCTATCAAACATGTTTATGCAATAGGACAAAAAAATCCATAGAGAAAGTGGACTCCTGCAGAAGTCCTTGCTATACTGTCACAGGGCCTGTTGCATTCCATGCGCACTCATTGCATATGAATTATTCACATTGCTTTTGATATCACAAATGACATCACACATACTTTCCTTTTACTATTTGTATAAATTAATTAGATCACATGCCATGGCAATTAACTTCTAGTAGTGTTCCATAGACGGTTGCTTTCAGGACTATAGGGGAATTAATTATAAGGGAGATGTTGACATTTTTCTTTACTGTAACTTGGCTAGCATTTGTCTGCAAGTCCTCTTCTCCCCTCCCCCCCAAAAAAAATCCCTCAAAAGAAAACAAAGGTATGGGTATTTTTGTGTGGCTATCTGGTGGGGGTAGGGTTGTTCAAGGTAAAATAAGTTTCCCACTTCATTTTTTCACCACTTTATCTTTTAATGTTTATTTAAAAAATTTTAACAGAAGAAGAAAGGTATTGTTCATAGCAGTTAATACCATAGTATATTCAGGGGAAGTCTTTCACATGGACTGGCATTTTGGAAAGGATGTTCAAATTGGAAATTAGAGGTTCTGTTTACTAAGCCGAGCTGTAGGTACACTATTGTTTTTGGCGTATGTTAATGTTAGAGACACCCATAGGAATATATGGGTGTCTTTAGTGTTACTGTGCACTAAATTTTAGCACATGCTAAAAATGCTAGTATACATTAGTAAACAGGGCCCTAGATGTCCAAGTCAGAACATTTCAAGTTGCACTAGTATAGAGTATGATCACAAATGTATGGCGAATGGGTAAGTGTGACATGGACATTCATTTTAGACAAATAGACATCTAAAATATGAATGGGGCAAAGCAGGTACATGGTCATTATGTGAGAATACATGAATGTCCATGTTAATGAAATAATAACATAGATGTTCTTGTGCAGGAACATAAATGTCTATCCAGCTTATTTTCAAAAGTAATCGCCGGCCATTTCCCGACATAAATCGGGAGATGGCCGGCGATTTCGGAAAAGCGGCGAAATCGGTATAATGGAAAGCTGCTTTTTTGACAGCATCGCCGCTTTCCCGTCGCTTCGCCAGTGAAAGTTCAAGGGGGCATGTCGGTAGATTATCGAAGGCGGGACATGGGCGGGCATGGGCGTGGCTACCAGATGGCCGGCTTTCGCCGATAATGGAAAAAAAAAAGCGCTGTTAAGCAGTATATCGCCGGCTTTACTTGGTCCTTTTATTTTCATGACCAAGCCTCAAAAAGGTGCCCCAACTGACCAGATGACCACTGGAGGGAATGGGGGATGACCTCCCTATACTCCCCCAGTGGTCACCAACCCCCTTCCAAACTAAAAAAATAAAACTAAAAACCTTTTTTGCCAGCCTGTATGCCAGCCTCAAATGCCGTACCCACCTCCATAACAGCAGAATGTGTTGTATCCTCCGACAGCCTTTCCCTGGTTGCGATATGGCTCTCGGGTGAGTGTGACACCTTTTCTGTTAGGTGCCCTGCAGAGTCACATTACCAATGCATTGTGTAGGGTGTAGGGTACTGGGCTCTACTCCCATGGTGCTTTTCCCCCCTGCCAACCAGGTCAGAGTGTGCCCTGTTTTGTTTCCTGTTGTAGTCCATGCGGTAGTGGCCATTTTTGTAAGCCAGTTTTAGTTCCCTTTCCTGTGTTACCCACGTTAGAGAACGTAGTTCTTACCTTGAATGGTGCCAGCTCTGACCTACTGCTAATCTTAGTACCAGAGGACTCTTTGCCAGTGGGACACAACTTCTGATCTGCAGTTAACTGTGAGTAAATGTGCTTATTTCAAGAAAGGACTTTTTCAGAGAGATTAGTCTTCAGGTGTGAACTGGTGTGCCAAAGTTATACAGCAGCAATAAGTCCTAGAGGCTGTATGCAGGTCCCTGGAGCAATTTTAGTGGGTGCAGTACATTTGTGGGTAGTGGGTTTGGGGGGGGGGTTGGGGGGCTCAGCTCCCAAAGTAAGGGAGCTATGCACGAGGGAGCTTTTCTGAAGTCCACCGCAGTGACCCCTAGGGTGGCTGGTTGGTGTCCTGGCATGTCAGGGGGGCCAGTGCACTAAAAATGCTGGCTCCTCCCACGGCCAAATGCCTTGGATTTGGCCGGGGTTTGAGATGGCCGACATAACTTTCCATTATCGCTAAAAAATGAAGCCGGCCATCTCAAACCCCGGCCAAATCCAAGGCATTTGGCTGGCAGGAACCGTATTGACGAAACAAAAGATGGCCGGCCATCTTTTTTGAAAATACAGGTCTGGCCAGCTGTTTGCAGCGCTGCCACAGTACATCGCCGGCCATGTATTTCGCCGGCGCCGTTCGATTATGCCCCTCTATGTGAGCCATTTTAGAAAATGAACGGTCATGTTTTTCTGAAGCTGTCACAGATTCTGGTACCACCTGTCAGTTTTGCTTTCAAGGGGAAAAATCAACCACTGGGGGATTAAGGGGGTTACTTCACTTAGGGGCCCTTTTGCAAAGGCATGCCAAAAAGTGGGCTACGCTAGTGTGGGTGTGTGTATTGGACGTGCGCTGGACCATTTCTCCACTGCGCCTAGAAAAAAGTTTTTTTTAATTTGGGCCGAGAAATGGATTTGCAGCAAAATTAAAACCAGCGTCTGCCTATTTATGGCCTGAGCCCTTAACGCCACCCATTGACTTAGTGGTAAGGGTTCACGCGTTTCCCATGCGGTCACTGTCCAGAATGTGCCAATTGCTGATTAACGCAGAAGAAAATTATTTTCTACCACATGTTTTTGGCGTGCGCTAAACTCTGAATTTCTGCCAGGCACAAGCGCTAGCTGGGCGGTAATGCCGATTTGACATCCGCTGCATATGCGTAGGCCCTTATGTGTCTTTGTAAATGGGCCCCTTAATCCCTCCAGTGGAGCACTGCTCAATAGGAGCACTTGACTGACACCTAGACATCCTAGATAGCAGGTCTAAATATTACTATCCATTTATGTGGACATAGATATCCATTCCCCTCCTGATATGAGGAATAGATGTCTATATATTGGGCCCACTCTTGTCCCATCGAAAATACATCCAGGCCATGCTCCATTGCCATATGTGACAGTACCTCCACCACATAAGCACAATCAAAGTGGAGATGCTGTCACTCTGAGGAGGACTCGTAATTTTGCTGTTTGGATTTATTTGGCTAAGAGGGGAAAGCTTGGTATTATCCCCATTAGCGTTACCCCTGACGCAGCCTTCGGACGAAACATGGCCACATCGAGTTACTGTTTTAATGATTATTTGCTGTGTGACCTTCATCTAGAATCTGTTTTGTTTCTTGGTTTATGCTCTACCTAGGTATAAGCAGAATACTATTTAATAAACTAAACTAAAAGGGAGAGCACAGATTTAAACTTCATCTGTTGGCTCTAGCCTTCCAGGGAGAGCCCTCCAGTCTGAACGCATGAATCCCCTAAGACCCATTTATTTATAGCAGTGTTTATGAAACCAGTGATCATATTCAGCTATACATTTAAAATACAGACAGCCACCAGAAGTATCACCCAGACCTCTGGCCTATACTGTTTGGGTGTGTGGAAGCAGGGTATGAACTTTCTATATTTGATTGTCTAACTTACTCTATAATCTACTCTATAATTTATGAACTTTAATGCAAAGCTACTTTGTAATTTACCTTATCATTTATGAACTCTAATGCAATATCACTTTAGTATTTCTCAACCCGGAAATGGCAATCGCCACTCCGGCACAATATAAGCCACATTGAGCCTGCAAATAGGTGGGAAAATGTGGGATACAAATGCAATAAATAAATAAACAAACACCCTTTTTCTAAAGACAGAAGGAGAAAAGGAAACTGTGTCTACTTTGTAATTTACCAGCTTGGCATCCTCTGTTAAGACCAACGGCTGTATGATTTGCCTGTACCTCCTTTAGGTCAGGGAGAAGAAAAACCTGCATCTTCTAACTTCCAAGCATCAACTTCTGAACTGGCATCTAACCTTCCACTTCCAAAGGAGTTTTTCAAGGACTAGACAATTGTCAGTCTGGTGGCACTGAGATAAGCACAACTCTGTGTCTGTTATCACTGTTACTGATTGGAGTGAATTTTCAGAAAGGATAGAAGAACTTCACACTTCTCAGGAAGAAAGTGAATAAAGCAAATTTGTATATAGTTGGAGAAAATCTGGGGTCCTTTTACCAAGCTGCGGTAAAAGGGGGCACGCTGAGGCCCCCTTTTACTGCAGCGGATAAAAAACTGTCTTTTTTAAAAAAAGAAATGGCCATGCGGTAAGTGAACCTCTTGCTGCACAGTCATTTTGGTGGGGGGGGGGGGGGGCACTTAAGGGCTACCGCTCTAACCTGGCAGTAACCGGGCAGTGTGCAGCACTGACCGAATACCGCCGGATAAACACCAGCGCTACAAAAATGAAAGTGGCGTGTGCTGGAGGTGGGAACTACAGCCGGGCTGCTGCGGTAGCCCAGTGATAGTTCCAGACTAGCAAGCAGTAAGCCCACGTTGGGTTTACCACCACTTCGTAAAAGACTCCCTCTGTATATACAGTATACTGCATCTGCCAATACGCTCCCTGAAGTTAAGTGACTAAGGTTTCCTTTTACTAAGGCATGCCGAAAAATGGCCTGTACGAGTGTAGGCATGTGTTTTTGATGCGCTCAGGTCCATTTTCCAGCGTACCTGTAAAAAAATGCCTTTTTGGGTGGGGGAGGGGGTGAAAATGGACGTGCGGCAAAATAATTCGGCTCACATCCATTTTGAGCCTGAGACCTTACCGCCACCCATTGACTTAGTACTAAGGTCTCACGCTTAACTGGGCGGTAATCATCAGTATACACTGCCGATTACCACCTGGTTAGTGCTGCTCGGCAGAAAATAAAAAATGTTTTTGCACGTGCGTATCGGACATGTGTAAAAAATGGAATTACTGCCCAGTGAACGCAGCAGCAGGGTGGTAGTTACAAATTGACGTGCGTTGGATGCGCATAGGCGCCTACAAGCCTTTGTAAAGGGGCCCTTAAAAGACTAAGTAAAAGTGATTTCTTAGTTCAGAACTAGGGCTGCATATTTAACGTGTTTTTAATGCGATCAATGAGTTAAAATGTTAACTTGCATTAATAATTTTAATGTAGTAATCCCATCAAGTTCCCTGCTTCTTGCCTAGCTACCTGTATCTCTGTCTCTTTCTTTTGTTCTCTTATTTCAGCTTCTGCCTTCCGGTATATTTTTCTCCTGCCTCCGCCACCACTATAGTCCCCCTCCTCCTATGTGCATGCACACAAGCTTAGCATCTCCCTCCCCCCCCCTTGATGAGCCTCCCAGCTTGCCTTTACAATCTGCAGTGCTGCACACACACTGCTTCTCTCAAGCCAGGAGGTCTCCCTCTGTAGATCCCACCTCCTGTAACAGAAGTTACTGTTTCCTGCAGGTGGGATGCTACAGAGGGAGGGCTCTTGGCTTGAGAGAAGCAACTTTGCAGACTGTAAAGACAAGCTAGGAGGACTACCAAGGGGAGGGAGAGGGAGATACCAAGCATGTGCGTGCATGATTGCGGGGAGAGGGGGGTGGTGGCAGCAGAGGCAGGAGACTGTAAAGGCAAGCACCAAGGGTTGGTGGAAGGAGAGTCAGATATTTGAGTGCAGGGGTAGTGGAGAGGCAGACAAAGATGCTGGGACCCATGAGAAAAAGAACAGAGAGATCCAGACCATGGGGTGGGGAGGGGGTGGGAGGGAAAATGCAGCCAGGCAGAGATCAGGACCTGGGGATGGAATAAACAAACAAGGGAGAATGGTGGCCATGGAGGAGAGGGGAAGGGAAGAGATGAGAGAAGGGAGGGGATGGTGCCCATGTAGGGAAGGAAAGGGAAGGGGGCAGGGGATGCCCATAGAGGGGAGGGGAGATGGTGCCCATGGAGGGGAGGTGAAGGGGAAGGGGAAGAGGAAGAGGAGAGGAGAGAAGAGATTGTGCCCATGGAGGGGAGGGGAAGGGGAAGAGGAGAGGAGATTGTGCTCATGGAGGGGAGGGGAAGGTAAGAAAGGAGATTGTGCCCATGGAAGAGAAAGGAAGGGGAGAGAAAAAGGAGGAGATGTTGCCCTTGGAGGGAAGGGCAGGGGAAGAGAAGAGATGAAAACTAGACAGATTTCAGGAGACAGAAAAATGGAAGAAAGCGGAATGTGAAAGATGAATATAGGGCAGGAAGTGAAGAAGAAAGAATGTAACACCGATTTTTTAAAAAAGGCTCCAGGGGAGATCCGGGAAATTATAGACCGGTGAGTCTGACGTCAGTGCCGGGGAAAATGGTAGAGGCTATTATTAAAAACAAAATTACAGAGCACATCCGAGGACATGGATTACTGAGACCGAGTCAGCACGGCTTTTGTGTGGGGAAATCTTGCCTGACCAATTTACTTCAATTCTTTGAAGGAGTAAACAAACATGTGGACAAAGGGGAACCGGTTGATATTGTGTATCTGGATTTCCAAAAGGCGTTTGACAAGGTACCTCATGAAAGGCTACAGAGGAAATTGGAGGGTCATGGGATAGGAGGAAATGTCCTATTGTGGATTAAAAACTGGTTGAAGGATAGGAAACAGAGAGTGGGGTTAAATGGGCAGTATTCACAATGGAGAAGGGTAGTTAGTGGGGTTCCTCAGGGCTCTGTGCTGGGATCGCTGCTTTTTAATATATTTATAAATGATTTAGAGATGGGAGTAACTAGCGAGGTAATTAAATTTGCTGATGACACAAAGTTATTCAAAGTTGTTAAATCGCGACAGGATTGTGAAAAATTACAAGAGGACCTTACGAGACTGGGAGACTGGGCGACTAAATGGCAGATGACGTTTAATGTGAGCAAGTGCAAGGTGATGCATGTGGGAAAAAAGAACCCGAATTATAGCTACGTCATGCAAGGTTCCACGTTAGGAGTTACAGACCAAGAAAGGGATCTGGGTGTCGTCGTCGATAATACACTGAAACCTTCTGCTCAGTGTGCTGCTGCGGCTAGGAAAGCGAATAGAATGTTGGGTATTATTAGGAAAGGTATGGAAAACAGGTGTGAGGATGTTATAATGCCATTGTATCACTCCATGGTGCGACCGCACCTTGAGTATTGTGTTCAATTCTGGTCGCCGCATCTCAAGAAAGATATCGTAGAATTGGAAAAGGTGCAGCTTAGGGCAACTAAAATGATAGCGGGGATGGGACGACTTTCCTATGAAGAAAGACTAAGGAGGCTAGGGCTTTTCAGCTTGGAGAAGAGACGGCTGAGGGGAGACATGATAGAGGTATATAAAATAATGAGTGGAGTGGAACAGGTGGATGTGAAGCGTCTGTTCACGCTTTCCAAAAATACTAGGACTAGGGGGGATGCGATGAAACTACAATGTAGTAAATTTAAAACAAATTGGAGAAAATGTTTCTTCACCCAACGTATAATTAAACTCTGGAATTCGTTGCCAGAGAAAGTGGTGAAGGCGGTTAGCTTAGCAGAGTTTAAAAAGGGGTTGGATGGTTTCCTAAAGGACAAGTCCATAAACCGCTACTAAATGGACTTGGGAAAAAATCCACAATTCCAGGAATAACATGTATAGAATGTTTGTACGTTTGGTAAGCTTGCCAGGTGCCCTTGGCCTGGATTGGCTGCTGTCGTGGACGGGATGCTGGGCTCGATGGGCCCTTGGTCTTTTCCCAGTATGGCATTACTTATGTACTTATGAGAGAAAAATAATGAATGGACAGTATGCCCTAGAAATAGAGGTCAGACAGAAGGAAGCAGAACCAGAAGCAGGCAACAAGTGATTTGAAAAATAAAATCATCAGACTGCAAAGGTAAGAAATGTTGATTTTATTTTCAGTTTAGTAATTGAAATATGTCAGTTTTGAGAATTTACATCTGCTGTTTATATTTTACACTTTACAGGAGGAAATGTGAGAGGGACACTGTGGGGACCTTTTACTAAGCCGCATAGGCGCCTACACATGCCCAACGTGCATTAATTTGGAGTTACCACCTGGCTACCACTTGGCCTTGTGGTAATTCATTTTTTACATGTGCCGAAAAATAATTTTGATTTTCCGGCACGTGTCAGAAACTGGGTGGTAATCGTCATTCTACACGCGTAGATAATTACTGTATGGTTAACGCATGAGACCTTACTGCTAAGTTAATGGGCAGTGGTAAGGTCTCAGACTCAAAATAGATGCGTGACAATTTTTAATTTGCCGCATGTCCATTTTCAGCAATATGAAAAAGGCCTTTTTTTATAGGCATGCTGAAAAATGGATCTGCCTGCATCCAAAACATGCGCCCACACTAGCGCAGCCCATTTTTCAGCGAACCGTAGTAAATTTTAATCAATGTGCAGCCCTATTCAGAATACATATAACTGGGTGGTCTATAATTATTGAGAGAAAGAGTGAGCACTGAGTGAATGGAATCCAGCCTCTTCAACCTCCTGGAACCTTTTCCAGTCCTAACAGATGTGCCAAGATAAATGGCTATTAAGCACACAGGTCTCATAGGCAGCCACCTAGGCACACCTTGACTGCCCAAGCCCTGGTTACTGTTACATAATCTACTGTATATGGTTACGTTTTTATGACTTTTATTTTATCTGTGCTCCCTTTCATCTGCTTTTTCAAAGGGAAAATTGTTGATGGAATTTTAGGTATAATGCTTAGAAGTTACTTTTAAATAATAATTTATTAATAAGGATTAAACTAAATAGAATGTAATACTTTAAAACATACTGCATGGAGGCCTTAGAGTTGCAGACCCATGAAAATATTTTTTTGATATTCTTTCAGATTTAAACTATCAATTTTTAAAAAGTTTTTACGGCCATACGTTTGTTACCATTTTGTACACAGCTGGACTTACTATGGGAAGATACATTCCTTTATCCACTGAGATGTAGTCCCCAGCTCCTGAGTACTGAATGCATTCTTGCAGAGCCTAAAACTACAGCACCAAAGACACCGACCCATCAATCAAGGATGCTTCTATTGACATTAAATTATTTTTGTGGATATATCATATTTTTGTACTTTTAAACAAGGATGGGAATCACCTATATTATGGATGAGCAAGCAACATATTTTCTGTCATCTGGAATTTCAAGAAGCTTCTGAAGAAGATTGGGAAGAAGAAATAACATTATGGCAGGCTGAGACACAGAGAAATATGACTGATCCAAAAGTCAGACTGAGTCAGTGGCAGAAGACAGATTTAAATTCACATTAAGGTTCTTCCTATAGATAAAGACTCTAGCTTCCAGTCTGACTTTGTCTTCGTAATTGTTAGACATAAATCTTATCCATTTGAAGAACACTTAAGCCAACAAGGACAATATCAACTTTACCTTCTCTGTTAGGAACCCTTCTCTAATCTAAAGACTCAGTAGGCAGTGAGGCATATTTTCAAGGCACTTCTACAAAGTTCCATAGTAATGTATGGAACTTTATAAGTCTAAGTGCTTTGAAAATGAGCCCCAGTAGGGATATGCATTTGTTTTTGAAACAACATGGGAAATGTCAACGGCATATCTTATATCGTTTCTTGTCATTGGCAAATGAAATGAGCAGAAAAACACAAAATGTCACAGCTTTTTGTGTACTGTCGATAATGTGAAATATTTACGGAAGAGGGCACACCCGTTCCAGATAGAGCACAATTGCAAGAACCGTCACAAACAACTGGTCCAAAATACGGCTGCAAGTATGATTTTTAAAAAGTCTAGATTCAAGCATGTTTCACCAACTTCATTGGCTCCCACTTCACGAGAGAATCAATTTTAAAATTTCTTGTTTTGCTTTTAAAACATTCCAGGAGACATATCAGAAGAGTTTATTTCATTAATATGCTTTTCCTCTGGTAAGTTGGTTCGACTGCAGACTCGGAATTCCATGCTGTTTCCCTCTGTTAAAGCAATCCATTTAGAAAAGATATTCAAACAATCTTTTTCTTACAAGGTGGTGTTGATTTGGAACATTCTTCTGGAGGCCATCAAAAACAGTGCTTCTTATTTTGTGTTTCATAGAAGTTTGAAGACTTTATATTTTTTATTTTTGTTAATTTTATTTTATAGTTTTTTCAATTCTTTTTTTCTTTCTTGAACGTTTAATCAGTCTCTCTCTTTTTTTTAAAATTACATTCACATTTATCACATAAATGTAAGGAAATACAGAAATTAATATAAAAAGGAAAACATTTTCTCTCAACAATATATATTTACATAATTGTCCACAATTGGAAGATCCAAGATCAGAAAAACAATCTTAAAGAAAATAAGAAAAACTCAAAATGGTTAATCTTACACTTCACATTTTCCAAGGGAGGAAGGTTAATCAGTTATTGCAGCCGGTACAGTGGTAACTGAAGGAAGTTGCTGCAGAGGATTCTTCATCTGTTCCACAAACTCTTATAATTTCTTAGGTTCAAACAAATAAGTAATAAGGAAATAAAACACTTACAAGGGAATCGCACTAGGAAGGTCCCACCTAGGGCAATGATTCCTGGCTTAAAAGCCAAGACTTCACATCTCCCAGTCTGCGATTCCCTTGATGTGTCGGGAAATATATGCATCTTTGAACCCAAAAAACTATCAACCATGTATCGGAAATACAATTTCAAAACATTGTTCCTATCTAAATCAAAGACGAAAGTCACTAATAATATAACTCTATCTATAACTTCTGAATTTTCCAAAATGTCGGATAAACTTACATCTCTTTTCTCTGATAAAGAAGATTTTAAAGGAAATATAATTTTAGTCACCAAAAGGTGGCTATCAGAAGTTATTAGCAAAGTATCAGAGAAATATTTCTTCAAGAATTCAGTAGCTGATATATAGGATATTATAGGTAAATTTATCATTCTCGAGTTTTTTTTCGCTTAATTGGTTCTCCAGAAATTCCAATTTTTACAAGAAAGATAACTATGCTTCATTACCAAATTGTCTGATTTTCATAGAGAAGCCTTTTCTGTAATCAAAGTCTCTATTTTTATATCTTGGACTTCCACTTTGTTAGATAAGTATTAATATAAATTCTTTAACTCACATGGTGAAAAGTTTTAAACATCTGAAGAAGAGAGTTATTCACATTCTGCTGCAGTTCCTATAGTATGTCCATTATGACATTATTGGCTTCACCAAGTCCAATTTCTCTACAGAAACTGCTCCAGATATCTTCGGGGGGAAGAGCTCACTCTCCAATCCCCCAGTTGGTTTATTATCCGAGTCGATGCTGTGCCAGGACCTCCTCGGGTCACGTGAAAATCCTAACCTTTAATCAGTCTCTTGATGTGTAATTCTTAATGGTTTATGTAAACCACTTCAGGACCTTTCTTAGGGAAGAAGTGGTATATAAGAACAATGAATAGCATCACGGATTTGTGCACTTTTGGAAAACAGTGCACACTGTGAATAATGTGCAGTATTTGTGAGAAGTGCACACTATTTGCAATCCTTGCTGTTGGAGCAGATGAGGGAGCATCTGCTTGACTTGAGCCAACATTGAGCCCTGATAACCATGTGCCTCCTCCTCCACCAGGGCAGTCCTTTCCATTGACGGGGGATCATGTGGCACTCTTAGTGAATGGAGAAGTGGTGGTTGTAACCACTCCAGAACAGACTGTGAATGCATTGGCTTTTGCTCTTTCTAACCCTGGAAATGCTGATTGTTCTCTAAGAGGTCAGATTCAACGTGAGGAGAGAGCTATATCAATAGCGTGTCCTGAAGGCTTACAACACTGTAGCCCGGTGAGAACCTCAGGATCATAGGCACCCGGTATAAGAGGCTTGGGGAGGCTAAGCCTCCCCAGCCACAAGTTACAAACAGCAGCAGGATGGCTCTTGGATCCGCAGTTTCTCATTCTCCGACCATCGCTGTCTTTGTTCTTTTCCGTTCTTGCTGCTTGCGCCCCACCGTGGTTTCTCCTCTTTCCCTCCCCCACGCCAACGCGCCACTCTCACACTCAATTCAGCTTTCAGGGATGAGCTGCATGATCGAGTCCTGCTGAGTGCTCCCGAGTCCCGCCTTAATTGCTAGTGGTACTGTAGTGAATAGCGATCATCGTCATCTGCTTCGCCTCAGCTAGACAGAGCCAGCCTTCCCTACCAGGGCTCCCGACCCGTCATGATGCAACTTCCTGCAAAGGCGGGAACACATGGGTGGGGCCATTACTAGTAGGGAAGGCTCAAGGCTGGCTAAGAATGGCTGTCTGAGGTGTTCCCACTCCCTTCCCAAACCTGAAAAGGAAATTGTGGCACGATTTCAGGAGATGTAGGTGCTGACTCTGAAGGAGCTCATTGATGTGAATACTAATCCACCCAGTGTGGCTGTTGAGCTTGAATACTAGTGTTCCCAGACCTAAATTGTGGCATGCTACACATTGGATTTCAGGAGAGGTGCTGACTCTGAGGCAGATTTTATATTATAAGTCAAAATAAAAAAATAAATATTTTGTTTCATGCACATCACTTTTCTTTAAACATAACTAAATGGGCTCTAAGCTCCTAATGCTTTTGGTTTTCTTATATTTTGTTTGTGATGACTTATACTGTACCAAAATTGAAATTTGAAAATTATTTCTATCTGGTCGTTAATAAAAGGAGCTCATTGTGAATACTATCCACCCTAAAAGGATGTTTTGTGGCTGTACATGAGAATTGTGATATGATCCCTTGTTTCATATTGTTGACGGTCTGTGATGTCATCCGTTTGGGTGGTATATTGGTGTATTAGGGTCTGCACAGTGTAATATTTATGGTACAATAAGGTTCTGAGTGCGTTTTTGCACAAAGTTGTGCATAGTGTTTTCCAGTTGAGCGATTGTGGTTAGTATATGCTTTGAGCAACCACTTTATTCTTTGACATATAATACATATCTAATATCTAAATTTAATAAAAGGTATTAATTGTGACTATTTTATTTTTATCTTTTTTCTGTGTGTTAGACAATTATGAATGTAAGCTCCGCCCATGACCCCGCCCCCTTTAGCCTCCCCAAACAGTTGGGCCACCGACCGCCTATGCTCAGGATCCCAGAAATTGTTAACTCTGGTGAAACCTGCCATGGTAACTTTGGAGTCTGTCTGGTTAGCTTTAGTGTTCTTGGAACAAATGGTGAGTGGAAGAGTTGCTGGTCTGGAAGGGACACTGGGGAACTGATCAGCATAACACCCTTGAGGATGCTGTATCAGCATAGACTGAACAACTTAGAGAAATAAATCCTAAAGTTTCATCATTACTACTACTAATAACATTTATATAGTGCTACCAGCCGCACGCAGTGCTGAACACTTGACATAGATCATTACAGAATGTTAAAGTAGCCATGATTAAAGATGTTACATCATTGAGAAATAAGATGGAGTCTATTGAACTTTCCCTGTAGTCCTGCAATATCCCCTAGGGAACCTTAAGGAAGTTCTTGGACTAATACAAGAAGCGGTGCCTCTAATTCAAAAGACTTTCTATCTTCCCTTTTGGTGAAAGACAGAGAGTCACAGACTTGGTGGGTCTGGGGTTTCCTTGCAGCGTGCACCTGGGGTGGACTGGCCCCACCGCCCCGCCCTTGGTACGCCACTGAGTTGGCATTCTATAATCTCATCCTCAGATTCTATGAATGATCACCACTTTGTTCTTCCCAGTCCCAAGTTCACATGTCACTGTGCTTTTTTCTTTATGGCCCTTCACTATTGGAATCGTCTCTCTCTCTCTATGCGTGGTTTCTTTCCTACTGCGTTATTGTAGTTCCTTTCCTCTTTTTAAATTTATATTTTCACATTTGTAAACCACCCAGATCTGCCAGTCAGCTAGGGCTGTATAGAACTTATATGTAGTGCCCAGACATGGGTGCCTAAATTTGGGTGTGATCCTGAGATGTGCACAACTTAATTGGCTAACGAGCCATTAGCAACCAATTATTGACATTAATCGGCACCAATTAGGTTTGCACATGCATCTGGCTGCGTGCTATTCTATAACACTTGGTGCCCATGGGAGGGGCATGAATGTGACAAGGACATTCCGAAATGTTGCATGTGTTGTTACAGAATAATGGATCAGTGTGCCCAACTTGTGGGCCAGCATTTACCCCAGGTTTCAGCAGTTATAAGTCTGGCACTCAAAGTTAGGGTGTGGGAATCGTGCTAAGCACGATTCTATAAAGGCCACACACACCCTTTATAGAATCACACTTAGCGCCAAGCCTTTCCAGCACCCACTTTTGAGCACCATTTATAGAATCCAGCCCTAAGGGGGTCTTTTACTAAGTTGTGGTAGCGATTTTAGCTTGTGGTACAAATCAGCTGGCGGTAAATGCTGAGATGCCCATTCTATTCCTATGGGTGCCTCGGCTTTTACTGCCAGCTGGTTTCTACTGCAAGCTAAAAGTGCTATCGCGGCTTAGTAAAAGACCCCCTTAGTGCATACATTTTTTAGCATTCAGCTGTTAGGGGGGTATGGACATGGAAGGGGCATGCGTGAGTCAGGGCATGCCTAGCATTTATGCACTACGTGTATAGAATATTATCAGTTATGCGCCTACAAGTAGCCATTGAACTAGCGTAAGTGCTCACCCCTAAAGTTAGGAGAGTAACTGTGGACTTCTGCTAATATTTTATAATGGCAATTACATGAGTAACTGCCATTATAGAATTCATGCTTAGTGAACACACTGTTCAGCCAGGCCTTTCACCATGCTCCTCGCTGGAGACTCTACCCTCTTTTCCCTAATTAACTGTGGTTCTCTTCTCTGAGGTTCACCTTACTCCCTGGTTCTATTTATTTATTAGGGAATTTGATAGACTGCGCTTGACAGCAATAGCAGAGCAGTTTACCATAATCAATGGTAAAGGTATGATAAAGATCAGATTTACAAATTTAAAAAACTTCACAAAAACACCAATATTGGCAAATTTCACAAGTACGATGAGGACCACAATAGATTGGAATGTAGTTGCGTAATTCAGTCCAAGGACAACATATAACAGACAAGGAGGCAGGCAAAAAGCTTGGTAGCTAAAGGTAGCTTATTTATCCAAGTTTTAGGATGTGTCAAAGGTCTGCGAATATAACCATGAGTCTTTGTTGTTGGTACTTAATGCTCTTACATCTTGCTAATCTTAATTTTTTATCTCTCTCTCTCTCTCTCTCTCTCTATATATATATGATCTATCATATGCTCAGTGCACTCACTTTTATGTAGTCTGGCTGCATCTTACTCCTAATCCTTCTGGTATCTGTATTGTATGTACGTATTGTATCATTTCTGTGCTCAATGTTTCTCTTTTCATATAATCTGTCTTGTGCTTTCTCCTGCAAAGAGGAGGGATATTAGATGTACATAACTAAAAACAGTTTGTTTAATTTTTTTGTCTTTAAACTGTGTGGCTGAAAGAAAATATTTCTTAGCTCCAGCTATGTGGAAGGTGCAGTTCAGTTCATCTCTGTTAAGTACTTTGGTAATTGATGATTATACATTATTCACTAACATGTTAAATACCATGTGTGATAGTTGCAGAATTTGAGAAGTTAATTTGGGATGCATTGTGTTAGTAAATCTCAAAAAGCATAGCTCCTCCCTTATCTTTTTTTTTAACTGACCAGAATTTTTTTTTTATTTTAGCAGGAATTCAAATTAAGGTAGAATTGCTTTAGAACTGACATCCAAAGTGAGAGAATGATAAACGGTTTGGCCTTGATAATTTTTTATTAAGCACTAAATGTCACATTTAACCTGCATTACTGAAAGCAATTACCCATGTATCAACAGTCAAGCAGAGCAGAGCTAGCTGACTGAAGCAGTAGCATTATGCTCCATCTGGGAATAAGGATTTTCAATTAGAAGGCAAATAGCTGGAGAGGAGATCAAGTCCTCCAGTGGCTCCCAGAGGAGGTCTATGAGAAGTAAAGTCTTCATATCCAAGTAATCGCAGGCAGTGTCAACAGAATATTCCAAACCATCTGCTGCCAGAGCAGCATTTACTTTATCAAATCTCAATATTTACAGAATGCTGATCAGCTCCTGGGACCAAGATGGCTGGCTGCCAGGGTGTTCTAGGAAATTCATTTTAAGGTGTGTTTCATCAGGCTAATTAATTTACAAGCACCTGTTTCATCACTGGGAGCTGTTCACACAGCAGATGAGCTGCAGCAAGGAAGGAGACTTTTTATCCAAGCTAAATAGATTTCAATTGATTTTAATTTGCATGTGGCACAGTTGTCTGTTTAATGTAAGCCTAGCCTGAAGGCCTTTCCTTTTTTTTTTTGTCCAGAGCTAGCCAGATGACTTGCCACTAGAGGCTGTGCCACTATCCAAGGATCATACTTAGGCTTTCATTCCCATCAGCATACTACAAGCATTCCTTCTTAATCAGATGATCTTTGTCTAACCGTGGGTATGAAAAATCCCCTCTGGAGGAGCAGGTTTCCTTTTTATCTGTGTGTACAAAAGCTGTCTAAATCTACAGGTAGCATAGGTCTAGAGTGGGATTCCCTACTAATCAACTCAATATAGGAAAAAAAAAAGCTAGAACCAGTAATTAAATTCCCTATTTTTAGCCTATTCTATAAAAAGAACAAATCAATTTACGGATCCAACTTCTCCTATATAAGCACACAACTATGGAACGCATTACCGAAAGCCATAAAGACAACGCAGGATCACCTCAATTTCCGGAAATCACTAAAGACCGATCTGTTCGAAAAGGCATACACTACTGATCCAACTTAAGTAACTGAACTCAGCAACACAATGAAGCCATAACCTGCAATGAACAATATATCATTCTTCTTCTCTTGATTCTCTAATGTTCTGTAACAACATCACTCTGTATTTGTTTCATCACCGGAGGTGGCTAACACCTCACGGTACTATGTAAGCCACATTGAGCCTTCAAAGAGGTGGGAAAATGTGGGGTACAAATGCAACAAATAGATAAATAAATAAATAAATAAATAAATAAAAAAGAGTAGACACCTATGTTTTTTTTAACTAGTGCAAGTGGCAGAAAATTGACATACATCTAGGTGCGACCAGTTATACTAGCTCTATAACTGGTGTAAATGCCCACACCTCAAAGTATGTCCCCTCGGAATGCCTCCCACCATTTACATAGGCTCCCCTTGGCCTATCTGCTGTCCCTGATGGTCTATGGGTGTCAAGGGCAGGAGCAAGCAGGAGCAAGGGGGCTTCGCTCCTGCCACCAATGACTCCCACAGAGGGGGGGGGGGGGGGCTCCTTCATGACAGCAGGATGGGGGAGGTGTATCAAAGGACTTTAAAACACAGTAAAAAGTAATCCCCTTGATTCTGTATAGTGCTGCTTTTAACTCCTAGCCCTTACTCACTTGTTCAGTACTCATGTTTTATCATTCCCACCTTAGTAACTCTCTTATCCCTTATTTGTCCTGTTTGTCTGTCCTAATTAGATTGTAAGCTCTGTCGAGCACGGACTGTCTCTTCATGTCCAGTGTACAGCGCTTTGTATGTCTAGTAGCGCTATAGAAATAAGTAGTAGTAGTAGTAATAGCAGTAGTAACAAGTCAATTAGTGCCAATAATTGCCAGTTAACAATCAATTATTGACACTAATTGGCATTAATTAGAATTTATACGCAGAACTGACTAACCAGCTTATTTTCGAAAGAGAAAAACGCCTATAGTGCAACCTAAATCGGGAGATAGACGTTTGTCTAGCAAAGGCACCCAAATCGGTATAATCGAAAGCCGATTTTGGGTGTTTCCAACTGCACTCCGTCGCGGGAACGAATAAAGTTGACGGGGGCGTGTCGGAGGTGTGATGGAGGCGGAACTGGGGCGTGGTTATCAGCCGAGGAGAGATGGGCGTCTTTAGCTGATAATCGAAAAAAAAAAAAAAGCGTTTTTACCGTGATTTTGGGTCACTTTTTTGGACCCTTTTTTTTCACGAACAAGTCCCAAAAAAGTGCTCCAACTGCCAAGATGACCACTGGAGGGAATCGGGAATGGCCTCCCCGGACTCCCCCAGTGGTCACTAACCCCCTCCCACCAAAAAACCCCCACTTTAAAAACTTTTTTTCCAGCCTCTATGCCAACCTCAAATGCCGTACCCACCTCCTGTCACAGCCTTTCCCTGGGTCAGATGTGGCTCTCGGGTGCACTACAGGGTCACATCAGCATTGCATTGTGGTGGGTGTAGGGTATTGGGCTCCGTGATTTCATTAGCTTGTGTTACAGTCTCACGATGTTGGTAGTTGGTAGGCTCTTCTCCCATGGTGCTTTTCCCCCTGCTTACTGGGTCAGAGTGTGCCCTGTTGTGTTTCCTGTTGTAGTCCATGTGGTAGTGGCCAATTTTGTAAGCCAGTTTTAGTTCCCTTTCCTGTGTTAGGCACGTTACAGAACTTAGTTCTTATCTTGAATGTGGCTGAAAGAGGGCATTGTACAGCATTCTGCCAGCTCTGACCTACTGCTAATCTCAGTACCAGGGAGACTCGTTGCCAGTGGGGCACAACCTCTGATCTGCAGTTAACTGTGAGTAAAGGCGGTTATTCCAATAAAGGACGTTTTCGGTGAGATTAGTCTTCAGGTGTCAACTGGTGTGCCAATGTTATATAGCAGCAACCAGTCCTAGAGGCCAGCGTGTATGCAAGTCCCTGGAGCACTTTTAGTGGGTACCGCAGTGCACTTCAGCCAGGTGGCCCCAGGCCCATCCCCCCCCACCTGTAACACTTGTGCTGTTAAATGGGAGGCCTCTAAAACCCACTGTACCCACATGTAGGTGCCCCCTTCACCCCTAAGAGCTATGGTAGTGTTGTACATTTGTGGATAGTGGGTTTTGGGGGAGGGGGGTTGGGAGCTCAGCACCCGTGGTAAGGGAGCTATGCATGTGGGAGCTTTTTCTGCAGTCCACCGCACTGACCTAGGGTGCCCAGTTGGTGTCCTGGCATATCAGGGGGGCCAGTGTACTACCAATCCTGGCCCCTCCCACGACCAAATGGCTCAGATTAGGACGTTTTTGAGCTGGGCATTTTTAGTTTCCATTATCGCTAAAAAAAAACAAACGCCCAGCTCAAAAACGTCCATTTTTTCGATAATTCGGTTCG